>NC_137051.1:27594241-27844241 GCF_032717465.1 Coenobita brevimanus | reverse complement strand
TCATATCGATATATGAAACCAAAACTTAAAGGTGCATCTTTCAATTCTGCATCCTGTAACATGCCTCATTACATCAGGGGGATCACCCACCAGTTAGCAGTAGGGGGGGGCAGTGTCAGACGGGTCGGGCCTAAAATTTCAAATGGGCATAAAATAGCAAATTTTCTCCCGATTCACTGCAAATTTGATACGTGACATCTTTGACTAGATATCCTGTTGTGTTTACATGTCAGCATTAAAATGACTCCCGGGGACGGGTGCGCTGTGTCTTGGCACTGCTTCTTGTTTGCTGATGGTACTGTACTGGTGGCTGATTCAGAGAAGAAATTGAGACAGTTGGTAGAGGAGTGTGGAAGGAGGAAATTGAGAGTAAATGAGAGTAAAAGTCAAATGATGAAGTGTGCAAGGTTGGTAGATGGTAGGAGGATGAACAAAGTTTTGAATGGTGAGTTGCTTGTGGAGGTAGTGTTTTAAGTATTTAGGGTCACATGTTGCTGTGGATGGAAGAATAGATGCAGAAGTGAAGTTTAGAATGAATGAAGTAGGAAAAGTGCTGGGAGGAATGAAAAAAGTGTTTAGATGTCGTTCACTTAGAATGGATGTAAAGAAAAGCCTGTATGAGGGTGTTGTGGTACCGACTGCTTTATATGGGGCTGAAACACGGAATATGCGTGTAACAGAGAGGAAAAGTTTGAATGTAATGGAGATGAGGTTTCTGAGGAGTATGTGTGAAGTGACGCGTATTGATCGAGTGACAAATGAAGAAGTGCGAAGGAGAACTGAAGTTGTGCGGGAGATGGCTGATCGAGTTGAGCAGAGGGTGTTGCGATGATTTTGGCATATGGAGAAAATGGATAATGAGCGATTGGTGAAAAAGATAATTGGATCGGATGTGAGAGGTGTATGGCTGAAAGGAAGACCACGAATAGGATGGATGGATAGTGTGAAGAGAGCGTTGGATGCGAGAGGGATGTCTGTTGAGCAATGAAGAGTGGCTGCGCGTGATGGAAATAATTGGAGAGAAATTGTGAATGAAAAAATGATGACGCAGCCCTGAGGGGATATTTTCCCGCATTTGGTCTGATCAGCTGATCAGGTCAGGTACGGGTAAATGGATGGGTCCATTATGATGTGGCAGGGGTAAACCAGCTCTGCTGTCGGGCCCTGTTGTGGATGTCGCTGATTGCCTTGCGCAGTTTACCCTCGTGCGGTGTGGCGCGATGAGGATCTGTCCCTTCTCCCCTTGGGGCTAAAGATGTGTGTGTTTGTGTGGATCGATAAATCGGGAATGTGTCGTCCTGTCTCGGCTACCTTCCTTTCTATGGGGGAAGCAGACTAGATATATAGATAGACAGACAGGTTTTATCCCCCTAATTAGCTTCCATTACTTCAGGTGAATGTATTTAGTGTTTAGTATTAATCTGAATAACATAACAAAGCCTAAGCATTGCACAGAAAGCGATAATTCTGTTAGAGAGAGAGAGAGAGAGAGAGAGAGAGAGAGAGAGAGAGAGAGAGAGAGAGAGAGAAAGAGAATACCCAGAACAAAAAGGGAGGGACTCTGGAAAGCCAAGAGGAAATTACAGACAGAAGATAAAAGGAAGAGGGGGGCGGGAGGCAAGGACTACCATGAAGGAGGGAGAAAGAATACTAGGAATGAGGGAGAGGGAGGAGGAGGGGGAGAAGGAGGGAAAGAAGAAGAGAGAGAACGAGCTGAACAGTGATACACTTTCATACAGTTCATCTATTTCCCTTACATGCGCACAGAACGTTTCTCTCTCTCTCTCTCTCTCTCTCCTGTACATCCTTATTTCATCCTCACCTCTGTCTTGCGTCTTGTCTTACTCCTAATCATTCTCTATACTCTTTTCTTATATTACATCGTTGTTTAAATTTAACTTATAATTCTCTCTTTTACTCACCACACTCTCACAGAATATCACCTGCTTCTCCTCCTCTCCTTTTTTATCTTTCCTCTCTCTGTTTCATTTATTCCTTTCACCTTCCTCCCTCCTTCCATTCCTCTTACTAATCCCACGCACACACCCATTCTTTTCATTCACAGAAACAAATCGCTCCATTCATTCCCGGTACTGGTCGTGTTTACATCCCACGCTTGCCTCTCAGCCAATCACAACCCACGGCCCTCGCGTTCCTAGCTTCTGATTGGCTGAGGGGAGGAGGCGAGGGGCTGGTCGTCGTGGTCCCGGGGTCTGCTAAGTCAGATCATTTAGCATAATATGTAAATCAGCCGTGCAATACTGGTTTTGGGAAGGGATTAGGGAACGGAGGGTGTGGGGAGAGGTGAGGGTGTACGGGGAGATGCGGATATATTGTATGTGGGGAGAGGATGGGGTGTGGGAGTGGGGTGTGTGTGGGGGAGGGTAGGAGCGATCTGTGTGGTGAAGGTTGAAGTGTGGGGGAGAGGTATATGTATGAGGGAGAAGTAGGAGTGTGCGAAGGAGAGATGAGCTTATGTGGAAGAAAGGTGGGGGTGTGTAGGGGAGGTGGGAGGGTGTGAGGGAGAGGTGGGAATGTGTGGAGAGGCGGATAAGGGGGAGATTTGGGGAGTGTGGGAGATGAGTAGGAATGCAGAGGAATGGTGGGTGGGTGTGGCCACAAGAGAGGTGAAGGTGATAGGAATGATGTGGGTATACAAAAGGATACAGAGAGAGAGAGAGAGAGAGAGAGGCACTTTTGTTAGTGTGTGTGATGATTGCCACTGGTGTCTATTCCTACATACACTCGTGGCAAGAATATGTTGGGATAAGCACATAGGAGTAAAAAGAAAATGGCATGGCAATTTTATAGGACGGGAGGAAGGATAAAGGTTTCTGAAAACATGTCCTGTAATCCGATGTGGGAAAAACAGGAAATGGTATCGTATTATGAAGGCCATGTATTCTGGTTGCAGTTGTATCCTCTTTACTTTGTTTACGAGACTATCACCATCACCATCATCATCAATATCATCATCACTATCAACATCATCATTACCTTTTTCTCCCACCTGAGGACGGGATGAGGTAGGGCCCAGAACTAAGGAAAAAAAAAAAAAGCACAATAGAGTACAATGGAAAACAAACAGAAACAGACTTGATGGTCCTTCTGAGACTGTTATAGGGAAATGTATACCTAACCAAACTATTCTATCGGCCAGAGACAAGGATAAAAAAAGCAAGAAAGCTCCCTCCTGCCCACCAAACACTCTAGCAGAAGTCAGCAGAGAACAGTGAGAAGAATCATCATGCAAGATAGAAAAGCTGCCATGGAAATTACACAAGAAAGAAGGAATGAAGTGGGAGAGGTATCAACACCATCTTCAGTAATATCTGCCATTTATTCACAGATCATTAGACCCTCAGAATTAGAGAACATAAAAGAAATAAAAATGAAGGCAAAGGTTCTTATGCAATGTAGGTATATATAGGTGTGTAGAGGTGTGATGGAGGTAATGGGGAGGTGTGTGTGTGTGTGTGTGTGTGTGTGTGTGTGTGTGTGTGTGTGTGTGTGTGTGTGTGTGTGTGTGTGTGTGTGTGTGTGTGTGTGTGTGTGTGTGTTTAAAAAGTACGTACAGTATGAGGAAGCAGTGTGCTGGCAGTGTGGAGAAAAGAGGGGTGCTGTGAAGATAGGGGTGAGGCAGAGGCGTGGGAGGACAGGAAGGCATGGAGGGAGGAAGTGGGGTAATATGTTGCAGATAGGAGAGAGGCCGAATGTGGGAGTAGGAGAGGTCAGGTAGGTGAGAGAGAGAGAGAGAGAGAGAGAGAGAGAGAGAGAGAGAGAAGTGATCCGGTCTTAATCCAAGCAAAAGAATTGACTCTTTTCTTAGCGAAGTTAAGGAAGTGATTGCATAACAGAAGTCTCTCTCTCTCTCTCTCTCTCTCTCTCTCTCTCTCTCTCTCTCTCTCTCTCTCTCTCTCTAATGTGAGCCACACAGGACACAATATGCAGCAGCAGCACCTTACATTACTGAATATGTTTGAAGAAAATTTCATAGGAAGACTAGAAATCAGACTTAAGGTTAGCTTGAAGTAGGCTAATAAAGAACTTAGGTTGCTTTACTATAAAATGAGGACGCTATTTCTTCGTAGGTGCACATGAACGCTTCTCCTCACATTGCCTTTACGCTGGATTCTCAGGGCTTTACACACACACACACACACACACACACACACACACACACACACACACACACACACACACACACACACACACACCAGTTTATGACATGTAAGAATATTAGTTCTTTTAATACTGACGTTGGAGGTAGCTACTTCATTTCCTGGACTCCTGTTTAGTTTGTCAGTCACAACAACACAAGTGAATAAATATTTTGTTGTGTTAAAGGTTCAGTAACTCAGTGTCCTCTATATTTCAAAATGCTTTCAAGGATAAGAAGGTAAGTTGTACTGGCTAAAAAGGAAAAAAAATAATATCTACTGTTATTTTTGGATTTTAGAGTATCATGTTAATTTCTTTCCCCAAATAATACTTCGTCGGAAAATATAGGTTCTCGTCCTTTAATTTTACACGGCAGAGTTTAGTCCTTAAAAAAAAAAAAAAATGGTTTACAGTAGTTACTATACGCTGCAGTGATTCCAGTTTCATATGTCCTTTCACGGATGAGAAGGCACAGGATATTCTAACGTAGTTGCTCAAGGCTCATAATTTAGTTGGATCAGTAGTCCTTTGTATATTTCAGATGACAAACGCTAACATTCAATTTGCCCTCTGAATAGCTGTTTTAATTGCTGGGAGAACATTACCTCTTTCGATAGTTATAGTCTTAGGGCCATTAGAATTCTTTAAATCCTGTTGCGACATTTAGTTTTTGTGTTTTTTATTGCTACTTCCGGTATGGAGTGCAGTGTTTCTTGCTTCTGTACATTAAGTGGCATTAGTCCTCTCGATAGCCATCTGAATAATAAAGTCAAGCTGTGTATGTGTGTGTCTGTCTGTGCGTTTGTTCGTTTCTTTTACGAGAACGGTATTAGATACAGATTTTTTTCCTTCATTATGAGTATGTCGGAGTAAGTCCAGGGAGTGTCAGAATAATAAAACCAAACATATATTTTGGTGACCGCACGAGACGAGACGGCGCGAAATTATTGGAAATTGCAACAAGCGAAAATATGTAAAAATAATTTTTTCAACTTTCGGTCAGAACTGGTCACTGTGGGCTCAGTAACGGTATGGAAACAAAGACAATGGTATTTGCAAACATTTTGTGTTGGAAAGGCTATTAGCTAGTCCCGCTAATTTTTGCAGGAAAACTCAGTTTTTTTTTTTTTTTATTGAAGCGAAGATGCACTTGACAGATTGGTGATGATTGGCTGAATGCAACATTACTTCATAATCTCTTTATTATTAATTGACAACATATATCCAATGGAGAAATTTGGGTTAGTAAATGTTATTCGGACATGTTGCATTCAGCCGATCATCATCAACTTATCAAGTGCATCTTCGCCTCAATAAAAAAAGCTGAGTATAGTTAACTTTCATCCAATATATTACCACTATGCAGGGAATCGAATCCTGGACTTTCATGTGAGAGCCAGGCAGCAATCTACTACATCACGACCATTGTCACAGTCTTGTAACCAATATCCCTCCGTCCCCACTGTGGGCATGAAGAGAGTGAGAGAACCCCCTGGCACTCTTGCAAGTAGATGCTTTTAACCTGTCCCAAGCACTTACGGCAAGTCAGGATGAATTAAGAAACCTGTACTTTACACAGGACTCTCACCTGAGAGTCCCGGGTTCGATTCCCGGCATAGTGATAATATATTGGATGATTTTTCCTACGTAAAATACAGGTTTTTCAATTCACTAGTTAACTGATATCGTTGCAAATGTAGCCTGTTTGTGTCATTCTAAATACTGTTACTAATGCTTATCATCTGCAAACGATGATAATAAGCAATATTTGTTCTTAGCCAATATTATTCATCCAACTGTGAAGGAAACTAGTTTAGAAATTGTACCCATGGTGCTCACTGAGACTCTGAGGATTGACTGACCATTTACTACCACTATGTTCTCTGTCACATAACCAGCTGTCTATCCAGCTATAAGTATTATCTGCAATTCCTTACACTTTAAGTAACAATCATCACGAAACGTTTTATCGAAGTGGTGTAGCAGTCTCAGGCAACAGTTATCGTGAGGATTGTGTGCCGAGACCAGATAGATCTGCTGAATAGTCACTGGAGGATATTTAGTCATGTGATGCCACTAGGGGTGTAGGCCAGTCACCTGCCTGCTCTTGTAACTGGCAGAGATTTTTGGCATTTTGTGCACTATCTCCTGCAGCTCAGTGGAATATGGCAGAATTCGACAACAGTACGGATCAATATAATTTCCATAGCACTTGACAAACATCATTTTCCACTGTTAATCTCTTGTTACAGTTCAACACTGAAGAGGGAGAGAGGGTAATTTTACGCCTACTTAAAATGAGAAGAGTAGAAATGTTTTGGATTCCGGTACCTGCTGGAGGTAATGTGGATTTTGTGGTAAACATTACTTTGTCGAAAGGTTTAAAGACATTCATCATCATCATCATCATCAGCCATTATAAGTCCACTGCTGAACAAAGGCCTCCCCCAGCCTTCTCCACGAATTCCTTGGCTGAGCCAATCTTTGCCACATTTTCCCTGCAAATTTCTCTATCTCATCTATCCACCTCCCGTCTGGCCTTTTTCTGCTACGCTTACCATCTCTTGGTGTCCAGTCAGTCAGCCTCTTGCTCCATCGATTATCCCTTGTTCTTGCTACATGGCCTGCCCACCTCCATTTTTTTTCTTTTATAACTTCTAGGTATATTATATTCGAGGAGAGTGTGCAGTATGTGAGTGAGGTGGAGGGGGAGGAGGGAGGCCGAGGATGAGATGGAGGGATGGAGTGGAGAGGTATATGAAAGAGGGGTGTGTGAGCTGGGGAAAGGGCAGTGAAATGGCGGGAGACAGGGCGAGATGGTTGAGATTTGTTTGTGGTCACCCCTTATGGGATTGAGGCGTTTGGCAATAAACAGATAGACAGACATACTATGGCCAATGATACGAAAAACATGTATTAGGAATCAAAGTTGTGTATGAGCAATTCGTATTTCAATCACAAAGAGAGGCATAAATATTCATGATATGGAGAGACTAGCGCGAATATTGACAGAAGGCAAACTAGTTATGTGTTTTTAGAGAGAAAGGTGAATAAGAGGAGAGAGAGAGCGGTGCGGGTTGTCTCGTCACATCATTGTTTTACCGTTTGTAAGATGAAACTGAGAGGAGCATGGAAGAAGAAAGGTGAAAGGGATACCCAGAGTAAAGCATTCAGTCAGTGGAAAAGCTGAGTAACAGAGCGATGACAGATGAACAACAAAAGGTTGTGGAGGAGATGGGTTTACTGAAATGACAGCAAATGGATCTAGAAAACTGGTGGAATGCGGACGAAGAGTAATCCTGTGTGTGCCTAAAAATGCCAACATTGTCGGTGTGGTTGTTGAATAATAAGAAGGAACGACTTGTTGGTATGTGGGGGTAAAAAAGGCAGTAAAATACAAAAAGGAGTGCAGATCTTGAGAACACTAAAAAAAAAAAAAAAAAAAAAAAAAATATATATATATATATATATATATATATATATATACAGTTAAGATGAAGGAAGAAAAAGCCACATGATGAATATTGTAAGTTTATGTATATTTATCTATAAATGTTAGACAATTGTAGGTGTGTGAAGCTGTAGAAATAAAGGTAAATAAGGGATACAAGGAAAGCGTGCTAAGAAATAAGAAACAGCTGGAAAGACTAATAAATAAAACGATAAATGGGAATAATGAGGGCAGCATGGCTGTAAACATTGGATATGGTTTTGCACAGAGAGTAAATTAGGTGGCTGAAAAAGTGAGCATGGCAGAAATGAAGAATGCTGTGAAGCTTAAGAATGGGAAGGCAGCAGGAGTTGATGGGATGGATTTATGCAGAAATTAGAAAAACAAAGAGAAATTAACTAATAAAGATAAATGTGAGGGAAAGCCATGATGAACAGCTCTGTATAAGAAGAGTGGAAGAACATTGTAATTGCACATTCGGAAGGAAATAAATGTGATCAAAGCGAGTGGAAACATTATCGTAGACAGTGGAAGAATATAAACATCTCAGGTAAGTGGTGGACAAAGTGCTTTCCCGGACTGGCAGTGGTTCTGTGGGTCAAATAATTGCAACAAGGCAGATGATAAGGTAAGCATGTGAGATGGCGTACGATATATTTATAAAACTAGTAAAAGATGTAGTGAACAGCGAAGCATTGTGGAAGGTGCTTCGTATGTATGGTGTGGAAGGAAAACTGCTGAATGCTGAATGCTGCAGCTGTTGCTGATGATGACAGTGAAGCAGGTGTAAGGAAGATGGATACCTGAGTGAGTGGTTCATTATCAGTGCTGGAGCTAGGCAAGGGGATTAATTACTGTGTCCTCTGGTTGTTCAGTTTGGTTGGGATTACATTGACTGCCAAAACAAGAGTTACAGAAACGAAAATAAAACCGGTAATGAACATTTTTGGGTTAAATATCTCGAACATGATGGACGCAAATGAGGTTGGGACGCTCGGTTTAGAATTCTGTTGGTGTCGGCGTGACGTGTGAAAGTTAAGAGACAGCGGGTAAAGTTATGGTTGTTAATAGAGGGTGAACCACAGTTTATTGCGCTGTTGAATGGAGGGAAACTTGAAATTGTAGTATATTATAAAATCTTCACTGTAGTTACAGGAGAGCAATGTAACCTTGTAAAGAAGTGCAGAGCAGAGTGAGACAAAAAAAGAAAAGTCTTGATTAAGTGTTGATTAGAAGCTGAGGCATGATTTAAGTAACTACAAGGAGCCTGGACGTGGGTGTGTTAGTGTTCACATGTGTGTATGGTTGTGAGACTACCAAAGCATGAAGGAAAAAATAGAGTTACAACACAGAAAACAACACTTTTAAGGAATGTCTTGGTTGCATAGGATGGATTTGATCATAAGTACAGAGATGATGAGAAAGATGTGGCATAGGTATGTCTCCTGATCAGTGTGTGGAAAAAAAGTGGGCTTAGAATGCATGGCCATATCAATAGAAAGAATGTGATGAAAAGGAATGAGGCATATCTGGGTGAGCTAGAGATGGAAGGAGGCGTAGAAGACCAAGAAAAGGGTGGCTGGATATAACGAGTCAATGAATGAGAAGTGAGATATGGTAGTCGAGGAAGAAAAAAAGGCAGTAACAGACGAACGAGAGATTCAGTCGAATGAGGTTATGAATGGAGCTGCACATAACAAGGCCTACACACATTTGTCAACTTGGCGGTCGACGAAATGGCTCTGTCCCACAAGGGTCTGCTGAGGTGGAGCCGATAATCTCGAAGTCATGAATGAGCGAGTGTGTGACCTAATTCGCTGCTTCAAGGCTACGTTGTTGCTCTTTCTCCTACGCTTACACTGTCCTCCTTCTCTTTCTGGATCGCACCCACCAATTCGTTAGCAAGAAGTAGGCCAGCAGGGGTAGAACTATGATTATGTCATTATAAGGACTTGTAATCATTTTATTTAACGTGCAGTTTTTAATTTTTATATCTAATGAATCTGTATGATGTACTGTCTATCTTCTCAGAAAGTTATGAAAACTAACAGTTACTCTACTGGTCCCCAGGGCTGAAGGATATTTTCTCATATTACAGTCTCCAGCAGCTTAAATACTCTCTTCAGTACTGTATCTTATCTTAAATGTCAGGACTAACTTGCCCAGCCCTGGGCTCCTACGCTCCTCATGGGGCACCGTAGGATTGGATGATGGAAGGATGGATGGATCTACCTAATATTTCCTAACTTCTACTCTTCTGCAATTGTAGTGGCTCGTGATGGGAAGCTGAAACTTTATTATACTTAGGTAAGTCCTTATTTACCACTTCCAGGGATTTGCAGGGTTTTCTCCTTGAATCACATGGCCTTCTTTACTTACTCTTGCACATTTTAGATGACTTGCTTCAGCTTAAGAAAATCCTGTGGTACCGATATGCATTACAAATTCGTAAGCCTTCTCCTAAGCTGAAAGTAGCCAAAAGAAAATAAAGCCAACAAGAAAAGAAAAACAAGTCGTCAGAGTGAAGTAGAGGAGGTGGTCAGGTCCAAGGCAAGGCTCTTATTGGCATTCATATCACTCAGGTGGTCAATAATGCCTCGTTCTGTGATAGTCAGTTTAGGCAATCGATGGTGGCAGGTAATCAGCGCAGGGGTAGTGTTATCTCTCATCTCACAGGGCAATACCGAACAGAATTACTTATGCAAAGCTGAAGCAGTTGCATAATCGTCTGATCCTAATGCGTCCCTTGAGTCAACCATGGATCAAGTTTCGCTTCTTGTGTGATTTCTGCTGCTTACGTAATCGCGGATATTTTTACGGCACCTTGCACTTTATGGTGAGGTGATGGATTTATATTGGTGCTGAGAGAGAGAGAGAGAGAGAGAGAGAGAGAGAGAGAGAGAGAGAGAGAGAGAGAGGAGGGGAGAGGGCACTGAAAACAGGTGAAGATATAGAAGTAGACTGATCGTGCGTGCGTCTGTGTGTGTGTGTGTGTGTGTGTGTGTGTGTGTGTGTGTGTGTGTGTGTGTGTGTGTGTGTGTGTGTGACCTGTACCTTTGAGCCTCTCTTTATACAGGTGGCAGTGGCTGTGGTGTAACTGAAAACGCACTTGGCCTGCAACCGAGATATTCCTAAGTTCGATTCTCGGGCCGGCCATAGAACCTTTAGGCGAGGTCTTCCTTACCACAGCTGAAACAGGGACCTGGACTGTAAAATCGACGGTTGCCTATCGTAGTCTGGGGAACACAGAAACTGAATATGTGCCGTAATGACCAACGTGTAGTCGATAGGCATAAATCTAAGCCGTCTTTTTCTACATATTAACTGACACGCTCTCCTTGACTGAGCAGACCTGGATCGTATTCATAAACTTTTCTGTAGCTTACGTTGTCTATCAGATTGCTTGATCATACCTTCATCTTCACTGATGCTCCTGCCAAATACTTCATAACCAAACCAATGAGAAAACTGCAAAAAAAGTTACTCGTACCTCCATACAAATCTACATATAATTAACTGCCACAGGGAGATGTTCCTCGGTGAAATTGGTTGATATCCTTCACAAATACGTCCTCTGGAGATGAAATTTGGTGTTCACGTCCCTTATATATTTATCATTAATCTCTTCAACCTGGGAACGTAACGTCTGAGCATTTAAAAATATCCTACTCGTGGTGGCGCTGTAACACTGGCAAGGAACCAAACCTGCTCATCTTCCCACATAAGACGTACCTTCTGTATTGCTACTGTTGTCACCTCACCATTTTATTTAGCTCAGGAATAACATTTTAAACTAAAGGGGATGGATATAGCCTTCACTAACCCCTTCAATAAGTAAGCTTTCTCCTAAGTCGCAGATAGCCGTTTGACAG
Source organism: Coenobita brevimanus (assembly GCF_032717465.1). Taxonomy (NCBI): domain Eukaryota; kingdom Metazoa; phylum Arthropoda; class Malacostraca; order Decapoda; family Coenobitidae; genus Coenobita; species Coenobita brevimanus. The sequence goes on along the minus strand of NC_137051.1, from coordinate 27,832,757 downwards.
CTGCAAAGAAAAAAAATTAAGAAGAAAGACCACTCAGTGAGTGCAACTCCCGCCTTCACACACACACACACACACACACACACACACACACACACACACACAAAGTTGCAGATCTAGATCACTTGCCATGAAACAAAAGTACTGTACTCACAGTCAAGAACCACACGAACTTGAAAGGCACGCAGTTCAGTACGAGTATTTTAGCTCAGGATCCATCACACCCATATATCTTAGACTGTATCACCTCACAAAGACACAAAGGCGAACATTTTCCCAACACTACACAGAATGCGCCAAGAACATTCATTCTCCTCCACCAAACATTACAATATACAGTCAAATACACAGACACACAAGTACCACAGCCACCCACAGTCTCTGCCCAAACAGCATCCCCCTGGTCCTCACACCAGATATATATTCATACCATAAATATTGCTCTTCCCGGAGGGTAACAAATGTACTGTACCTGGCCAGACTAGGATGTGACCATTACCCTGGTTTATTACTGACACCAAACGCAACTCATTAGCAATTCATCCTGCCCTCACTGTAATGCAGTTCATCGCACCATAACACTTTCACCTCATGCACCCCACGCTAACAACACAGAGATTCCTTCAACGTAACCTAAGTAAAAAATTTCTGGGAGTGACCAGCTGAAGCGCCCACTTTCCTGTAGTCCACAGAGTTCACGTTCAGTTGCGCCAGAGCAACAAACACAGATGTTCGATATCCTTTCTAGAAGTAGGGAGAAAAAAACACAAAATACTCTACGTCTTGGTATGATGGGTGTTAAGAAAGGCACACAGAGTGAATGTTAATGAGATCTGGGACCGCATTCACAGACTTCCTTGAGCTTAAGTTATGCATAAGATTCCTTGTTTTTACTTTCATTATTCACCCTACGAAACACTTCACGGCTAAACTGCGGTGATTATAAAAATGAATAAATTACAGCCAAACAAAATGATTTCTGGAAAAAAAAAAAAATCCCCCGCTATGGAGAATTGATCATCGTGCAGATTGGTTAAGAAATTTCAGAAATACTCCCCCACTCTTCAGTGCCCGGGTGAGAGTGACACACACACACACACACACACACACACACACACACACACACACACACACACACACACAGGCGAGCGCAGCGAAGTAACACTCGGCCGTTGTATATTTTTTTTCTTCTGTCAAATTTCTTACTAGTCCTCTGTAACAATAAAACAGATATCACACATATACAAAACAAGATGGAGCACCCAGAGAGTGCAAAATCCACTCTCTACAATCAGTCTAAGGAGTCGCATATTTGACTGTGCTCTGTGACCTTGACATTGGACCGATTGTTTTAAAAAAATTTAAATAGTACATTCTTATCTCACTCTCAACCTTTCCCCAAAGTTTGGTCCAGCTCAGATCAAAACTGTTTGACCTTATCCTTCCTTATGACCTTGACATAGTGTTTTCAAAATCGATTTTCCTTTTCATCTTGGGTTGATCCTCATCCCTCCCCCAAGCTTGGTTCAAAGTGCATCAAAACTGAGATGTCGGGCTGAACTTTTCATTTCGTCACATGACTTTAGCCTTTAAAACACTGTTTTCAGAATAAAATTTCTCAATCCTTGCCTTACCTTGCGCTCTTCGGTCAAGTTTGTTCTAAATCTGATAAAACTGAGTAAGGTTACCTTGTTAGGTACATTTGACCTTTGGTATATTGCTTTGAAAAACTGATCCTCAGTCATTCCAACAAGTTTGACTGATATCAGGTCAAAATTATTTTAGATATTTTGTTCACTCACGGACATGAATGGGTCGAATTTTGTCTTTGCCCTCTTACCTTTGATTGAGTGTTCTTAAAATCGGATCCCTTCCTCCTTGCCTTACCCTCAACCCTTCTACCAAATCTGGTCTAAGTCGGATAAAAACTCTTTAAGTTGGTCGTGCCGTGTGATCGTGATCTTTGACCCTTCTCTGCAAACTTGGCCTTCGACTGATTGTTTACAAATTCACATCCCTTTAATCATGCCTGACCTCAGACTTTCCACAATGATTGGACTAACTCGGATAAAAAAAAACTGTTTCATTTGATCCTGTCATGTAACCTTGACTTTTGACCTGTTGCACCCAGAAACAACAGCTCAGCCCCTTGACTGACCCTACAATTTCCTACTAAGTTTGGCCCCAGTTAAATCAAAACTATCTAAGTTATTTTCTTCATACACAAACATACACTCGGATCAAACTCTGACCCCGCCTTGTGATTTTGACCTGCTGGTTGTTCTCAAAAGTTAATTACATCTTTTTTGGCAAACCTTCAAAACTTCCACCAAGTTTGGTAATAACCATATCAAAACAGGTCCTGTTAATTTGTGCTCCCCCTCCACCCACACACACACATACAGACACGTGGCCACGCACTGAGCAAAGCATTACACCTGTGTGGGTGACAAACATGTCCATGAAGCAGATACAATAAATAAATGGGAAGGAAGAAATAAACACGGAGAGAAGACACATGAAAACAGATTCACAGCTAAAATTAATGTACGCAAGAGGATGCTATTCTTTGCTCATATATGTATCTAATGTAGAGACAGAGATAAGGGGAGAAAAGATGACTGAGTGAGGTAAGACGGAGGGAGAGGGAGATGAGAATGGAGGAGAGGAGGGAAAACGTTGTCCTTTGCATGATGTCTTTTGTTTTGTTCTGGCTAATACAGAGACCTGCGGTAGTGAGAGGGTTAAGGAACACTATACCGTCTAGGCCATCCAGTATGAACAGTATTTTCCAAGTTTAATAAAATCGTCCTCAGATAACAAATGTAAAATCAAAGTGACGTACCCGGGGTGAAAGGGTTTAAGATGGAAAGGGGTGTGGAAAGTAAAAGGAAGGAAGGGTAGAATGAAAGGTGGAGGAGAGGAGAAGCGACGAGAGAATATAGGAGAAGGATGGCATGCAGTAAAGAAGAGGAGAAGAAAGGAGAGGAGAGGAGAGGAGAGGAAAGGAAAGGAGAGGAGAGGAGAGGAGAGAAGAGGATAGAATAGGAGAGGAAACGAGAGGAGAGGAAAGAGAGGACAGAAGAGAGGAGAGAAGAAGAAAGGAAAGGCGAGGGTAAAGCAGAACGGAAAACACAGGAGAGAAGAGAGAATTGGGGAGAAGAAAACTGAGTAAAAAAAAGGAGAGGAGAGGATGAAGAAGGAGAAGAGAGCAGAGGAGAGGAACACGGAGAAAGAGAGGAAGGAAAGAGGACTGAACGAGTGTGGAGAGGAGGAGAATGGATGATAAGTGGGGGGAGGAAGAGGAAGAGGGAGAGGAAAGAGAGAGGAAGAGAGTGAGGGAGAGAGAGAGAGAGAGAGGAAAGAAATTTAAGGAGAGGAGAAGAGGAATGAAAAAGACAGATATCAAGATAGGAAAGAAAGGAAGAGGAAAACAGAGTGGAGGTGAAAAGGTAGGGAGAGGAGGAAAGAAAAGTGAGAGAGAGAGAGAGAGAGAGAGAGAGAGAGAGAGAGAGAGAGAGAGAGAGAGGGTAGGGAAATGTGCTCAAGATGACACTATGCCATGAGAGAGTGAGGGAGGAAGAGATGGATGAAAGATGGAGATAAGAAGGAGAACGAGGAGAAGAAGGAGGGATTAGGTGATAGGGAACTGTGTACAAGTAAACAATGTGTCATGAGGGAGAGAGTGAGGGAGGAGGGGAGGGAAGGAGGGAGGGGGAGAGGGAGGGAGCAGGAAGAGACTCAAGGTAAGGCGGAGGGGGAGGGGGAGGGGGAGGAGAGATGAATGAATGGATGAATGGAGGGAGGGCGGGAGGGAGGGATGGCGAGGTGTTGGAGAAGGAAATGTTTTAAGATGAGGGAGGGAAGGAGAGAGGAGGGGAGGGGAGAAGATAAAAGGGCATGTAAAAGTGGAGGCAAGTGAGAGTGGGAGGAAGATGTGGAAGAGGTGGGGAGTGGGAATGGGAGAGATGGAGAGGGGAGGGGAAAGAAGGGATGGGGAAGGGAGAAAAGAGGAGGGGATGGGAAGGAGGGGGAGGAGAAGGGAGAGAAGCAGAAACACAAATTAGAATGTATGGAGAGGGAAGGTGTAAGAAGTGATAAGGGAACAAAAGCAAAAGAGAACACAGGGAGAGAAGAGAAAGAAAACAACAGGGAAAACAAGAGACTGAAAACAGAGAAAATGAGAAAGCGAAGGAAGAGAATAATAAAAGGGAAGACTGGATGGGGAAAGGAAGAAGGGCAGAAGTTAAAGAAGATTATGGAAGCTGGGAATGATGGAGTAGAAATGGAGAAGAGGAAGGAATCAGGGTGGAGAGAGGAGGCAGGGAAGAGAAGAAAAGTAGGGAGAAGGAGAAAAATGTGAGAGGGAAGAGCATGAGGGGGGAGGGGGAAGAAGGAAGAATGATTGCTGGAGAGAGGGGGAGAATAAAGAACAGAATAAGGGAAGGAAAGGAGGAGGGAAGGGGGAGGTTTGGAAGGTAGGGAACACGAAAGTAAGAGGAAGGGGGAAGGGAAAGAGGAAGGTGTGGGAAGGAAAGGAGGAAGAATGTAAGAAAGAAAGAGGTTGTGTGGGAGGAAGAACGAGACAAGGAAGGGATCGGGGAGAGATATGAATAGCGAATTAGGGAGTGTGGGAGGGAAAGAATGAGAGGGAGGAAGACTGCGAGGACGGGAGAGGGAAGGGAGGGGAAATTTAGGAGAAAATAAGGAAGCAGAGGATGATAGGTGTGGAGGGAAGAGAGGAACAGAATGAGGAAAAGAGAAAGGGATGTAGGGAAGAAGAGGAGGGATGGGAGGAGGTAAGGAAGGTAGGAGAAATGATGAGAGGGATGATGTATAAAACGAAGTGAAGAAGATGCTAACAATAAAGGGGATGGTAATGAAAGGCTTCAAATGGAGAGGGAGGGATTGAGAGTAAAATAGAATGGCAATGAAAATAATAAGTTAATCAAGGATGAATGACAAATATGGGAAGAAAACGAGAGTGAAGGAAAATGGAGAGACGGAAGAGGAGGATTAAAGAGTGGAGTTGAGGAGCAGAGGTGTGTATATATATATATATATATATATATATATATATATATATATATATATATATATATATATATATATATATATATATATATATATATATATATATATGTGTGTGTGTGTGTGTTTCAGTTGCCTCATTTTCAGAGGTGGAGTACAGCAGCCATGCAAACGAAAAATAGCAACAGTGCTCTTGGTTCCTGCGAGGTCATTACTTACGGAGGAAATTACAGTGGTGGCATTCATCCTGTGTGACGCAGGTAAGACGCACAATGCCATCGGAAGTCGGACGGGAAAATGTAAGGATTACAGTGTTATGAAATCTTCGTGAAACTTTTAAAATATATATAAATAAGTAAATAGATAAGTAAATTTATTAATCAATAAATACATTTGTTTATTCATTTTTAAAATATTTGCTTTTCGTAGGCCAGATATGTCACTCCCACTAATGTATCATACGAGTAATTCCATCACAGGCTGAGTACCTGAGCAGGAAGTTGTTGGATACAGTTTACATAGTTCTGGTGCCACTGCTGACAAACTTGCCTCTTACCCGATGTTTTCACTAAGCAACATCGTCACTGTATGTCCGCTGTGAAAATGCATACCCTAAAAGTGACTGGAAGTGTTGGATCAAAGTCGAAGAGAGAGATACAATGTGGCCCATGTTATAACACTCCACTTCCATTCCGCCGGACGATTTCTCGCGTGTGTTGGGGACGGCGTCATTGATCCATTTCCTACTCCCACTGCCACTACCACGCCCATTCTAGCCAACTGAGCAGTCCCCGAAACACATTAACATACTGCCACGTGAGTTACTAGCGCAGCGCTGTATACGAGTCACAATGTATTATGCTCATCATTAAGGCTTTGTGTGTGTGTGTGTGTGTTTGTGTGTGTGTGTGTGTGTGTGTGTGTGTTTAAGGAAGAAGGAATCAAAGGCCTTCTCTCTCTAGGTACCCGGCAAGCGAGTGTCTAAATGTATGAAGTGCATCTAATTGACCTGCCATGACCTCACTGAATATGAAGGACTATAGTTTATTTATTTTAACTTGGCCCAGATTGTCATCCTTTTGCAGCTTGTTTCACTTAGCTCAGTGGCAGGGAAAGACAATATTGTGGTCGTGCATCCTTTCTGCAGCACTCCTTCGTGACTAGCTTCATATTCTAGTGTAAATTTCCTCAGCATTCAAGATGGGGGAATGGACGTTCTGGGCCAAGGTAAAGTGAAGAGGGTATGGACACACAAACAGAATTACGATCATTTCCCCCTCGTATGATATACTTTCTGAGGAGGGCCAAGGAAAATGTTGATTCTTCCCTTTTTTTCATTGCTCGTCTTAGAAAAACAAATCTTAGTAGCAAGAGATAAAAAAAAAAAATCGTAAGTTATTCTGGTTTGTAGGATGGACAGGGAGAGAGAGCGCAGAGTCTTGCCATGACTTTTGATCCTCCTGTAAAAAAATAAAAAATAAATAAGAAGAATAAGAATCAAGACAGGAAATGACAGTAAATTTGTTCGTTAATCTACGCCTGGATGAAGAGGAAAAGTTTGCTTCATTAAACTGTATAAATTTGCTAATCATCTCAACAATAATTATCTTTGTATATCTAAACGATTTACTGTGAACACCTTATCAGATATTATATTACCATGTCCTTTGATAAGTTTAAACACTTGGGTCAGGTTCCCCCGTTATCTGCTCTTTGATAACACTCTCAGGCTTCAATGACTCGCCCTCAGCTGAATAGAATCGTCTGGCTTTCCCTAAAATAAGATAGCAGATAAGATAGCAGAGTTGACGCGACCATGAGGGTGGTACATGCACACCAAATTATCATTCTCGGGTTCTAATGACACTCTTAACTGAATAAATCGTCTGGAATTATCCGATAAAGAATGTTCGAGCTTTTATTTTTTTATAGCGAGAGGACAAAAATGATTTATTTCTACGCACCGTTCAATGTATGCCTATTCCTCAGTCTTGTTATTATTCTTGTTATTTTTACTCTCTCTCTCTCTCTCTCTCACACACACACACACACACACACACACACACACAAACACACCTTTCAACTCTTTCACACTGAGGACATTTTGTTTGCCTCTATTCTTGCTACCTCCAGACCACCTTATAGAGTAATTCTCTTGTTGTAAAGGTGTTAATTACCCGTCCCCGCTCCGTAGGGGCTCGGGGACGGGTATTTTTTCACTCGGTTTGTCTGTTTGTTTGTTTGTTTGTCTCTGTTTGTTAACAACTTTATGCGAAAACTACTGGTGCGATATTGACTAAAAATTCAGGGATAATAGGCTATGACCTCCTGATCAGCTGATTAAATATTGGATCAAATTGGGCCAAGGCCCAGGCTGTAGGCCCCTCAAATGTAAACTGTAAAAATCGTTTTTTCGCCATAACTCCTTTCACATTCGTCATATCGACATGAAACCAAAACCCGGAGGTGCATCTTTCAAATCTGCATCCTATAACATGCCTCGTTACATCAGGGGTGTCACCCCCCAGCTGGCGGTAGGGGGGTCAACGTCAGGTGGGTCGGGCCTAAAATTGCAAATGGGTATCAAATGGTCAGTTTCTACCTTATTTACTCCAAATATGATATGTGACATCTTTTACTAATTATCCTTTTGTATTTATATGTCAGCACTAAAATGACTACTGGGGACGGGTTTGCTGTGCCTTGACCGCTTCTTGTTAAAAATACTGAATATTTAATCCATTCATTTCGAAAAGCGTCCTAAGTTAAATCTGTCAGCAGAAAAGAATTATTAAATGCAAAAGATATCATTACTATCACTGTAGCGAAGGGACTAATATGAGTGAAAATAAATGAGTGAGAGAAAGAGAGAGAGAGAGAGGGGGGCGGGGGAGCTGTCAGGAAGGAAAGAGTGATGGAAGGGAGGCTGAGGTAGCTAGAAGGAAGGGAGATAAGGAAGGAGAGAGGAAGGCAAAAAAGGAGTGAGAGAAAGATGATGGTAGGAGGGATAAGGGTGAAGAATGGAGGGAAGGAGGAGTGATGGAAGGGAGGTAAAATGGGAGGGAGACAGGAAGATATGAAGGGAGGAGAAGGTGAAAAGAATAATGGAAGGAATTAGTGGGAGGACAAAGGCATGAAAAGAGAGAGAGAGAGAGATTTGCTGAGATGTAATTGAAATGGGAAGGATAAAGAACGAATCACACACACACACACACACACACACACACACACACACACACACACACGACATACTCTTCACTACTACGACATTATATTTCCAAGTCTTGCCCTCTCCAGACGATTTTCTTAAGCTTAGGAGGGACTTTTCACAGTGAGGGGGTTCACTATGGCTCACATCAACACCTTCAGCATGACAGACGATTCCCAAGTAGATGCAAATCGTCTGAAAGTGGCAAGTATTAAATCAAGTAGGCTAAATTAAGACTTACTTGTCACAACCGGCAAGAAAAAGTAAGAATGATCTCACCAATGGAAAGAATAAGTGAAAGATTTAACTCCTTCAGATTACGTATATATATTCTGTTTTAATCCTACTATTTCCAGAGGAGAATGTATAGCTTAAGGGATATATATGTTTGTTTGTTTGGTTTTTTTCTTGAAGCCTTAATCAATTCTCTCAGTGCTAGAAAGAAATCACTGAATATTATCATTCTTTGTAGACTGGAGTGGGATTCTCAGATATACCCAGGATCGAGTCCCTGCCGTAACTAATATTTTTTACAGGAAGAACTAGACGTGGGAAGATAATTCACACATTTCCCTGATCTTCCTACTGTAAAAAAAAAAAAAAAGTTATAACTTGCATTAATTTTCGTCTCGTCACTAAGATGTATTTACGAAGTTAGAGCGAGAGGTAGAGGGAGATGCGACAGCCTTCTCCTTGTCTGTCCTGCAAATCACAACCCGAGTTACGACAGGAAGTGATCGTAAGTGTGTTTGTGTTTATCTTGCCTTGAATTGTGAAAAAAAATATATATACGTATATATTATTCGGGGTGGAGGAGTTAAAAATGTCAGTACCTTGACTATTTTTGGTATTCCATTTTGTATTCCGTTTTTTGTATTCCATTTTGTATTCCATTTTTTGTATTCCACTTTGTATTCCATTTTTTGTATTCCATTTTGTATTCCATTTTGTATTCCATTTTTTGTATTCCATTTTATATTCCAATTTTATATTCCATTTTTTTATTCCATTTTGTATTTCATTTTGTATTCCATTTTTGTATTCAGTTTTGTACTCCATTCCTTGTATTCCATTTTGTATTCATTTTTTCAATTTCATTTTGTGTTCCACTTTTTTCCAACTCCATATAATTTAGTTTCGAGGAGATATTTTGAATTAGTGGTAGGTGGTGGCGACCATCACCCACTCACTTGATGTAGTGCTGCCTACTTCTTCGTTAGCCTTTATCATTCTTTTTCTGTGCCTACCCTCTCCTCTTCCTATTTCTCCCATCTTTCCTGTCACTTCTTATTGCTTTTCGTTCCTTTACAGGTGGCTTTACATTGAGTGACAAGCCAAATGGTTTCCTGTAAGCCAAGAAACCATTTACAACGCTGGGTGGTAACCATATAACCAAACCATACGTGCTCCCTACGTGTCAGCAAGTGGGGTGGTGGAGGGTAAGTGTCCCTCCCCGTAAAACAACTAACTCAAAGTCAAATGGTCACCTCTTACGAGATTATGGCGTCTGGCAGTAGATAATGATAGAGATAGGAGTGAAATACCTGCTTTACTGGACCCTCCTTTATTACACAATTCTCTTAAATAAAACTTAAATAAAATAGACGGAGGCAGCGAGAATATTAATAATAATAAAAAAAGAGTTGGCAATGAAGGAGAAAGTGAAAAGTTGGCCCTTAAACCATTTTTATTTATTTTTTAACAGGACAGACGAAGGAAAAACAAATGAATAACAAATAATAATAAAAAACAAAAATAATAATCACCCCAATTACGTGTTTTTAAATATTCTTGCTATTTCCTAATGATTTTTTTCACCCTGGGATAGACATCGGTTGAGGAAGCTCCGTAACACCTCTTACTTAGCGATTTGTTTCTGAATACGGCTGATTACTATCGTTCTGTACCTATTTATGCAGAGTATGGCGGTAGTGCGAGGATTTGCGTGACACAGAAGAGGATATTAAGGTGTATTAAGCAAAATAAATCGCTGGAGAAAAGGTGTTAGGAAGAATAAGGGCCCTAGACGCAGCCTTCATCAATCCCTGCACTATAATCTGCATACTCAAACTTGGCCTAAAATTGCCATCTCTCCACCTTGAACGCTGATATGTAGCAATAGATTAACACGAGAATATGACGCTAGTCACGAAGAAGTGCTATGGAGAGGATGTAGGGCCGTTGCAGCGTCTTTTTCTGGCCCCTGAACTACGTGAAATAAGCTACAACAGGACGAAAATCTGGGCCAAGTTAAGGTGACAGAACTTAGGTAGAGATTTTCCTACGCTGAAAAAAAAATCGACGTAAAACAGCGAGAATAAAGGCAAGAATAAAGTTAAGAATAAGGTTAACAATAGAATGTAAACAGTCAAGAACAAAATCATGAAGAAAGTCAGGAATAAAACTGAAAAACTCAAGAATAAAGTAAAAAATAAAGTCAAGAATAAAATCAAGAATAATAAAAAGAAGAATGATCAAGAACAATCAGGAATTAAGTTAAAAATAAAGATGAGAATAAAGTTAAATTAAAGTCAAGAATAAAGGCGGGAATAAAGTCAAGAATAAATTTTAATAAGAATAAAATCAGTAATTAAGCCAAGGACAAAGTCAGTATTAAAGTCAGTAATAAAGTCGTGTAAAGTCAAGAATAAAATAAACAATAAAGTCAAAAACAAAGTAAAATATTAAGTCGATTAAAGTCAAGAATAAAGTCAAGAGTAAAGTAGAGTTCACCTTTGTTTTGAAGGTGACATCCACTTTAAATTTAATGGCTTCTTTTAACATTCTAAGCTTTTGCCATTTCCAGACAATTATATCCATGTTGAGAAAGGCCTCTCGTGTCCAGGGGATTAATGAAGGCTTGTTGTGACCCTCCAGTTGAAAATATACTCTTCTGAGCTGAGTAAAATCGTCTGGAGATGGTAAAAATACAGTAAAATAAAACATGTAACTATAATGAAGAAGTTAACTATTTCACTTCAATGTGGTCTTAGGAAAATATAATTCATGCTGTTTCTAGACGATTTAATTCAGGTTAGGAAAGAGGTTAGAAGAGGCTGATGAAGGCAACGGGTGGAGGTTGACAAGAATAAGATATGAAAGACGTAAGGAAGTTGAAAGGTAAAGCCAATCTATGAGGGCCATCGTAACAACAGCAGGGGAGCATAGGAAGCATTGACTGTATAAGTCTTTCAAACCCGAACGCGTAATTCTATATATTCATAGCTTCAGTAATTTCGCGTGAGTTCCCTCTAAGCTACGCGGTTCCTGAAGGCTGCAATCTAACCTGTGTACCTCGAAAATAAAATAAAATGGTAGAAAAACACACAAAAACGTCATCAGGCTGAAGGGGTAAATCAGGCAAAGTGAAGCAGAGGCCGTTGATAATATTTATAGATATGCAAATGAGGTATCACTGACCTTTATTTATATGCCGGGGGGAAAAAAAAGACTTGAGGAACTGTATATGGCAAAATCTATGTATGAAAGAAATGCTGGCAATGTCCTGTGGTCAGTTTAGATACATACGTGTAAGCATGGCAAGGAATGTATGGATTTCGTAGTTAATCTTAATCCGACTGCTTTGTGGTTATCTAATCTCATTATGAAATATATTTTCTGTTTGTTTATTACATCCATGCTCGCAGAGAGATCGGTGTGTGTGTGTGTGTGTGTGTGTGTGTGTGTGTGCGTGGAGATTAACTCAGTAGTTTTTATCCCACGTTAACCAAACTTTATGGACCGGTTGAAAGGTGGTCAAGGTATTGATCTATTATTTCAAAGAACAACAAGGCACAGGTCAAAGTCACAGGGTTAGGCCAATATTTGACAAAGTCAGCTTAAACAGTTTCATCTCATTTAGACTCGATTTCGAGAACTAACAGTTACAATTCAAGGTGGCAGGGCAAGGTTAAGTAGACTTGTGTGTTTCTGAGTGAACAAAATAAAACATTTTTTTATCAGATTTTGCCGAAACTTGGTGAAGTTGTTGAGGATCAACCAAGAGGCTGACATTTTTTTTTTTTTTTTTTTTTTTATAACAGTAGGTAAAAGGATTAGGTCACTTGACAAGGTCAATTTAATGAGTTTTTATTGGGTTAAGACAGAAGTTTGAGGGGGGATTCAGAGTCAGGCAAAGATAAAAGGATTCGATTTTGAGAACAACCAGTCAAATGTCAAGGTCACAGGGAAAGGTTAAAGGCCAAATACACTGGCATGGCCAACTTACGCAGTTTTGATTAGATTTGGACCAAACGTGGTGGAAGGGTTGTGGGTCAGGCATGAATGAATAAAAGCAATCAGTCATATGTAGAGGTTACAGAGCAATGTCTAAACCAGTTGGAGGACACGAGTGTTGCACTCTCTAAGTTTGCATCTTGGTTACACTATCTTCGGAATTCAAGTAACACTGATGAGGTAACAATGATGTATTGGCCACAAAACTGTGTTATATTTTGTACCCGTAAAGTCAGGCTGACGAACAACATATACACAAAAATGAACCAGATTCGTTTCTCCATCCATCAAAGATAGCACATGATAAGAATTAGATCCTCAGAGTCTGAGCGTTGAGCGCTGTTAGTATGTAAAAATGATTAAGGAAGTGTAAGTACAATTAATTAGGATTTATGGGAGAGCTGTGAACATGTCTGTCAGGGAAGCTATTTTCCTTAGAGGTCTGAGGACCTCACCGGCAATGAAGTGTAAGGGGTCAGTATAGTCTGTCTTTGTTTCATCACCGATTTTCATAGTTCATGGTGGCTTCATGATGCGTCGCTTTCATATGAAGTGTAAAGAGAGTCAAGGATAAGTAAGAAGCAACAAGAACCTAATGCTCCACCAGAAAACACGATACTGCCCTCAAAACTTATTTCAAACCTAATGATGCAGAAGGTGACATCTTGATAACAAGACTGGTTACTGCAGCCTGATCACTGTGATCAGTTTACTCATAGCCCAGTGGGTTACTTGGTGCACGAATTTGTGAAGAATCCTGACAGAAAACCCTGCTGTCCGAATGGCTGTCTATAGCTCCTTTCAACTGCTTATTTAGGTCGTGGTTTGGTGTACAGGAGCCTATACCCAGCGGGGAAAACCGAAACCAAATGGGTACTGAGTCCAGATGACGCCCATAAAGTCCTGTAATATGCTTGGGTCTTCGTCCTTGTTGCTGGACACCCACTGGAGGAGAACATGGAGGATTCCAAGGACGACCTGTTAGCCTCGTAGCTGGTACTACAGAAGCAGGGACTCCTATAACCCCCAGGAGTTATGGTGGAAGAATTATTGTAAGGCTGGTGTGCTTGGTTACTTCTAGTTCAGAGAAATGGGTGATGGCACGAATTAAAGGGTGAACTAATAGAAACCCGGAAGGGATAAATCCACAGCCAATTGAGGCCTTCCAAGTATTTATCCTTCATTTCTCGGGCCCTGTGGGGTGTCTTCTCACGTTCCAGCCTAACTGCTTCCCCAAATAGTTTTTCTTTTTAACTCCAAAGTGAGTAAAACTTTTCTGTTATTGATTTTGTTAACAGTGCGTGATATATATTGTAGTTTCTTCCAGCCCATGGGTCGGTGGAAAATTGGGTTAGGGTAGATGATGATTACGTGGTCTTCATTTTATGTTGCTAGTAATTTATTTTTGTTGAAATTCTTATGTGTTGTGTTGTTGTAGGTCAATGTGATTGAGTGTTGGTGCAGCCTTGTGGGCACGTCAGGGAGAGCCACAACACAGGCAGGCAGACAAGTAAGCAGGGAGACAGGGAAGCAAATAGGCAGGCAGGTAAGCAAGTACGCGGATAGGTAGGAAAGCAAGGAGACAGGGCAGCAGAGCAACAGGTAAATAGGCAGGCAGATATGAAGGGGGGCAGGCAGGGAGACAGAGAAGGGGGTAGTCAGTGAAGCAGGGAGACTGAGAAATAGAATGGGAGGTTAGGAATGAGATACTCGTAGCGAATTGTGAGAGATGAGAGGCTTTATATATATATATATATATATATATATATATATATATATATATATATATATATATATATATATATATATATATATATATATATATATATATATATATATATATATATATGTTTATACATACATATATGTATATATATACGCACACGCAGATAGGGGGGAGGAAGGAAGCTGTGAAGGAGAGAAAGATGGAAGTAAACGAGAGAAGAGAGGGGGAAAAAGAGAGAAAAATACTGGTGTGAGAGGAGGAAATATGTGAGCACAGAGGAAGAGAGGAGCTGTGGAGCTTTGAAAGGCAAGTTGTAAAGAAGAAATGGAGAAAAAAAAAAAGGAAAAAGAATAGAAGAATGAAGGGGCGTCATGTATGAGGGAGGAATAGGAGGAAGATAAAAGTTTTAAGGAAGGAAGAGAGAGACAAAAAAGTAATGCAAGGGAGGAAGAAGTTAGATCAAGGTAAAAGGGAGAGAAGCAGAGGATGGGAGACGGCAAGAGAAGATTTAAGATCGGCGGGGAGGAGATGGGTTTAGGAGGAAGGTGGGGAGACGACAAAGGAAGTGCAGATATACGAGGGAGGAAAAAAAGAATGGGGGAAGGTGGGAGGGTGGAAGGAATATCTAAGGGACAGAGAGGAGATTGAAGGAGGAAGGGAAGGAGGAGATGATGGAGGAGAGACGTTGAATGGAGGGAAGGAGAAAGGGAGGAGGGCATAAAGCTGAGATGCACTTAGGAAGGACAGGCGAGAGGTGGTCTGACCGGTCCACATATAAGACTTAGGCAGAAAAGGAAAGACAGGCAGGGAGGGAGGGGAGGAGGCAATGAGAGAGGGAGGGACGGGTGGTGGGATGCTGGGAAGGGAGAAGAGATGGAGGGAAGGGAGAATATAGGTAGGAGAGGTGAGAGGCAGGCAAGGAGGAAGGGGAGAAGGCAGGTAGGGAGGGAGAGAAGGGAGGTAGAAGACAGGGAGCAGAGATGAAAGATGTCCAAAAAGAGGACAAATGAGTGCAAAGGAAACTTAACAGCAACGCCTGTACTAGTCCTTCTAAGGCTGTTTGTTGAGACAAAGTCAAGGATGGCAAAGCAGTAAGGCTCCCCCGCCCACCAAACTCTCCAGCTGAGGCCGAGAGGAATTAGTGAGAAGGACTACTTACTACCCGTATGTAGCACAGAAACGTTGTCATGGAATTTTCATAGTAGAGGAAAAAAATAATCATGTTCTGCATTATGTTAACATGGTCGAGAAAAATACATGTAGTAAACATTACAATATATGTATACATGTCGGTCTATGGTTATGTCCTCCATACTGCAAGACATAATTAAGAAATATAATAATCAGAAGTAAACATGCTTACCTAGGGATTAAGAGACAAATACTTATTATATCACAGTATACCACAGCGAGAAACAACACAGATTTACAACTGCTGAAGAAGGAATACTTAGCTTCAATTGACTAGACACGCTTGCCAATACTGTTATGACCCTTACCTCGAGTATGATCAATTTTGACCCACCACTGAAGAGTATTTCCTGATGACCATATCCATATTATCATGTCCCTTGAGTTTGTCTTATACCTGAAATAAATCCCCTCGTAGTCTGTGCTTTGTTAGAGAGATTCAGCTATTTTAGACGTTCCTTGTATTCTTTATTTCTCAATCTAAGTATCAGTTTGGTCACTCTACGTTGTATCCAACTCTCTAGTGTTTCTCCATATCCTGTTTGCAATAAGGTGACCAGAACTGGACAGAATATTCTTAGCGTGGGTGTACTAGGAAGCAGAGGTGACAGGGAGGTGAGAGATATTGTGAATTGAAGGTTGGGGGACAGAAAGGGAAGTCGGGAGGGAGGCAGGAAAGCGAAGAAGCAGGGAGGGAAGGCGGAAGGAAGAGCAAAATAATAGTTGAAGAGAAAGAGGGCAAGAGGAAAGGAAAATGAGACTGCTGGACGCACAAATGGAAGGTGGAAAACAAGGAAGGAAGATGGGATGGAGGAAGAGGGATGAGAGGGTAGATGGGAGAGAAATGTGAAGGTAGATGAGACAGAGAGGTGAAAAGGCTGATGGGAGAGAGGGATGAGAGTGCAGATGGGAGAGAAGGATGAGAAGGTAAATAGGAGGGAGGGATAAAAGGGTATATGGGAGAGAGGGACGATAAGGAAGATAGGAGTGGGGGAAGAGAAGGCAGATGGGAGAGAGGGATGAGAAGATAGAAGGGACAGAGGGAGAAATGGAAAGATAAATGAGATAAAATTGAAGGAGGAAAGAGAGATCTGGAGAACAATGACACAGATAAGAAAAATATGCAAGCAGGAACAGTTGTGAAGAAAGAAGAAAGAGCGACAGTGAAGAAAATCGACAAAGTGCAGACGTCGGAAAAGGAGAAAAGAAGCTAATATAGGTGACTACAAGAACAAAAGTACACTGAAGTACAAACAAACATGACAAGTTGTGAAAAAAAGAGGTAAATGAAAAAATATCTATTAATCGAAATGGGTGAGATCACATAAACGTGTAATTGTTGTTAACATTTGAGCCGTATTCGTCAATCAAAAGTAGAGTTGCACAAGTATTCTTCATTTCACGGTACAGTTAAATGTTAAGTTATAGCGTGGTAAGATTACCGTACCGTACAATTGATGTCATAAGTCTGTGGTACATTTGGTGTTTTTTTTTTTTTTTTTTTTTTAATGTGACCGACTCTGGGCATAGGCTTCACAGCCTGCTTTCAAGGCCCAGTAGTCCTCCTACGTACCGGACACCTCTACATGTCACCACTCGGCGCTAACACCCACCGTCCATATTGAATACATGCTAGGGCTGTCTCATACAAGACTGGTGTATTGGTATTAGCGGGGGTATTTTTACGACATGTCGGCGGGTCTTCTGGTAGATCAGTAAAGTCTGATTTTTGTTAAATTCAAATCCTTAAACTGTTCCCTGCCTCAGCGGGATTTGAACCCGGGTCCGTCAGGACTGCAGGCCAACTCTCTACCGATTGAGCCACCTCCTCCCCCACACGGATGGGGCTCTTGAGTCGTGCTCATCACCTCCACCGTCACCACCACCAGCCACAGTCCAGTTGCCTGTGTGTGGTGGCTCTCCATTGCCTTCCTGCTGCACCGCTTTTATTTCAGGGGATGCTCAGGGCCAGCCGAATCACACACACACACACACACACACACACACACACACACACACACACACACACACACACACACACACATTGGACAAGAATTTACTCTACTAAGCTTGGTATGTGTTTCATCCCCACCTTCAGCTGTCGAGTCATTTTGTAATCATTTGTGAAGGTGAACCAACCCCACCTGTGATGCAACAACTATCATGACCTGACACCACCACTGCCACCGTACGAGTACTCACTCACCATCCTCTTTGACAAGATAAGTTCTGTCTTCAGTCACTAGGTAATTTGTGTGATAATAAGTGGCTAGGTTTCATGATTCAGTTACGAAGGTATAAAGGTACTGTTTATGGTGATAATTACAAACACAGAGAGTAATTCATCGGGTCCCCTAGAAACAACCTCACCTGTCGGGACAAAGTTGTACTATACATGACCCCTGGTAATACTGAGACCTTCTCTCTCTCTCTCTCTCTCTCTCTCTCTCTCTCTCTCTCTCTCTCTCTCTCTCTCTCACACACACACACACACACACAGCCAGTAACAGCAGTATCCATGAGGGTCACATTCATTCACTACTGTTGAAGGCTTTCATTATTCAAAAGTTTGCTTTGGACTTGGTTCTTACGCAGTCCGACCGCCGCAGCGATCTAGTGAAGAACCACATTTGGAGTAGCTTACTGGTGATATATAACTTAAATACAACGGCACTTCCAAATCCTTCCTCAGCAACAACCTCCATCTCTCACCAAACACGACGCAAATGCAAGACAGGCTTCATTATCACCTTCAGTTCGACATATATTCTGTGCTCTTCTTGCTACCCATAGACAACAATTTTCAATCAATTTGGGTTGTTGAGATTAAAAAAAAAAGTACTGTACATGAAGCAGGGTGATGTGTGGTGTGAGGAGGAGGCGTTGTTGCTGAGGAGGGATGAGAAAACGTGTCCTTGTATCCAGGTCACATCTCGCCCCTGCCACCACCAAATAAATCTTCCACGCGTCACCACCTCCACCACGGCCCGAGCTATTTTGGTGCAGCCAGAACGATTCGGTTCATTCCAGTTGCACATAAAACTGGATGTCCCCTTTTTTCCCTTACCTCATTATACGCCAAACCTTGCCCTTTATTAGCTGGGCAGTGTAGGTGGGAAGGTAGGGTGATAGAGGGTTGGTACGAGAGGCAGGGTGCGGAGAAGTAGGTGAGACTAAGACAGATGTTGATAAAGTAGGTGAATGAGTTGGATGAGGTAGAATGTGTGGGTGAGGCAAGGTAAGGCAGGGCAAGACAGGGTGAGGAAGAGTAGGTACTAGGTAGGGTGGGTTGGGGTGAGGTGGGTGAGGTAGGATGTGGGTGTGAAGCAGGAGACGGCAGAGTGAGGAGGACATGTAGGAGTGGACCGGGTAGGTGGCTTAGAGAAGTGAGATAGGATAATATGGGTGAGGCAGAGAGAGATAGAAAGCATAGCCTAGATGAAGCAGGGTAGGTCAGTAAGTGAGGCAGGAAAAGGTAGTCAGCATGTGATCCTGCAAGGTATTCTGGGTGAGGCAGGGCGAGGCATTATTAGTCATACACATATGAGACAGGAATGAGGAAGAGAGAGAGAGAGAGAGAGAGAGAGAGAGAGAGAGAGAGAGAGAGAGAGAGAGAGAGATTAATTAGCTAAGTGCGAAAGAAGGAGTACTGAGACGAAGATAGGAGAGGTCAGGAGGTGAAGGAGGGATGATAGGAGAGAGGCAAGGGAGACGAGAGAGGCAATAGGGAGAAAGGAGAGGTTAGGTGAGAAAGCGTGAGAGGATGGAGATGAGTCAGGAAGGAGAGAGAGAGAGAGAGAGAGAGAGAGAGAGAGAACGAGAATGCACGAAGTTAGGTGCAGGAGAGATGGAGAAGGAAGAAAAATGAAGGAACGGGGATAGAAAGGTGACAAAGGAGGGAAGGGAGGGAAGAAGGTAAGAGAAGGGGTTTAGGAGAGGGGGGGCTGGGAAATTGAGGAAGAGGAGGGAAGATAAGAAAGGTTATAAGGTGAGAGAGAGAGAGAGAGAGAGAGAGATGTACTAATCATTAAACAAACTATACACGTTAGTACAACTTGCCTGAATTATGCCGTTATTATTAATCTTGATTTTATTATTTTCTCTTCTTTTTTTCAGTTTTATCCTCTCCCCTCCTCCCCATAAACCCTTATCAATGGAGTGCTTCGTGAGGGAAAGCCTTATAACTATACTCTTCTTATTCTAACTTGGCCTAAAGTTTCCATCCCCTCATCGTGAATGCTGAGTTTTATCAAGAGATTAACACTAGAATATAAGCTAGTCACGAAGAAGTGATATGTCAAGGATGTAGAGCCACAATATTGTCTTGTTTTTTCATTCAGCTTCGAGAAATAACCTGCAAAAGAATGAAAATCTGGGACAAGATACGATGAAAAATGTGTAAATCGTATACTCTCTCTTTCTCTCTCTCTCTCTCTCTCTCTCTCTCTCTTTCTCTATATGACTCATCTCCTCCCCCCTCCTATCTTTCTCCTTCCTCCCCTTTCTCCCTCTCTTCTTTCTCTTTCCCATCTCCCCTCCCTTATCATCCCTCCCTCACCTCCTAACCTCTCCTATCTTCGCCTCCTCCTCCTCCTTTCCTATATAATCAGCTAATTAAACTCTCTCTCTCTCTCTCTCTCTCATAGTTTCATCACAATCCTCCTTCGTGTCACACTCCTCTTTTCTAACCCCACAGCAAAGACAATATTCCTGTTGCCAAGAGGAGCTGCTGAGAAAGGCACACGAATGATGGACATCTCGACTGCATTAAACCCTAGCATCCGATGACGCCTGTGGGCCAGCTCATGCTGCCCTTATTTGTTAGTCGCGTTTTCTTGCTTGGTTTCTTTCTTGTTTAATTGTGGCAGGCACTTCTACCCTTCAGAATTAACCGATTCCGACCAATCTTGGACACAATGACCAGCCTATGACGTAGTTGTGCCGCAAGGTTTTGGTAGCTAGGCATATGCTCGTTACTTAACAACGACCGAAAACCTGCTTTTTTGTAGTTTTCACGTTCTGAGCTATAGAAGCATTACTGATGGGCGTACAAAGATCTGACTTCTTTAGGCGTAATATTGAGGTCTCTCCGTATCGGAAAAGTGCCATTCATTTTCCTCTCTCTCCTCTAGTTTTCGAGTGCCAACCCTGCGAAGATTGGCCTCAGCGTCCCTTGCAACCAGTACCTGTTTTCAAAAATGCCCCCCAAGTTCCCCAGCGGCTAGATGGAATTGAATGAAAGTTTGCATACTTATAGATTTTGACTAGTACTGCAACTTTCTATTGTACTTCTATGTGCTACAATGGCCAGGTCAGTGGTCAAAGGTCATCAAATGCGAAAACGGCAGATATAGCTAAAATCACAACTATGCTTACACGAAATGCTAAGACTCCGAAGATAATAAGCCAGGGCCACGATTCTTGGGTGGAATGTTACACTGCAGTAGCTCCATGCAAAAATGACATTTAATATCGAAAAATCATTTCCAGTCGCTGGCAGCGCCACCTAGAAGTTGTACACCTTTGGTAGGCCATTCCGCAAATTTCAAGTTCCCTAGCTCCACAGAGGGTGGATGGAATCGAATGAAATCGTGCATGCTTATAGACGTTAATGAGTACTACAAGTGTGCTTCGTACTTGCATGACCTATATTTGCCAGGTCAGGGATCAAAGGTTATAAAGTGCAGAAAAATTGAAAAGCGCTAAATTAATGACCTTGCTCGCACCAAAGGCTAAGGATCCGAAAGTTATTGACCCAGAGCCATGATGCTTGGGTGGAATGTTGTCCTTCATTACCGCCATACAGGAGTGACTTTTCATACCGAAACTCACTTCCAGTCGCTGACAAAGCTTGGTCCGCTTAGAGCTGGCCATCGTCACCTACCGGCTTGTTCTTAGTGTCTTCCAAATTCCTCCAGGCGACTGTACTCAGAGATTCCTCAAAGTGAAGAGATTAACGGAGGACATATATTACCCTTCCATTTCGAAAAGTCTCTTACCCTGAATAACTTTGTTTGGACATTGCAGAAATAGGAAAAAATTATCCTCACAGTGAAGGGTTTACGTTTTAGCCTTATACTTACTAGATTTGGTGAAAGAAATGAAAGGTAGATCGAAAAAGTGTTGGCATTTAACTCAGAGCAGCACCTCACTAACTGAACCGTGATCCTCTTTGCAGCCAAGAATTGTGGAAAATTATTAACCGTTATCCGTGAGCTCTAAGCAGCCCATTCAGTAATTCGCCTTGTGGTACAGAGGCCTAGCGTGCCAGTAGGAATGAAAGTCCTGAATTGCTCTAAACTCCACTGAAATAACTTGATAAGACCGAAATGGATGTGGTGCCTTGAGTGGGTGGCGGCCTTGCTAAGACACTGGCGATCCTGAATGAAGCTAACAGGAACTGGATGATCTGGGATACATACAAATAGATCTAAGTCGGATTGGATGTGAGGGACCTGACTAAACACAACATTATCTTTAAAAACTAAATGGACTTGATCTGGCTTTAATGGACGAAGATCAACCTAATTTAACTTCAACTGACAAAAATAGATCTGACCAAACCTACAGGTAATTGGCAGTGAGTGCCTCTGAAGTGACCTTAATGAACAAAAAGCAACCTGAACTGACAAAAGTGGCTCTTGATTGCTCTGATGGATCTCAACACTATTGATATGAACTATTATAGTGGTTCTCATACTTTTTGGCCCGTGATCCATCAAATAGTGCTGATAGAGACTCTTGACTATCACCTTCCTCGAATCTTAACCTCCCCCCTCCCCCCACACACACTGAGGAGGCGTTACATTCCTGTATATTTTTTTAAACTATACCACCCGACTTCGAAACGACTGCTGTAACAACGTTCTACACGGATATGCACAGTGAGTTTCCAGTATACTGTCTACCGTAGCTATTATGACTATGATAAGTGTAATAACAGTAATAATATTATAAGTTCAATGAAGTTACTGAAATGCACTGAAAACATTAGGCCTACTGTATGTCTCTCTGACTTGTCGAAATTCCTCCCGCTATCTATTTCTGCCTCGCGACCCCAGGTTAGAGAACCACTGAACTAAAGCAACTGATGTGACAGCACTTGGAATGGCATGATGTAACCCATGGATCACGCTGTTCCTAATTAGTTCACGAAGAAAAAACATAGGCTACTTTGACGTGTACTCTGTCGGTCATCACGGTACGAAGCAGCTACGCAGTGAACCAGGGTGCCTCTTCAGAGTCACATACGGCGTAGGTACACATGTTCTGCTCTATAAACCAGTCTGGCCGCTCTAAGTAGTTGCTCTGTTTCTCTCAAGTGGCCAGTTAATCACACTCTCTTAATTTCCTTCTATTCTTATCACCTCTTCCCTCACCCCATCCATCATCCCTCTCCCCTCACCCCTCACTGCAACCCCCTTACCTCTTACCTGCCTCCACTTCTCACCTGCCCCCACCCCATACCTCCCTCCTCACCTTTCATCCACCTTCCTTCACCCGTCCTCATCCCTCACCTCTCACCTACCCCTTCCCATACCTTCCCCTCACTCCTTACCTCGCTCCTCTTACCTCTGATCTCCCTCTCCTCATCTCTCACACCCTCCCCTCACCCCTTCACCTTCCCATCACCCCTTCCTTCCTCCCCCCTACCCCCATCACTTGCCCCTACTCCTCATCTGCTCTCCACGCCACACGTCCCCCTTACTCCTCATTCCCCTCCCCTTACCTGCATCCTTCACCCCTCACTTCCCCCTCACCCTTCACCTACCCCCTCCCCTCACCCATCACCAGCCCAGTCACCCCTCACCTCCCCAGTCTACCCCCCCCCCTTTCCTTCAGCTCTCACTTGCCTCTTCACATACTCCTCCCATCCCCCCTCCCTCTCCCCCCACCCATCAGCCACCCCTCTCAGGTGTAGGGTGAAAGGTCAAGTGTGGGGGGTGAGGGCAGGATTACTCACAATATTGACTCATAACGCTAACTCTTTGCTTCTGTTGACATGCCGTGAGCTGGCAGGGGGCTGAGTGGAGAGAGGAGGAGGAGGGAAGGAAGGGATGGAAGAACAAGAGGGAGGGGGAGGGAAGGAGAAGAGGGAGAGGAGAGCGGGAAGAAGAAGAGGAAGGGAAGGAAAGAAGTAGAGGGAGGGGAGGAGAGGGAAGAAGACGGAAAGGGAGGGAGGGAAAGTAGGGAAGAAGAAGAAGAAGAAGAAGAGGGAGGAAAGAAGAAGAAGGAGGAGATGTAGGGAAGAAGATGAAGGAGGGAATGATGGAAGGGATAATGAAGAGGGGGGGAATGAAAAGAGAGAAGAAGAGGGAGGGAGGGAAAAGAGGGAGGGGAGGGAAGAAGAAGAAGGAAGAGAGTGAGGGGAGGGAAGAAGAAGAAGAAGAAGAAGGAAGAGAGTGAGGGGAGGGAAGAAGGAGAAGGAAGAGAGTGAGGGGAGGGAAGAAGGAGAAGGAAGAGAGTGAGGGGAGGGAAGAAGAAAAAGGAAGAGAGTGAGGGGAGGGAAGAAGAAGAAGGAAGAGAGTGAGGGGAGGGAAGAAGAAGAAGGAAGAGAGTGAGGGGAGGGAAGAAGAAGAAGGAAGAGAGTGAGGGGAGGGAAGAAGTAGAAGGAAGAGAGTGAGGGGAGGGAAGAAGAAGAAGGAAGAGAGTGAGGGGAGGGAAGGAGAAGAAGGAAGAGAGTGAGGGGAGGGAAGAAGAAGAAGGAAGAGAGTGAGGGGAGGGAAGAAGGAGAAGGAAGAGAGTGAGGGGAGGGAAGAAGAAGAAGGAAGAGAGTGAGGGGAGGGAAGAAGGAGCAGACTGATTAGCTTCATGCCTAGTGACTACACGAGGGTCATTGCGGCAGACATTCAATATTTACTGAGCAGGGGGAGGGGAGGGAGAGGGGGAGGGAGATTATGAAGTGAAAGGAGGGGAGGGAAAACAAAAGGAAAGGAAGAAGAAGCAGAAATGGACTACTGCTGTTAATAATAATAACTAGAAAGCACTCAGCAAGCGCATACCTCCGCCGATGCTATTGCAGGATCCGGATCCGCCCCCAAATTCAATCAATTCTTTCTTTGCCCATGGCCCACCCTTCCACAAAATTTCATTGAAATTCATTGAGAACTTTTGGAGATATCGTGTGGACAAACAAACAAACAAACAGAGAAAAATAGGTGAATACATAACCTCCTCCAACTTCGTTGGCGGAGATAATAAGAAGAAAAAAGGAAAGAAAGACAGACAGAAACATACATAAATAGATAGGAAGATAGATTAAATGATTGATTGATTGACAAACTGATAGACCTCTCGATGGATAGATAGATAGATTGATAGATAGCTTGATTGACTGATTGGTTGATTGATGGATGGATGGATAAATAGATACAAAGAAAGAAGAGAAATGAATGGAGAAATAAAGAAGAAGAGAGGGGGAGAGGACTGGAGCGAGGAGAACAAGGGAATACAAAGGCAAGCCAGTAACAACAGACTTAATGGTCCTCTAAAGGCTACTTGTTACAGAGAACACTATGATCGTAATATCTACTGTATAAGCTGAAGATAAGGATAGCGCAACAAGATGGCACCCCTCATCCACAAAATGCTTCAGCCAAAGCCAACAGGAAAAAGTGAGAAGGACTACTGTGCAGCATGGAAAAACTGCCATGGAAATTTAATAAGGAGTGTTTGAAACAAAACTATATTCTACAATGTCAAATCAGTAAAGGAAAGGTAATATTGTGCTGTTGCTGTATTATCCGTAAGCTGAATGGGAGAAGAGTATCAGTTAGATTTTTGTAGTACTCGGCTAACAACGTGTGTAGCTGGGGATTCGAAGCTAGATACAGTACAGTATTTAAGTAGCTTTCTAATGTTAATACTGTATGGCAGTCTACCATCATAGCAATTTGTTGCACATGATTACAGACCAACTGAAGAAGTGTTTTGCTTCATATGACTAGAAACTTTTGCCGATAATTTTAGAAACATTGTATTTAGTGAATTTCCATCAGTGTATTGTGAAATACTTATCAGCTATTATACTGCCATACTGCTTTAAAATAAGTGGTATCAATTTGGCTACCTCATCCACATTTCGTGTGGTAACACTGCAAGCTTTACAGCTTTACGTGTTCCGGCTTGTGCTCTGAGAGCCTATGCCTGAGTGAACGCTGATTTCAAAATCAGCTACAGTGGCTGGCTGATGGCCGCATCCCTGTCCCCTGGCCCTGCCCCTTTACTTCATCCGCTTTCCATGGAAACCTACTGCTTGCTCGAAACATGTGCGACTCTATCTTGAAATAATATATATTCAGTATTGTCATTAGATTTTTTATTATATCAATATTCTTTCTCAGCGTTGTTTTTAATAATGTCTAGCAACACCAGGTGCTATTTATTTGCTAGTACTGGAAATGATGCTTCTTCCTAGCCTGGGATCCATACAGGCACAGAAGTTCAGACCACCACCCGAACCATATGAAGTTGTGAGGCTTAGAGCGTTACTCCAAAAGCTAGAGTCTGGTTGAGGAAGAACCACGGCTTTTATGAGTGTCTATACTTTAATCAAAGGTTTTTGTAGTCTGTGCCTTGAGATAAACCGCTTTAGCTCTTCTAAACGCTCTTCGTTTGGTATGTTATATAATCTGGTTACCGTTTTTATTGTTCTTCATTAAACACATTTCTTTCTTGTAGTGATCAAAACTGAGTAGAGTACTCAAGAAAAAGGTGCAAGATAAGGATGATGTTGTGTTATTTGAATGCAAATGCTCTGCCTATAAATCCAACTTTTTTCATTTTCTTTTTAGTTTTCTTTATTGTTTCCATGCCCTGCCAACTTGGTTTTAGATCATTTTTATTATTATTCCTAAAACCTTCTTCTTGGTTTACATGTTCGAACTGAGTATTATCTACACTGTACTTTTTATACTTTCAATATTGAAAACTTTGCATTTGTCGGTATTTGTATCCATTGGTCATGTGTGACCTGAAATTGATTAGTTTTCAGGATCTCTTTGAGTTATCAGCCATTGTTCATGTGCATGTGTTGCTACTAGTTTCTGTATTATCGGACAATACGGGAATTTGACATATTAAATCTTTTTTCATTATCACTAATTAGAAATTATATGGGACTCAGAACATTGTGGCACTGTGGTTGTAACATTAATCTAGTGTGATTCCTTTTTAGTATGGTATGTTCATTCATTCAGTCATTGCCAGACGCCATGTATCCCAAACGGGGTGGAAAAGAGCTTAGAGTTAATTGTTTTACAGGGAGGGGCACTAATCCTCCACCAACCCCACTTGACACGTAGGGATGTCAACAGCATCTGGTGTTCCCAGGCAGTCACCCGTCCAAGTACTAACCAGACCCAACGTTGCTTAACTTAGCTGCGATCCAATTTAGTACATTCCCACTGCTATCACAGAAAAAACTTTCTCAAGAGTCGCTTATGGGGAACCTTATCAAATGCTTTCTGGAACTCGGGATACAATTCATAACTGGTTTAATTTCATATTACATATCATTATCGCTGAAAAAGTCAAGGAGAATAGTGAGACATGATCGACTGTTCCTGAATCCGTGCTGGGAAATCTTTGATGAGATTATTTTAACTGTTTAAGTGTTTTATCTCTAATTATGGTTCCGACAACTTGCATACTACTAATCTTAAACTTGGTGGACAACAATTTCCAGGTTGTGCTTCACTGACTTTTTCAGATATTAGAGATGGTATACACCAGATGGTAAAGTGTAGCTCCTTAGTGATATATTGAATATGTGATCTAAAGGTTTTGACATTACTTTTTGTCACACCCACAGGGGAGGCCAAATGTGGTACTTGTCCCTGTGTCACTCACTCACTCACACAGTAGTACAAATATATTAAATTCATATCCTACACAAACATTATCAGCTATGTAACCTGATGTAACCAATATGAGATGTAATATATGTCTTTCAAAAATTGGCTGCCCCCTGGGATGATACAGCGAACTTTCCAACAAGACAGTGGTCAAGTCAGCCCTGTGTGTGAGGATAAGTATTCGCTCTTTTTTCTTACAGGGAAATTAAAATCGTTAAAAATTACAGCATTCTGGTTACAAAAAATATCTGAGATTTGTTTATAAAATGTATTGTCAAAGTCACACTAATGGGCTGGAAGGTGATAAAATAATCCAAGGATAAACCTTCCCCGTGATTCGCTTTTAGGATGAACATTTAATTGTCAGTATTAATATACCAGTGATAGAGAGGCGAGAACGGGTGTGGTGTTTTGAGCCGCATGTGTGTGTGTGTGTGTGTGTGTGTGTGTGTGTGTGTGTGTGTGTGTGTGTGTGTGTGTGTGTATTAATGGCATAAACAGTTTCCACTTGATTTTAACCATACCTGGTGAAATGGTTAAGGGTTCGCCCATGAGGTAACCTATTAATTTATTCAGTAATAGGTCAATGGTCTAGGTCACAAGTCTAGGTTAAATTTGGACCTAGCAGAATTAGCTGAAGCTGTTTTCTTTAATCCAACTTAGACCATGCTTGGTGAAGAACTGAGAGTAAAATAATCAAGAATTAAGTGTTCCAGTTTTGAAAACATAGGTCATGGCCACAGGGTATGATTAAAGTTAGTCCCGTGTGTGTGTGTGTGTGTGTGTTTGTTTGTTTTTTGTTTGTTTCTGAGTGAGTTTGTGTGTGTGTTTTGTTTGTTTGTGGGTTTGCTTGTTTGTTTGTGTGTGTGTGTGTGTGTGTGTGTGTGTGTGTGTGTGTGTGTGTGTGTGTGTGTGTGTGTGTGTGTGTGTGTGTGTGTGTGTGTGTGTGTGTGTGTGTGTGTGTGTGTGTGTGTGTGTTGTGGGTCAGCCATGGAGTGAACCTGTTATTTTTTAGCCTAATAAGTCAAAAGTCGAGGTCACGGGGCAAGGTCAGCTTAGGCCGTTTTTGTTTGATTTAGACCAAACTGTGAGGAAGGGCTGAGAGAAAGGCAAGAATAAAATTATTCAAAATCAAAAACAGTGATAGGTCAACGTCACAGGGAAAGGTCAAAGGCCAAGGTTACGGGGCGAAGTTATCTCAATTTTTATCTTATTTGAACCAAACTTGGTGGAAGTGTCAAAGGTAAAGCAAGAATATAAGGAATCGGTTTTAAGTCATCAGAGGTCAACATCACAGGGATAGGTCAAAAGCCAAGATCTCAGGGTAAGGTCATCGCAGACCGTTTTGGTCTTATATGAATAAGGGTTAGGGATGAGCGAAGTAATTAATCTATCTATCTTTTGCCAGACGCCTTAGTCTCGTAAGGGGTGGCCACAAACAAATAGCCTCCATGTCGCCCTGTCCCCCGCCATTTCACTGCCCTGCTCCCAGTTCACACCCTCCTCTCTCATTTACCACTTCACTCCATCCCTCCATCACAACCTTGGCCTCCCCCTCTCTCCCCCCCCCCTCCAGCTCACATACACTGTCCTCGTCAGTCTCTCGCTCTCCATCTTCTCCACGTGGCCAAATCACCTCAATATATTTCTCCTAACGCTTCCTATCACATCCACATCCACACCACAACTCTCCTTCACTTCCTCAGTTGTCAGTCTGTCTCTTCATATGACGCCACATGCTCCTCTCCAATAACTCATTTCCACTGCCCTCACTCTTGACTTGTGTCCCTCCAACAACGTCCAAGCTTCACTTCCAAACTTTAGAATTAGTATAAATTTTCTGTTATGCAGTAACTTTTTCACTTCCATGCTCACTTCCCTGTTTCTTATCACTGCTTTCAAGCAACCAGCAATCTTTCTTCTTTGTTGTAGCCTTTCAAGCACTTCAGTCAAAAATCAAGGTCACAGGACAATTTCAAAGTTCGACTCTTGTATCAATGAGTGAACAGAATAGGCAAAACAGTTTGATCTGACTTCAATCAAATTTGGTGAATGCGTTAAGGATTACCCAAGAGCTTGACTTACTGTTTTTTAGAGGGGTAGGTAAAAGATCAAGGTTGCATGCCAAGGTAAACTAATTTTTATGGAAGGATTTAGGTTAAAACAAGGAAAAAGATATTCAGTTTTTAGAACAATCAGCCAAACGTCAAGGTCACGGGGAAAGGTCAAAGAACAAAGTCACTGGGCGGGTCACCTAAGAGTTTTGATCTAATTTTATCTAAAGCTGGTGGAAACATTAGGGGTTAAACAGAACTGCAGTAATTTGATTCTGAGAGTAATCAGTGGAAGGTCAAGGTCACAGGACATAGTCAGATATTCGGCCCATAGACCATTTGGTCAGTGCGGGTGTTGTACTTTCTGAGAACTTTTCCTGTTGATGAGTGACATGGGAGGTAGTTATGGGTGAACGGACATCGGCAACCTTCTGGCCCACTGGGTTGCATGTCGCCTGGGTGCACCCTCCCTGTGGGTCGCCACATCATGTAATAATTACGTTAACCTGTAACTCAGATAAAATGTAAGTAATGGAACGTTTTTGGTACTGACATGTCAGACTTGGTAGCTTGAGCTAGCATAAGTACTTCTGGTAAGACATTCACTACATGTGGCACTGAATCAGTTTTACATTCCCTCCCCTCCCCCATCTCTCTTTTAATGAATATTATAGCCGTAACATGAAATATGCCCCAAGGTTTTGACTGACTTGTCACAGGTGCTCAGACTCAGTACTTCATTAAAAAAGGATAAAACTGACTGAACGGATGCCTCTTTATTCTTGTTCATTTTTTGCATAAATCATGGGTAAACAATTGTGAATTAATTGTGTATCTTTCCATAGCAGTTGATCATGAAGGGAGGTTATTTGTTTTTACCATGCAAGGATGGTATTTTGCTCGAAATGCATCAAAAAGCAAATAAATATTTTCATTAATACAGTAGAAGTTACTGACAGTCACATATTATTCGTAGACACTTTCATTAAATATTATAGCAATTACTGATATAGGTAGAATATTTTTTCATATATCAACATGCATGTAGCTGGTAGCAAGTGTCCTTGATTCATTACAATGGAAAATGGTCTATGGATCAATACCAATATCATAATTCGGCCTGCTGACTTGGAAAGGCTACCTATGTCTGACTTTAATATCGGTATATATCAGTACATTGCCTCTCTTTCTTCAGTTTCTGTAAATCTATCTATCTATATACCTAGGCTGCTTCCCACAAGGAAAGGGAGGTAGCCGAGACAGGACGACACACTCCCCATTTACTCATCCATTCAAACACATTCATTCGCATCTTAGCCCCGAAAGGGAGAACGGACAGATCCTCACCGCACCACACCGCACAAGGGTCAACTGCGCAATGCAATCAGTGACATCCGCAGCAGGGCCCGACAGCAGGGGTGGTTTACCCCTGCCACATCATAACAGACTCATCCCCTTACCCGCACCTGACCTGAAATAGCTGATCAGACCAAATGCGGGAGAACATCCCCTCAGGGCTGCGTCATCACTTATTCATTCACAATTTCTCTCCATTTATTTCTGTCACGCACAGCCACTCTTCCTTGCTCAACAGACATCCCTCTCACATCCAGCGCTCTTTTCACACTGTCCATCTATCCTATTCGTGGTCTTCCTCTCAGCCTTACACCTCTCACATCAGATCTAGTTACTTTTTTCACCAATCGCTCATTATCCATTCTCTCCATATACTCAAACCATCGCAACACCCTCTGCTCAACTCTACCAGCCATCTCCCGAACAACTCCAGTTCTCCTTCGCACTTCATCATTCCGCACTCAATCTATACGCGTCACTCCACACATACTCCTCAGACGCCTCATCTCCATTACATTCAATCTTTTCCTCTCTGCTACACCCATATTCCATGTTTCAGCCCCATATAATGCAGTCGGTACCACAACGCCCTCATACAGCCTTCTCTTTACATCCATTCTAAGCGAATGACATCTAAACTCTTTTTTCATTCCTCCCAGCACCTTTCCTACTTCATTTATTCTAAACTTCACTTCTGCATCTATTCTTCCATCCACAGCAACATGTGACCCTAGATATTTAAAACACTCTACCTCCTCAAGCAACTCGCCATTCAAAACTATATTCATCCCGCTACCATCTACCAACCTCGTACACTTCATCACTTTACTCTTATTCTCATTTACTTTCAATTTCCTCCTTTCACACACCCTTCCAAACTCCTCTACCAACTGTCTCAATATCTCCTCTGAATCAGCCACCAGTGCAGTATCATCTGCAAACAGCAGCTACTTCAGATTCCACTCTCCACCATCAACATTCACCAGACTCAGACCTCCACCTAAAACTCTTGCATTCACCTCCCTTACAACACCATCAATGTAAATATTAAACAACCAAGGCGACATCACACATCCCTGTCGCAGCCCCACTCTCACAGGAAACCAATCACTCATAGCATTTCCCACTCTTACACACGCTCTACTATTTACATAAAAACTTTTCACCCTTTTTAGTAATCTACCATCAACTCCATACAATCTTAAAACAGTCCACAAAGCCTCCCTATCAATTCTATCATACGCTTTCTCTAAATCCATAAATGCCCAAAACACATCCTTCCCTTTCGCTAAATACTTTTCACACACTTGTCTCACAGCAAACACCTGATCCACGCATCCCCTCCCTCTCCTAAAGCCACACTGCTCATCATCAATCACTCCCTCTGTACCCTCTCTAACTCTCATAATTAACACTCTACCATACACCTTACCTACAACACTCAACAGACTTATACCCCTAAAGCTAGTACATTCATACTTATCACCCTTGCCTTTATACAGCGGGACCACACAAGCACTTGCCCAGTCAACTGGCACCATACCTTTCACAAAGCACACATTCAACAATCTTACTAACCAGTCAACAATAGTCACTCCACCACCCTTCAGGCATTCCACAGCACACCCATCCATACCTGCAGCTTTCCTTGTTTTCATCTGCTTTACTGCCTTCTCCACTTCCTCTTTCGTGATCAAAGATTAATTCAACTCTCCCAACATATTTATTCCTTGCACCCTTCCATCCGCCACAATCTCAGCCACCCTTTCCTCCTCTACATTTAACAATCTTTCAAAATACTTTGCCCATCTCTTCCTTACTGCATCCATCTCAATTAACATCCTTCCATCCTCTGCTTTTACTCGTTCTTCCTTCCAAGACTCTCCCTTTCGCACCGTTTTCACCTCCTTCCAAAACATTTTCTTATTCTGTTGAAAATTCTCTGTCAGCCACCTACCCCACCTCTCATCTGCTGCCACTTCAGCATCATGCACAGCCCTTCTCGCCCTATTCCTCTTTTCCTTATACCTCTCATATGACATCTCATCCTTCCTCTGCAGCCACACTTCATATGCACGTCTCTTCTCAGCCACAGCCATACTTACTTCCTCGCACCACCATTCACTTCCTTTTTTTACACCACCACCCACACGTCTCACACCACACACCTCTTCTGCATGCCCCACCACAGCACTCTTAAATAACTGCCATTCCTCCTCCACACTGCCATTTTCCCGATCTTTCACTGCGTTCCACTCACTCATCTTTCAATTTCTCCTGATACTCTATCTTTTTCTCTCTTTTATCCAACTCACTCACTTTCAAAACCTCCCTGCCACACCTAACCCTCCTAGCTCTCACCCATCTCTTACCTACTCTTAACTTTCCCTCCACCAGGTAGTGGTCAGACATACCTCCACCCTCCCCTCTCAGAACTCTCACATCCAACAATCTTCCTATTACATTCCTAGACACAACCACGTAGTCCATCAAAGCTCTATCAACAACCCTTCCACCCTCCTGTCTCACCCATGTATACTTATAAATATCTTTCTTCTCAAACAGCGTATTTCCAATCACCATCTCTCGCTCAACACACATCGCTATCATTCGCTCCCCATTTTCATTTCTTCCAGGCACACCATGCATACCAACTACACCTTCAACTGCTACATTTCCCACTCTAGTAATCAAATCTCCCATCATTACCACATTCACATTCGCTCCAAAACTCTGCAGACACACATCAACATCATTCTAGAAAGACTCCCTCTCTTCTTCATCCCTTTTACTACCAGGCCCATATGCACTCACAAACACCCACAACTCACGTTTAAATTTCGCTTTCACCCACATCAGTCTCGATGACACCTCCTTCCATTCAATCACACACTGCTGTACTTCCGGACTCACTAACAAGGCCACACCTTCTCTTGCCCTTCCTCTATCAACACCTGACAATCTTTCATTCACACTTCCAAACATAGACTCACCCTTCCCTTTCATCTTCGTTTCACTCAAAGCTAACACATCCAACTTTCTTCTCACAAACATTCTCCCAATCTCCTCCCTTTTAGCCTCAATCGTACTACATCCACGCACATTCATAGACCCAATCTTCAGGGTACGGGGATAACTCCATCCCCCATCCCTTTCTCTGGCCTGTCTCTTTTTAGGAACTAAACAACAGAGGATATTTTTAACCTGGAAATTCTATTCCACACGGTCTCTTTGTGTAGCACTTGACTATGATTCGGTAATTTTAATTGTATTAAAAGCATCAACAAAAGCATGAGTCCAAATTGGCAAACTTATTTCAATTTTCAAACATCAATTTTATTGACAGAAGGAATCTGAGACGCCTGTCTTACCTTCATTGCACTTAACCACTTTTCTCCGATGGCGTATTTTTTTCTTGACATTTTAAAACAAAATTATTTATCTTAACAAAGAGTTTTTGAACTCGAAGGACTAGATACATTTCACTGACCCGATCAGAGCGAGGTATCTTACCTGGGTTGAGCGAAATCGTGTGAGTGAAGGAAAAATAAACAGCTAAAAGTGTCACCGTACTGAAGGAGTAAAAATTAACTCATCCATTAATCCTGTGTACTTTTTTTCTTTTTCACACAAAGTTTTGATCTGATTTGAGCCAGACTTGTTCAAAATTTTAGAGGTCAGGCAAGAATGAAAGGATTCAGTTTTAAGAACAGTCAAAGGTCAAGGTCACAGACCAAGTTCAAAGTTTGATTCATATGTCTGTATGTGAACAATATAATTAAAACAATTTTGACCTGAATTGTATCAGACTTGGTGGATACGCTGAGCCATACCAAGAGACCGGCCAGTTGTTTTATAGAATAATAGGTCAATGGTCAAAATTACATTCAAACAGATTTTATTCGGTGTGAACTAACTTTAGGAAGTGTTCACGTTAAAACATGGATAAAGAGACTCGATTTTGAGAGCAGTCATAGTCATGATCACAGTGCAAGGTGAATGGTCAAGGTTATATGGTTACTGATCAATGTCAATTCAAACAGTTTTGATCTGATTTGATCTAAAGTAGGTAAAAGGGTTAATGGTTAGACAAGAACAAGGAATACAGTTTTGATAATAATTAATTGAACACCACGGTCACAAGACAGTCAAATATTCTGCTCTTACACCAGTTGGTGGGTCACGGGTGTTGCTCTGTATGAGAAATGCTTCTTGTTCATATCGTTGTAATAGTGTCATAGATTTCATTAATTATTTACAAGGGGGATAGTGAGGTGTAATGTGCGGTATAAATATCTGAGAAAATGCTGCTGCCAGATCTGCAAGTGTTGTGGGACCTCCTGGTATGAGCTCCGATGGCTTGTGTGTTCCTGCCATGAAAGCATACTATTCCTTCACTACGATCACATACAACTTAATATATTTTTGCTATATTCAAACGATATTATTTAACTTTGGGGATACTGTTCGAACTAGAGAGGTTAGATATAGCCTTAAACTACCATTTTCATACAAATGTTGAATAAATTCGCTGAATATAATCTTGGAGAAACAGTAAGACTTAACAAGACGAAAAAAAAGTATGTTTCCCGCATGACGTGGTTAAAGATCCTACACTATCTATCTGTCTATATACCTAGGCTGCTTCCCCCAAGGAACGACACACTCCCAATTTACTCATCCACTCAAACACATTCATTCGCATCTTAGCCCCAAAGGGGAGAAGGGACAGATCCTCACCGCACCACACCTCAAGAGAGTCAACTTTTCGTATCGTTCGTTTCATTTTTAAAGCTCCAACATGCTTGCATGCGTCGGCATGGTCACCTAATGGCGGCTCTCCATGCTGCACGATCTATTGCAGCCTCCCTGTTCAGTCCCTTAACCCTGAGGTCACACTTAATGACCTTGTCCTATGTCTGTCTCGGTGTACCACTCATAACCCCACCCCCAGTATTAACACTTCTCACCTTCCTCACCCAATTATCATCCTCCATCCTCTCCATATGCCCAAACCATCTCAATCTACCTCTCCTCATCACAACACCAATGCACTCCAGACCCATCCCACCTCTCAACTCTTCCATCGTAAACCCAGCCCCCCCAGAACTTGCACGCAGGGACGCACTACACATCCACCTAATCATTGTCATTTCTGTACGTCTGAACCGGCTAATATCCTCTTCCTTTACTGCCCGGGTCTCACTACCATACAGCATTACACTCCTAACACATGTTGCATACAAAGACCCCTTAGCACGTAGAGAGAGTCCTCTCAATGTCAGGAGAGGCAAGAGCTCCCTGAATTTTTTCCAACCACTTCTCACCCTAGCCACAGAGCTAGCTCCAGCCCTACCTCCAGCACACAACATGTCTCCCAAATAACAAAACTCTTCCATACACTCAAGAGATTCACCAGCAAGTACAATCCTTTCACGCCTGACAATCTCCACCTGCTCTTCCCGACACGCTGTACACATAAAATCAGCATTATCTCGCAGTCTACCTCTGATACCACTACATCTCTTGTGCACTCATTTATTACAAACACCGCACAAGATGGAATTATTTCCCATGCCCTTGTGGCAAACTGCATGAAACACTCTCCCACGTCTTTGACAGTACCGCCACCAACCCTAGTTATCATCACTTTTGTTTTATCTGCATTTATCCTTAAGCCCTTGGGCCCCATACCATCTCTCCACTTCCTAAATCTTTTCTCCACCTCCCTTTCGTTATCTTCAATCAACACCAAATCATCAGCATACAACATATCCCACGGGAGTCTGTTTCTGACGTCACGTGAGAGGGCTTCAAGTACCATGATAAACAACATGGGGCTCAAAACTGACCCCTGATGCACCAGCGTTCACGGAAAACTCATCACTCAATCCTCCATTGACTCTTACCTGGGTGCAAGCACCCACATACATAGCCATAACCACCCTAACCAGCCACTCCTCCAAGCCAAGCTTTCTCATTGCCCACTTCACCACCTCTCTAGGGACTCTGTCAAAGGCCTTTTCCAAATCAACAAAAACAAAATACAGATCCCTTTTCTTAACAGTATATTTTACCTGAAGCTGTCGAACAATGAATATAGTATCAGTGGTCCCCCTACCTGGCATAAACCCAAACTGCATCTCATCAATATTCACTCTTTCTCTAATCATACCTACTAAAACTCTCTCCATTACCTTCATTATCTGATCTAAAAGCTTTATACCTCTATAATTTCCTTTTTCCAGGGCATCACCCTTCTCTTTATACACATTTACAATTACACTCATCAGCCAGTCATCTGGGACAACACACTCATGAATGATTATATTTATCAGATCAGTGACTAACCTCACCCCTATATCTCCTGAGGCCTTCAACATTTCGGCAGTCAATCCAGACACACCTGCTGCCTTCCCCACCTTCATCCTGCCTATTGCCTCACTCACAGTAGCAGCATCAATCAAAGGCCAAGGGCCAAACACTGGATCTGCTGGCTTCAAACCTTCCCTGTCCCAGTCAAACTCCTCATTCAACAACCGGCTATAATGCTCTCTCCATGCATCTTTAATATCCTCACTGTTCACCACTACCCTTCCTTCATCATTTTTCACACACTGCTCACCTAAAATATCCCAATTATCCCTCTTCATCTGATTTGCCACCTTAAATATCATATTTTTCTTTTCCCCATGATTTAGGTTATCAAGTAAAAGTCTCTGTGACTCGGACTTCGCCCTGTATACCTCTCTTCTAGCCCTACGCTTGGCAGCCAAGTATTCCTCCTTGCTACCACCCTTCTTCCATTCTCGGAAAAGCCTTCTTTTCTCCCTAACTGCAGCTTCTACACCCTCATCCCACCACCAAGTTACTTTATGTCTCGGTGGGCCTCTTGTCCAACCGCATATTACATCAGTAATTCTCAAGAGATTGTTCTTGAGGGCTCTGTACTGTTCATTAACGCCTCTGTCTATGGCTCCCTGTTCAACCACCACGCTCTTCATCTCGTTATAGAAGGCATCCCTTACTACTTGGTTTTCCAGCTTTCCTCCTAGGTACATAAGTCCTCTTTTTCATCACTCGTTCTTTAAGCACCATATCACAAATCAATAGTTTGTGCTGCTGACACACTCCTCACTTCCTATAACTTTAACATCCCTCACTAACCTCTTATCAGCCCTCCTAACTAGAAAATAATCTATCTGACTGCTATTTCCCCCTGACTCATACATAACTAACCTACTCTCTCTTTTTCTAAAATATGTGTTGCACACAATCATGTCCGTTGCCTCCCCAAACTCGAGTATCCTTTCGCCTTCCGCATTCCTTATACCAAACGCACATCCCCCATGTACTCCTTCATAACCTTGTGCTGCTTCACCTACATGACCATTTAAGTTCCCTCCCAAAACTACTCTCTCATCATCC
The DNA here is from genome assembly GCF_032717465.1 of Coenobita brevimanus. Lineage (NCBI taxonomy): Eukaryota > Metazoa > Arthropoda > Malacostraca > Decapoda > Coenobitidae > Coenobita > Coenobita brevimanus. Next base: position 27,794,675 of record NC_137051.1, on the reverse strand, counting down.
CACATACCACCTACTACACGTATTAAATCATCCCAAAATCTATCCTTCTCTATTTCATCCAATCCTGCCTGTGGAGCATATGCCAATAAAATTGCAGTTATCTTTCTACCTAACAGAATTTTCACTACCAATATCCTATCGCTTACTCTCATAACATTCATAACATATTCTACCCATTTCTCTGCTACCATCACACCAACGCCCCCATATCCGTCTGTCCCACCCTGCCAAAACAACTTATAGTAACAGTCCTTCCCAACAATCTTTCAGGCTGATCCACCCCTGTACCGGACTTCCTGCAAACATGCCACATCCACCCACCTCCTACTGAAAGCCTCAAGGACTTCCCCCGCTCTTCCCCTCAAACTTCCCACATTCTATGAACCCACCCTCATCCCCGTGGGTGATTTATTGTCCTCAGGCTTGCTTTGAAACTTATTCTTGTGTTTTGTCATAGTCAGTATTAATAAAGGGGGATAGACATACCACAGGCCCCACTCACTGCACAGTACCAGGTCCAGGCAATGGATCTGGGACCCCTAGCCCACCAACTTACCAGTGGTTGTGGTAGTGGCCTCGGGGCACCCTGCCAGGACATCTGCAGGGACACCTTCCAAGTGCGAATTGGCAACTGCGCAGTGCAATCAGTGACATCCGAAGCACGGCCCGACAGCAAAGTTGATTTACCCTTGCCACATCATAACAGACTCGTCCCCTTACCTGCACCTGACTTGATCAGCTGATCAGACAAATGCAGGAGAATATCCCTGCAGGGCTGCGTCATCATTTATTCATTCACAGTTTCTCTCCATTCATTTCTATCACGAACAGCCACTCTTCCTTGTTCAACAGACATCCCTCTCACATCCAACGCTCTCATCACACTGTCCATCCATCCTATTCGAGGTCTTCCTTTCAGCCTTACACCTCTCACATCAGACCAAGTTATCTTTTTCACCAATAGCTCATTATCCATTCTCTCCATATGCCCAAATCATCGCAACACCCTCTGCTCAACTTGATCAGCCATCTTCCAGACAACTCCAGTTCTTCTCACTTCATCATTTCTCACTCGGTCCATACCACACATCTTTTATACGTTTCTGCCCGGAATCATGCTAAGTCTGTTCTTCACTCGGCTAAAAATAATTTCATCCGTACAAAATGCTCTCAACTCTCTAACTCGAATTCTTCCTGCTCCTTCTGGCACCTTGCCAAAAACCTTTCTAACAACTTTACCTCATCATCCTTCCCTCCTCTTTTCTACTTTGATGGTTCTGTAGCTATTTCTTCTACTGATAAAGCAGATCTCGTCGCACAGACTTTCTCCTCCAATTCCACCTTAGACAATTCCGGTGCTGTTCCTTTGACTTCCTCATGGCTAACATTAAAATTTCTTCAGCTGATGTATTTTCTGCCATCACTGGCCTCAATACTAACAAGGCATATGGGCCTGATGGAGTCCCTCCTGTTGTTCTCAAGAACTGTGCTTCTGTGCTTACACCCTGCTTAGGCAAACTCTTTCGCCTTTGTCTGTCAACTTGTACCTTTCCTTCTTGCTGGAAGTTTGCTCTCATTCAGCCAGTCCCAAAGAAGGGTGACCATTCCCAACCCTCTAACTATCGTCCAATTGCTTTAACATTCTGTATCTCAAAAGTTTTCGAGACTATTCTTAATAGAAAATTTTAAAGCATCTTTCCTATCAAAACCTTCTTTCTGATCGTCAGTATGGGTTCCGTCAGGGACGCTCTACAGGCGATCTTCTCACCTACCTTTCAGATTCCTGGTCATCCTTTTCGGGACTTTGGCGAAAGCTTTGCCATTGCACTTGACATCTCAAAGGCTTTCGATCGAGTCTGACATAAATCTCTAATTTCCAAACTTCCCTCTTACGGTTTCTATCCTTCTATCTGTGCCTTCATCTCTAGCTTCCTTTCTGGTTGTTCTATAGCCGCTGTTGTAGACGGCCATCGTTCTTCTCCTAGTTCTATTAACAGTGGTGTTCCTCAGGGCTCTGTCCTATCACCAACTCTCTTTCTTCTATTCATCAATGACGTTCTAAGCTGTACATCTAACCCTATCCACTCATATGCTGATGATTCCACCCTTCACCTTTCCATTCGATTCCCACAACGTCCATCTCAGCAGTTACTTCAACAAACAAGGGATGAAGCTATGGCACATCTAATATCTGACTTGGCTCATATCACTGACTGGGGTAAAAATAATCTGGTTGTTTTTAATGCCTCAATGACTCAGTTTTTGCACATAGCAACCCGACAAAATCTTCAACAGGTATACCCACTAATGTTTAATAATATTCATCATCGTTGAACATACTTGGGGTTTCATTTACTCGGGACTTATCTTGGAAAGATCATATTACATCTCTTGTAAAATCTGCTTCCAATTGATTAGGTGTGCTAAGCCGACTCCGTTCTTTCTTTACCCCTGCACAATTGTTGACTCTATACAGGGGTTTTATCAGCCCCTGTGTGGAGTACAACTCTCATGTGTGGGGAGGCTCCCCACATACAGCTCTTTTCAATAGGGTGGAGTCAAAGGCTTTTCGTCTCATTAACTCTCCCTCTCTTACTGACTCCCTTCAACCTCTGTCTCTTCGCCGCACTGTTGCATCTTTATCTCTTTTCTATCGCTACTTCAATGGTCACTGCTCCTCTGAACTGTCTACATGCATTCCTCCGCCTCTACGACAGGCTATTAGCACCCGTCTAGCAGCAAACTCTCACCCCTTTTCTGTCCAACTCTCTAATGCAAGAGTTAACCGTTACTCCCAGTCCTTCATTTATGCAACAGGTCAACTCTGGAACTGTCTACCTCTGTCTGTATTTCCTGCTTCCTATGATCTCCAGTCTTTCAAACGCAGTGTGTCCAGGCATCTCAAAATGAATGGATCTTGAATTTGGTTCTTTCTTGGATTTTGTTTTTCTCTTGGAAGGAACAGTTTTGCGGATTCGTTGCCTTTGGCTCCTTCTTCCTCACATAAAAAAAAAAAAATACTCCTCAGACACCTCATCTCCATTACATTCAAACTTTTCCTCTCTGCTACACCCATATTGCATGTTTCAGCCGCATATAATGCAGTCGGTACCACAACACCCTCATACAGCCTTCTGTTTACATCCATTCTAAGCGAACGACATCTAAACACTTTTTCATTCCTCCCAGCACCTTTCCTACTTCATTCATTCTAAACTTCACTTCTGCATCTACTCTTCCATCCACGGCAACAAGTGACCCTAAATACTTAAAACACTCTACCTCCTAACTAACCATTCAAAAACTATATTCATCCTCCTTCTATCTACCAACCTCGTACACTTCATCACTTTACTCTTATTCTCATTTACTTTCAATTTCGTCCTTTCACACACCCTTCCAAACTCCTCTACCAACTGTCTCACTCTCTCCTCTGAATCAGCTACCAGTGCAGTATCATCTGCAAACAGCAGCTGCTTCAGATTCCCCTCTTTACCATCAACATTCACCAGACTCTGACCACCTAACACTCTTTCATTCACCTTCCTTACAACACCATCCATATAAATATTAAACAGCCAAGGCGACATCACACATCCCTGCTGCAGCCCCACTTTCACGGGAACCAAATCACTCACAGTATTTCCCACTCTTACATACGCTCTACTGTTTACATAAAAACTTTTCACCCCTTTTAGTAACCTACCATCAAGTCCATACAATCTTAAAACAGTCCACAAAGCCCCTATCAATTCTATCATACGTTTTCTCTAAATCCATGAACTCCCAAAACACAACCTTCCCTTTCGCTAAATACTTTTCACACACTTGTCTCACAGCAAACACCTGATCCACTCATCCCCTCCCTCTCCTAAAGCCACACTGCTCATCACCAATCACTCCCTCTGTACCCTCTCTAACTCTCTTAATTAACACTCTGCCATACACCTTACCTACAACACTCAACAGACTTATACCCCTAAAGCTAGTACATTCACGCTTATCACCCTTACCTTTATACGACGGGACCACACAAGCACTTGCCCAGTCAATTGGGACCATACCTTTCACAGAGCACACATTCAACAATCTTACTAACCAGTCAACAATAGTTGCTCCACCACCCTTCAGGCATTCCACAGCTTACCCATCCATACCTGCAGCTTTCCTTGTTTTCATCTCCTTCACTGCCTCCTGCACTTCCTCCTTCGTGATCAAAGAATCATTCAACTCTCCCAACACATTATTTTATTCCTTGCACCCTTTCATCCTCCACAATCTCACACCCTTCAAAAAATCTTGATTATATACCTGAACTCAACAGGTTCTCAAACTTCTTCCCTACCCACTAAACCCACCAAGAAAAAAAAAAAAATCTAAGATACTGGTTCCCCTACTGCGTTGCCTGAAGTTATTTTATTTCAGATAGCACAGTGTATTGGAAGCAACAAGGGGGAAACTACTGCGTGCTAACTCAATTTTGCTATCAATAACTCTCTGAGACTTTTATGACTCATTTTTAACTCAGTGAAATCGTCTGGCGTGTGTTGGAAGGGAGTAGTAGGGTCCATTAGTATGACTCGGGCCTGTATCTGATCATGAAAGAAAGTTCCTTAACACATCTTCCTCAACAAAGGGAAGGACAGGAGGAAGTAGTCAACACAAGGAGGGAAGAAAGGTTGCAAGAAGATAGAAAAAAGACCAAATATAAGAGAGAAGTGGAAGAGTAATTGGGTAAATATGATCTGGAGCGGGTGACGGAGGTGGAAGGTGTGTGCAAGATATTCATAGAAGAAATCTGTGCAGCACGTGAGATGGTTTGTTGGGTGAAGAGAAGACGAAAGACGGTGCAAGGAATAGCATGGTGGAATGATGAGATCAGACAAGCTGTGGCGCGAAAGAAGAAAGCATACTGTGAGTGGCCGGGAGGCAGAGGCACAGAGGAAGCTGAGAGACGGAAGAGTGATATATAGAGAAGAACAGAGGGGAGAAAAGATTGGTAAGAGTGAGTAAGAAGAGAGTGGATGAGGAATTTGGATGGAATTTAATTGTAAAGTGGGGGGAATGTAAGAAAATGTTCTGGAAGGAGGTAAAGAGAGTTAGGCAGGGTGATAAAGAAATTAGTAAGGGAGTGAAATATAAAACTGGTAGATTGATAATGAATAGGGAAAAAATGAGCAGCAGTTCAAGTCCAACTGTTACAGATATTTTATAAATGGAGGACACCAGTAATCTGGTGTATGGATAATTTTTTTTTTTTTACTCATTTGTTTTTCCTTCCTTTGTTCTGTTATTTAAAAGAAAAAAAGATGGAGAGAACACTTTAAGGAACTGTTGTGTAGAGATAATGAAGATCATGCGAGCATAAGTGGATGGGGAATGGCCGGGAGAAGGAGGGAGGTGAGAAGGCAGGAAGAAATCAGTAGGATGGAAGTGGTGGAAGCAATGAAGAAAGTCAAAGTGGGGAAAGCCCCAGGAATGGATGGAGTATGTGGTAAACTGACGAAGCATAAGGGAGAGATAGTAGTAGAATGGAAATGGAAAATGAGCAGATTGGCCTGGGAGGAAGGCAGGGTCCCGAAGGATTGGAGAAGTCAGGTATAATTCTTCCCCTGTAAAAAGGCGAAGGGGTAAAAGAAGTGTGTGGTAATCATAGGGGCATTTGTTTTCTTAGTATAAGAGGAAAAGTATATGGTAGGACACTTATTGGCAGAGTTAGGTAAATGACAGACGAACTAGTTGACGAAGAACAGGGAGGTTTTAGGAAAGGAAGAGTTTGTGTAGATCATATTCATCCTTAGGTCTTTAGTGGAAAAGTTATAGCGAGGGAAAGAAGTTGTATGCAGCTTTCATGGATTTGTAGAAAGCATATGACAGAGTGGATAGACAAGGAATGTGGAAAATATTAATATATGGCGTAAATGGGAAGTTGCAGAATGATGTGAAGAGCATGTGTGAGAGTGTTAAGGCTGCAGTGCATGTGAATTGTGAACTGAGTGAATTTTTCTATCTGAATTTTGGATTGAAACAGGGATGTGTCATGTCTACATGGTTGGTCAATCTGTATATGGATGGGGTTATTACAGAGGTACATGGTAGGGCAGTGGATGTTAAAGCGGCCCTAATGAGAGAAGGCAGCGTTTGGAAACTTCCTATATTGTTGTTTGCGGATGATACTGTATTGTAAAGCGAAGACGAAGGGGAACTGCAAGGCTTGATGAATGAGTCTGAGAGCGTGTATAAGAAATAGAATCCGAAGGTGATTGTAGGAAAGAGTAAAGTATGGTCTTCGAGAGATGTGAAGTCACTGAACGTACAGTGAGGTTGGATCATGAGGTAATTGAAAATGTGAGTGCATTTCAGTACTTAGGTAGTGTGATGATTAAGGATGGAAATTTAAAGGATGAAGTGCTTGAAAAGGTACAGAAAGGAGGAAAGGTTGCTGGTTCTTTGAAAACAGTGAGAAGAAATAGGTGAGTTAGTATGGAAGTAAAAAAGTCTGGATGTGATAATATTGTGATACCAATTCTAACGTATGGAAGTGATGCTTGGACCTTGTTGGGAGGACACAAGCCAAGGGTGAGAGCAGTGAAAATGAGTTATTTGAGAGGAGCCTGTGGAGTTACATGGAGAGACAGACTGTCAAATTAGGAAGTGAAGGAGAGTTATGGTGTGGATGTGGATGTGATAAAATGCGTTAGGAGAAATACACTGAGGTGGTTTGGCCATGTGGAGAGGATGGAGAACAAGAGGCTAACGAGGAGAGCGTATGTGAGTGAGGTGGAGGGGGGAAGAGGGAGAAGGAGGCTAAGGATGAGATGGAGGGATGGAGTGGAGAGGTATATGAGAAAGAGGAGTGTGAGCTGGGGAGAGGGCAGTGAAATGGCGGGGGACAGGGCGACATGGAGGCGATTTGTTTGTGGCCACCCCTTACGGGATTAAGGCGTCTGGCAATAGATAGATAGTCTCTTGTGTTGCTTGCTTAAATCATTCTAATATCGCCATACTCTGCATAGGGAAGGTACATAATTATATTCACTAGTCGGATCCAAAAATAAAGCACTGAGGAAAAGGTGCAAGGGAGCCTCATTAACCTACGAGAATACGGGCAGCTGCCTCAAATGAATTAAGTCACCTGGCGTTAGCTGGACCAGAAATATTAACGCTGTACCGAGCATGAGAGAGATGAGGAAGAGCAGAGGGAGTAGTTGCAACACTTAATGTATCTTAATAACACACTGAGATTTGACACATGATCGATCAGCCAGTGAATGAGCTGTTGGTGGTGAGATGTGGGCGGTGGGGTGTGGGTGGTGAGGTGTGAGGTATGAGTGAAAATATGTGAGTAGAGATGTGTGAATAGTGAGGGATGAGTGGTGTGTGGTGGTGAGATGTGATGGTGATGTGTGAGTAGCGAGGTGTGAATGGTGAATTATGAATACTAAGGTGTGACTCATGAATTTTGAGCAGTGGCGTCAGTATTGAGATATGATTAGTGAGTGAGGTGTGAGTGGTGAAGTAAATAGTGAGGTGTGAGTGAGGTATGATTGGTGAGGTATGAATGGTGAGTGATAGCTGAGTGATGAGGGGTGAGTGGTGAGGTATAAGGGGTGAGTTGTGAGTGGTAAGACCCCTGATAGCCTCCCCTAAAGGATGTTGTGGTGGATCAGCTGACTCCACTCTTTGTTTACACTCGATCAGCTGACTGGCTTGCTTGTGCTAGAGATATCAGAGCATTCCTTGTTTTCCACCTTCTCTCTCTCTTTCTCTCTCTCTTTCTCTCTCTCTCTCTCTCTCTCTCTCTCTCTCTCTCTCTCTCTCTCTCTCTCTCTCTCTCTCTCTCTCTCTCTCTCACACACACACACACACACACACACACACACACACACACACAAAACTAGGTAGTTACTGCCTCGCTTTATTTGTGTTAATTTAACACAGTTTCCCATTTCTTTATATGTACTATAGCAAATAACACATTATATTACAGGTAAGTTTATAAACTGAGCAAGATCTCTACAGTTTTGCCACCTTTTCCTGTCTGTTATTTACTCGTCAGTTTATATTTGTAAGCAAGAATTATCTGAATATTTGTACAACTTCAGATCCAGAATTATGCTTATGTATTGCAGTTTTCTTGCACAACTGAGCACAATTAATAGGAATGGATTTGAAGAACTGATTCCATAAAAATATGAACATATGCCATTTATGACGCTTCTAACCATTCACAAACTGCCAGTTTAAATGATTTAAAATATCAGTTGAATTAAGATATTTTTTTTTCTTCCTCACCCTTTCTCTCCACCACTTTCCTCTCCTTCCTAAATTTAAATATCGTTCTTTCTCTTCCTCCGGCCATCATTCATTTGGTCTTTCTGACTTCTTTCATCACTATGTATGTTAGCCTATTACCGTACCCACTCCTTATCATCAGAGCCTGTTACCCACTCCTTATCACCAGAGCCTGTTACCCACTCCTTATCACCAGAGCCTGTTACCCACTCCTTATCACCAGAGCCTGTTACCCACTCCTTATCACCAGAGCCTGTTACCCACTCCTTATCACCAGAGCCTGTTACCCACTCCTTATCACCAGAGCCTGTTACCCACTCCTTATCATCAGAGCCTGTTACCCACTCCTTATCATCAGAACCTGTTACCCACTCTTTTTCATCAGAGCCTGTTACCCACTCCTTATCATCAGAGCCTGTTACCCACTCCTTATCATCAGAGCCTGTTACCCACTCCTTATCATCAGAGCCTGTTACCCACTCTTTTTCATCAGAGCCTGTTACCCACTCTTTTCCATCAGAGCCTGTTACCCACTCCTTATCATCAGAGCCTGTTACCCACTCCTTATCATCAGAGCCTGTTACCCACTCTTTTTCATCAGAGCCTGTTACCCACTCCTTATCATCAGAGCCTGTTACCCACTCTTTTCCATCAGAGCCTGTTACCCACTCCTTATCATCAGAGCCTGTTACCCACTCCTTATCATCAGAGCCTGTTACCCACTCTTTTCCATCAGAGCCTGTTACCCACTCCTTATCATCAGAGCCTGTTACCCATTCTTTTTCATCAGAGCCTGTTACCCACTCTTTCTTATCAGAGTCTATTACCGGCTCTTTTATGTTAGCCTAATTCCCACTCTTTTTGAGCACAGAGGCAGACAAACAGACAGACAGAGAAGCATTGCAAGGAAGGCTCTTCTCACTCCCCTCTCCCTTCAGCAGCTTGTCCACGTAACACAAGTAAATAAGGCTGGGATGGGAAGTTTTACACGAAAGTTGGAACATCCAGTCTACCACTAAATTACGTCAAACAAAACTGCCTAAAAGTGTCTTGAATTGCTCTGAGGGGGAACTGTTAGCCCCTTGAATGTATTGTGTGTCTTCTCAGATTACTCCTTCTTCCTCCAGACGATTTTCTTCAGCTTTTGGGAGACTTGTCGAACGGGTGGGGTTAGATCTTGCCTTAATCACCTCTTTCAGTGCTAATGTTGAATAAGATTGTTGAATAAAATCGAATGGTGGCAGTATAGTGAAAATGAAAAACGGCGTCAACCCGGTCAAGGAGCTAACTACCGCTGCTGGTAACGGATTCCAGGTATAAAAGATCTCGTATGGGAATAAATGTACCTCATGTATCCTGGTGGTAATATTTCAAGTCAGGCTTACACTCATGGTTCCTCGTCGCTTTGGTACTGAAGGTAAAAATGTGGTGACAGATATTATAAAATTCACGAAAGATTTTGATAACCTCAGTTTGCTGGCCGTATAAACTTTCATGAGTTTTTAATGACAAGGTTCAAATCTTCCAGCCCTCTCTGGTAACCTATGTGCCTGATGTGTGGGTGCAGTTTAGTAGTTTGTGTCTGGACTCTTCAAAGCCTTGCGGTACCGTTCTTCAGGGCTGGCTACCAAAACTGCACAACACATTCCAGATGCACCTGCACAAAAGAAATGTACAAAGAGAGAACAGCCACTTTTTTTTTTTTTTTTCCGTACCTAAACTCCTTCTTTATATAACCTACTTCTCTATATTTCAGTGCACTGTTTAGAGAAATTGACTGCTAACTGGTACAGCTCTGTTCTTCTCCGAGGCAGTACCGCACTTCCTAGTTGGCTCTTGGATTAGTATGGTCAGTGTGCATCACCTTGCCCTTGTCCAGGATGAATGCCGTTTACCACCGTTCAGACCACTGCCTTATGTTAACCACTTCCTTCCGAAGTACTTCTGTATTCTGTGTGTGTGTGTGTGTGTGTGTGTGTGTGTGTGTGTGTGAGAGAGAGAGAGAGAGAGAGAGAGAGAGAGAGAGAGAGAGAGAGAGAGAGAATATCCAACACAAAGATAGAAGTAATATAAGCAAGAACGATCATGTCGGCATGTATGTATGTAATGTGTAAGTATTTATGTATGCATGTACTGTACTGTAGCGGCTGGGTTGCACACGCTTGAAATGGGCGGGCAGCTTTATTGTACTCGTGTATGTTCAGGCTGTATTTTATGTGTCCTAAAGAGTAACTGATGCGTAGAGCCTAAGGACATCACTCTCTGTCACGAGAGAATTGACCCGCCCCTACCCAATGCCAGATGCACAAGTATCATCAGTGTGTAAGGTTTTTCTAGGGTTGAAAATGCACGTGGAATTCGTGCTGGAGTGGCTATGTTTGTGAGTGAGAGAATCTGTGTATGGCAACAACGGGAGTTAGACTGCTAACATTTGAGACTGCATGACAGGACATATTACTTCCCCTTAATATATGTCCGCCTCCAAGTGCAAGCACGTAACTGTCTAAAGAATAAGCTTTAGAAGAGGAAATGTCGAAATGGCATGTGACTTTTTAGTGTTAATTAATTAGAAAAAAAGTCCATTGGCCAATTCAGGTCAAACAATTTCCTGCTACATGCAATATTTTAGATGATATCAACCATGTTCATAGTTACGGCAGTCAGTTTTTGTTTTCGTCAATTCAGGTTCCTTCAGGTCAGCTTCTGTACATTGGATGTCAGACTGGCATCACTCCGGCCCATTAAGACCATTTAATGTCATTTAAGCCCTTCATATCCAACACTCAGATAATTTCCAAACCATACTTTACCACTCAAGGCCAGTGAGGTCCATTCGTGCCCATTTAGGCACAGTCATGTCCATAAATATCATTTTCGATTCGGTAAGTCTTTTTCACCCTTTTCATGCCAGTCAGGCGATTTAGATCACTTTAAGACGATACAGTTCTATGGGACTCATTCAGGTTCAAAAAGGTCCCCTCAGGTCATTTAGGTCTGTTCAGGTCCCTTATATCCATTCAATGTCAGTAAGGACAATGAAGGTCTGTTCAAGGCAATTAGAGTCCATTTAGGTTCATTCAAGGTCTTTGCATCCAATCTAGCCCAGTCACATCGCTTCAGTGCCAGTTAAATCCATTTAGGTCAACATAAATTTATTTTTGTCGTGATAGAGAGATCAGACCAAATATAGTATTTTTTTATTATTTTTGTCGTGATAGAGAGATCAGACAAGATACATTATTTCACAGTTATATCCGTCAGATTAGATCTTTCAGGCTCCTTCATGTCCATCAGACTGTTATAGTTAGGCAGGTTAATATAAATCATTTCAGGTCATGCCAAAATGAAAAGCATGTGCCAAAACTCAGCCATATCAGTAAAATGCCTTTTGAAATGTGACACTTAAGGTCTTTCAGGTCATTTCGAGTTCCTTTAGTTCGACAATGCGGATTCAGGTGAATACAGATACTTTCAGGCCATGTCTGTAAAGACATGTGCAGAAAATCAGCTCTATCAATTAAGTGGCTCTTAAGATTTATGTTGATCCAGGTCTTTCAAAACAATGTGACTTGGGCAGGATAGACTGGGATGATGATTAGGTCAATACAATTCATGTCAAAAGTCAGCTTTTTCTGTGCTGCTGTTTATATGTTCATGTATATTTTTATTTTTTAAAGGGAAAAAGTAGGGTAAAGAGATGGTCTGAGAAGGTAGAGGAGAACACGCTGTGGATATCAGTGTCGTGAGTCGGATGGGAGCTGAGGTAACTGTTTTTATTATATCCACCAAATCAGAGCAGAAATGGATGCAGGGGGTGGAGTGGACTATGACAGTGAACTGTTAACAACATAGACTGTGTTATCCCATGCAGCTGAAGGTGTGTGCCAGAAATCAGCCTTATTTGTGCAACGGTTGAGATGTGCTGACTCAGGTCTTCCAGCATTGGTTGGGACAGGCAGAGGCGAGTGGGTAGAAAGAGCTGGGTTGGAGGTGGGTGATTGGACGCAACGGGTCACTATAAGTCGGCTGCTGGTTGTGGCAATCATTTTTGTGATACGTACGACATGAGAGCAGAAATAGGTGGGGTGGGCAGATATATGTGGATGAGATGGACTGAGGTGGATATGGGTTGTGAGGAATGTCAGGAAGTACACGCTGTGACGATAGGTGCTGATGGTAGGTCAGCAAGGTGCAGGTCAATGGTGAAGCATAAAGTGGGTGGGGTGGGCAGACAACAGTGCGTGGGCTGGAGTAAGATGGTTGCGAATAATGTGTCAGGGTGAAATAAGCACATCCTTATTAAATGGGTGCTGTGTGAGGAGGGGCAGCGTTGGCAGTGGGAAGGTAGTCACAGTTTTCTCACAGTTCGATGTCGGAGGAGGTGGGTAGTGGGGGGAGGAAGAGGAGAGGGAAGGGTGCAAAAAGGATGAGTTGAATGGAGATGAATCAGTGGGACAGATTGAGATGATGCTGGGAGGTGGGGCAGAGCTTGGCAATACACCCTGTGAAGGTAAGTGTTGGCATTGGCCGGTATGGATGTGACGATGATTTAATTCAGTGTTATAATGAGATACTGAATAGGCCATACATCCTAACTGATAAACTTTCGTTGCGCTGAAACAAAAAATGGTTTTCACATCTGTCTTTGCCACTCTGTGTTGCAGTACAGTCAATACATCATTAACCATTCTGAACATAATTCATATGGTATTCAACTAAAGCACTAAGTTAATGAATGATGGGTATATGTGTGAAAAATTATGATTGTTGTATTGACCACTATCAGTGTTTGAAATCATGACTGAGGAAATATGAATTTCAGCGTCTTAAGTCTTTCATTAAGGAATTTACACATAAAAGTTATTAACATAACTGAATACATAGACATTATATATTGGACTGGCATTTTTATAGCAAAATGGGCAACAGTGTGAAGGCAACAGCAGGCTGAAGTGAACTATATATGACTCTCTAAGAGTTCCTGGAGCAGATGAGGAAGGGAAGGGACATTATGATCCTACTAGTAGTGCAGTGTTATCTTGTAGCCTCTTCCTTTGACAGTCAGCTGGGCACTGGGTATTGAATCCAACTTTCAGTATTCTTTTCTCATTGCTATTATGGGTGACGTCAAGTTTCTATGGAAACAGTACAGGCGCCACATACTGTACGTTGTGCAATAATAAGTTTTCTTCGTTTCACTTTTATTGCCATCCCTCCCAGTGTCGACAACATCCCCACTGACCCCATGATTGTCATTCTCAAATAAAATCTCGTCCACCTTGAAGTGAACCGTTCGCTTAGGTAGAATATCTCTGGTTAACTGAAAAAAAAAAAAATCTCCAAATACGAGAAAAACAATAGGAACAAGACAGAAGAATACAAGCTTGGGCTGCTCTCAGTTGTCTATTGTCTTACGATACAGAAAAAAATGACAATACCTAGAATGTATGAACGTGAAATGAAGACAAGAGAAATTGGAAAGAAAACGAGCTGTATAAAGGCTAAGACAGATGCGTGGGCCATTGTTGCTTTAGTCCCTTTTGGATGTTCTCCTGTTTACTCTCCTCCTCTCTCTTCGTCCTGTGTTCTTTCTCCTTTGCCTCATCTCCTTCTTTCCCTCCCACTACCTCTGTTCTTGTCCCTCCTATTGACTTAACGTACAAAGGGAGAAAATGGAAGAACAGGGAGAGAAAGAATAAGGCTCTGAGCGGGGTAAGAAAAGAGAGAGAGAGAGAGAGAGAGAGAGAGAGAGAGAGAGAGAGGGGGGGACGGAGGGAGGTAGCAGAAGAAAAGAGAAAAAAGATAGGAGGCACAAGGGATGCTATGACAAAATGAGATGGAGGGAGCAGACACTGTTTTTGTTGTTGTTGTTGTTGCCCCAAGCCCATATGCACATGAACCCGGTGGACTGCAGGCTGAAGAGGCCCTTTTTCTGCAGCCCATCATCCCCTTTTCATGGGATGGGGGGGGGGAAGCGAGGGATATTAATATAATGGAGATGTAACAATACTCGTACATCAACACAAGAATATGATGCTAGACATGAAGGAGTGCTATGGAAAAGATGTACAGCCATAGTATAGACTTCCAATGTCACTGTTCTGCGTCAAAGAAGATGCAAAAGGACGAAAATCTGGTCCAAATTAAGGTGTAAGGACTATAGACAAGACGAGACCACAAGGGAGTTAATTTTCTCCGTCCGATTCACATCATGCAACTGTGATTTTTGTGGTCAGTCAATCAATCAATCAATCAACCAATCAATTAATATATCTATCAATCAATCTATCTATCACTGTCTATCTATTATTCTATCCACTTACTATCGGCAACAAAATTCAGTCCTGTATTTTCCTTTCAAAAGCGTAGGGGACCGGTGCTAGGATGCTCAGTTCAGAAATTATAGTTAGGGAGATCAGTCGCTCGGTCCTGAGTGGCATTATGTGTGAAATAGACCCAACTCTTCCTTGGACTTAAAACCATGTGAGCTGTGCCCGGTTGGTGCGTCTTAACCCACGAGATCACCAGGCGTCCATCTGTTGCTTACATGATCGCCACCGAATAGAGTAGTGATGATAAAACACACACACACACACACACACACACACACACACACACACACACATAGTACACGTACGCAATAAGTACACACACACACACACACACACACACACACACACACACACACACACACACACACACACACACACACACACACACACACACACACACACACACACACACACACACAGTAATACACGTACACAATAAACACACACACACACGCACATACAAAGTAAACACACACACACACACACACACACACACACACACACACATACACACATACAAAGTAAATACACACACACACACACACACACACACACACACACACACACACACACACGCACACACATTATTACTCTGCTGTTCTGCATTAATCCCTTCACACCGAGGATGCTTCTTCAGCACAAATCACACTCGCCACCAGACGACTTTATTCAACTATTATACTCACCTCTTTCACAGTCAATGGCTTTAGCAGTACTGTATAACTAACCCATCCAGCTTGAAAAAATCTATCTGGTAAATAAAATCGTTTGGTGATGGCAAGATTAAAACAAGACAGGGCATGTAATTGATAGAGATAATATGTGTGTGTGTGTGTGTGTGTGTGGTTTTTTTTTTTTTACTTACTGCCCTTGGTACCAGTCATAAATCAAACTCGTCCAGCTTAAATCACCTTAACCCTTGACTCCGTCAGCCTGCTTTATCCTTGATCCTGCCAAACGATTTTATTTAGCTTAGGAAGAGTAGGAAAGTAGGAGAGAAAATACTATAGCTCGTTCACTTTAATTAACCTAGCGTTTCGTCCTTCTGCAGTTAATTTCACGTAGCTGAGGGACAGATAAAAGACAGTGCTACGACTCTACACCCTCGCCACAGCACTTCCTCGTGACTAGTATCATATTCAAGTGTTAATATGGCTACAGCTGAACATTAAGGCCGGAGGGACAGCTATTTTAGGCAAAGTTAGGGTAAAATGTGTTTAGACTGGAGGAGAGGGTGATGTCACAAGGACCCCTTCAATCCGATAACTCATTACGGTGTTTATTTTACTATCAGACAATTTTATACAGCATTGGAAGGATCCCTAGCAGTAAAACAGCTGAAGAAGGTTATACTGAATACCATCATTTCCTATACCACTTCCCAAACCAGAGAGACTCATCTGGTGGTAGCAAGAATAAAGACTGACTGACGTACTCGTGGTGAAAATGTTAATTATGCCCAAACAAAAAAGGACCTTATTGTCGTCTTGTTAGCCTCTCCAGCACTTCATCCTTACTATAGCACTTTTTTTTTCTAACCTGCCAAAATTTCCTAACCCATTCCAGCTAAGTTTAAAGCCAGGTGTTGTCAGAGTAGAGGTTTGATTTGACTAGTAACCAAGGAGTTCCATTCTTACCTCAAAACTTAAGGATCATTGAATTTCATGGAACCCCAGCTTATTATACAGGTTAGTAGTAGTGGACCAGTTCCCTCAGGCGAAGACAAATCGGCTTACTCATGTTTTTGTGTGTGACATGTAAATACTCTCGCTTATAATATCTGCCCAAATAATGTCTATAAATACCCAGGAGAATATTAAGTTTTGACGACCTGGACAACTGCAGTCTAGTCCGCTGATGGCAATGGTAAGCTGAAAGAGTCGTAGGAAGAGAGACTTAATACAGTCATCAGTTCTCCTCCCATGATCGGGATAGCTCTAGCATCCTATTTCAGTGACGCCAGATGGTTTTATTCGGCTGAGAGTTGGTTATGGGAATCTGAAAGACTTAAAGTGTTGGTGAAATTCAAAGCAGTGAGGGGGAGGTGGTAACAACGAGAATACACCTCAGAACGTTTTACTGTTTCCGGACACACACACACACACACACACACACACACACACACACACACACACACTGATGAGTTAACAGTAGGCAAGAATCACGTGTGGTTGCATCATGAAACTTTTAAGCCTCTGTGTGATGCTCCGGAAAGATTGTAGTTTTAACATCTTGCATTAACTTTTGATCAGATATCCTACTGGACGTTGGTTCTATATTTCATGGTGAGGTAATGATACGATTTATTTTTACGATAAGAGAGTTACATGCTGAGAATG
Organism: Coenobita brevimanus; assembly: GCF_032717465.1. Taxonomy (NCBI): domain Eukaryota; kingdom Metazoa; phylum Arthropoda; class Malacostraca; order Decapoda; family Coenobitidae; genus Coenobita; species Coenobita brevimanus. The sequence continues at coordinate 27,777,709 of NC_137051.1, read as the reverse complement.
ATCCTGAAAGAGACGCTCATTGAAGAGAGAGAGAGAGAGAGAGAGAGAGAGAGAGAGAGAGAAGAGAGAAGAGAGGGGGTCATTCTTTGCCACTGACCACCTCCGTTACCTCTATCTGCCTTATCAGGAGTATATGTCTTCCCTCTCACCTCCACCTACATCCCTCTATGTCTGAGTTTCTCTCCCTCTCTCTCTCTCTCTCTCTCTCTCTCCACCCACGCCCTTTCCCTGCTCTCTCTACCCTCCTTTCGTTTCCCGTCTCAGTCTTTCCCTTCTGCTGTCCCTCTTTCCATCCCTCCCTTTGTCTGTCCTTCCTTTCCCTCTTCCTCCCCCTTCCTCTCCTTCTCCTTCCCCTCTCACACACCCCCTCCTCTCTGTCTGTCTGTCTGTCTGTCTGTCTCTCTCTCTCTCTCTCTCTCTCTCCTCCCTTCCCCCTGCCCAAGGACTAATAGACAAGAATTACTCCCTTGTTCAGTAGCCTCGTATCCCCTCCTTCTCCCTCCCTCCCTCCCTCCACCTCTCCCTCCTCCATTTCTCTGTCTTCAGCTTTTCTGTCTTGGTGTGATTCTTTTATTCTTCCTTCTATTCTTTGTGTCTTTCCCCTGAACTTTTTAACTCTTTGTCTCTTCTTCTGTTTCTTTGGCTTCTCTCTATCCTTACTGATACTTTCTCTTTCTCTCTCTCTGTCTCTCTGTCTCTGTCTCTGTCTGTCTGTCTGTCTGTCTGTCTCTGTCTCTGTCTCTGTCTCTCTCTCTCTCTCTCTCTCTGTCTCTCTCTCTCTCTCTCTCCTACACCGTCACCTCCCTCTTTCCCCCTTTACAGTTTATCCCATTCTGTCGCCACTCCTCTTCGTTCCTCTCAGATTCCCTCCCTTTTTCTCTCTCCCTCATTTTTTTCCCTCCTCCCCGGGTGTGGACGTGTGGAGGAACATGAATCTCTCTCTCTCTCTCTTTCTCCCCTCCACTGACCTACATCACATTCCTCCTTACTCTACATTTACTTCGTCATTTACTTTACCTCTTTTTCTTCTTTTTCTAGTTTTCTACGCCCTGCCTTTGTTTCTTCCCGTCCTTATCTGTTCTTCTGATTTAGTCTTTCCCCCTCTGTCTTTTCATCTTTTTGGGGGGAGGGCCGCATCCACGGGAGAGGCCATATATAGTGTAGTCTCTCTCTCTCATTCACTTACGCACGCACTGGGTCACTGCACTTTCATGAAGAATGGGATCATTGCCTAAGGGAGCAGTGTTAGGATAACGAAATTTTGCTCAGTGGTAGACCTTCCCCCGGGCCAGATTTCAGGCAGGATGGGACTCCCGAGGAACTCCCCCTACCCCCACAAGAGGGGCAGTGACCCGTGCTTCCCACATTCTTTTAACAAGAAACATGATATTTCACTCGTACCATATTATGAGCATGGTGGGACCCCCGAGGGCCGCCATCCATTGAGGGAATGGCCCCAGGTGGTCTTGGCCAAAGTCGTTATGCACGGCCAAAATTTTTGACCGAAGAACATAAAATTTTACTTATTAATAGATGTTCTCCCTGACCACGATTTGGGAAGGATGGAGCCAGAGAATCGCCCCACACGGAGGAGGGGGGGGCTCCCGTGGATCCAGGAAAAATCATAATGCACGGACATAGTTTTCAGCCTAGGAACACGAAATTCTGCATATTGATAAGCGTATACCGCTGCCACGTTTTAGCCATGAGGAACCCTCGATGATCACCTACCCCAGGGGAAGAACGCAGTATTTTTTTTTTTTTTTAAATCAAGAACGTGCAGTTCTGCACAATGGTACACCTTTATTGGGGCCAAGTTTCAGGCAAGGTAAAACTCCCAAAGGCCAGCCCTTCCACGGGGGGAGAGGGACGGTAAGCGGCTATCAGGGGGTCTTGACCAAAGCCTTTATGCACGGTCTTGGTTATTAAACTGGAAAAGTGAAAGTGTACATACTGGTAGACTTTCACCCCGGCCACTTTTTGACAGGGTAGGACTCTCGATGACCACCTCCTACGGTTGGAGGAAGGACTGCCCACACGGGGGACGGGGCCATAGTTTTTACATAAGGACACGAAATTTTGCACAGTATTAGACCTTCACTTGGACTAGAATTTATAGCGGTGCGATCCATGGGTTTCGTCCCTCTGCCACTCCCGTAAATATCTTCTTTTCCCTTCCAATAATGCAAGAGTTGTTGCGGCTATCAAAGGTGTCCATTGTCTTTTCTCTACACATCCTTTTCTTCTCTTTTTTTAACATCCCCATCTTCTCTTTTTTTTTTTTTCTTTCCACTTTTCCATCTTCTCTCTACGTATTCTCTCAATATCAGCACCATTATCTTCTTTCTCTCCACATCTCCATTTTCTCTCATCTTCTCCATCTTTTTTTTTTTGTCTCCCTCTCCAAATTCCCTTTCTTTCTTTCTTTCTTTCTTTCTTTTCCTCTTTGCCTTCTCCTTTTCTCGTTTCCTTTTCATGTTTTCTTTCTTTTTTCTTCCTAATATTCTTCTTCTTCTCTCTCTCCATCAGCTCTTCTCTATATCTCATTTCCTGTCTTTTTTTTTCTCATTCCTTCTCCATCTTCTGTTTCTTTTTCCTCTCCCTTTTCTTTTTTCTCTCCTTATCTTTTCACATTCTTTTTCCCTCTCATCATCTCATTATCTCTTGCCTTCTCTATATTCTCGATTTTTCTCCCTCTCATTTTCCTTTTCCCTTCCCAACTACTTTGTTTTCGTCCCCGTTATATCTACTCATTTTCTTTTCATTGTCGTTCATGCTTTTCTTTTTCTCTCTCTCTCTCTCTCTTCGCTTATCCATCTTCACTTCTCTTTTGCTCTCCCCATCCCCACCTCCTCCCCGCCACACTTCCTCTGCCTCTCACACCACTTCCTTGCCGCCAAAAACTGCAAGGGTACCATGATAAGAAGGTGAGGGTGAGAGCAAGTGGCGGTACCTGGATTACAAGTCGACTACTCGCCCAAATGAGAGGAGCAGATGGACCAGCTTCCGATAACATTTTGAAAGCTGACGATAACGGGATAGGAGGTTGATGTACTGGTGATAATAGGTTGAGGAAGCGACGATAACATAAGATGTCGATCTGGTGATAAGAGGGTAATAGGTTTAGGAAGCGATGAGAAGATGAAGCAATGCATACAAGATATTGATAGTAGGATATAGTTGTGAGAGTGATTAAAAAAAAAAAATAGAAACTGTACATACTAAAGAGTGCCTCTCATAACTAGTCCAGGCCCCAGTGTGTATGGAACATCAAGGCCCGTATTCTCGTTGGTTAAGGAATCTACCTAACACCTTTTCCTAAGCGATTTCTTTTGCTTAATACACTTTACTGACGTATTCTGTGTTTTATAAATCCTTCATGACCTGCTCCTATGCCATCATGTCAGCGACCACTGGGCCAACGCCGCTTGGGTGCAGGACTGGAGCTAGCGACTTCCAGCCACACCCATGACCTGTCACTGTGACCCTATCCTGTCGCCATGGGTCATTTGGTTTTGATGAAAGGATGAAGTGGGAGGTGAGTATACCAGTGGGTTTGCACAATGAATGGATTTGGTGTGATGGTGAGAGTGCGCAGTCCTTACCACCACTTGACTTGGCCCTTCTCAGCCTGAAATGATGGCATGAAGATTCACGTCAACCATCTACTAAGCATGGTTACAGGAGTCTGCCAGGGACTCTGTCTGTCAAGTCCTGCCTTCCGTGGGACTCCACTCACGGATTTTTCGTTAGGCGTTTATTCCGGTAGCCTTAACCCATCCAAGGGTAATCCACAAGGCAGTGGGGCTGGAAACACTTCGTCTGACCCCCTCCCCCCACTGATGACCCCTCCAGCATGGGTAGCCCTGTCCTCCTGTTAAGTACTGGGCTGCCGCTGGCACGGACCACCAGATTAACAGGGCACGCAAGCCCCCCACCAAGACAAGGTCGTTACCATGGAGGGAACCAACCTACTACATAATATCCAAGAAACTCCTGTGGGTATATTAAAGAGGCTGATGTTTTGGTGCATACCACATACTAAAGGCCAATTGCAATAATCACCAGCGCTCATGCCCCAACACTTGATTCTAAGGACACCGTCAGAGATTAAGATTTTATGACTCTTTGGATGCTACCTTTCGCTCAGTATCACCTATTGGCACACACACACACACACACACACACACACCGCTCGCTGGCTCAGTGGTAACGTTCTCGCTCGCCATCTGGTGGACGGGAGTTCGCGCCTCGCTCAGGTTGCAAAAAGTTTCACTGATGAAGTGGGTGGTTACTGTCCCCCTTGAGCAAGGGGACGGGTGTGTGCGTGTGTGAAGGTCACAGCCTTGCCCTTAGATCGGACTATATGAGCTCTCAGCTCCCTTCCGGGAGGGTAAAAGCTGACGATCACGACCATCAAGTGATCCTGACCGACCCGGTGAATTACACACACACACACACACACACACACACACACACACATACACACGCACAAGCGCGCGCGCTTATCGACATTCATTTCAGATTAACAGTAGTGAAAACTACCAGGCCTATACAATTTCATCGCTTCTCATAGTCTACTTCTTGCTCAGTCAGCAAAATTGGACGGAGGTTATGGATTCGCCTGTCTCTGTTTGTCTGTTTGTCTTTAAGATATCTCGAAAAGTTAACGGATTTCAACGAAATCTGGTAGAAAGATGGACAGTGGGTCAAGAAAGAATTGATTTGATTTTGGGGTGAATCCGGATCCTGATGCATGATGAAATCATAAATTTCACTGACACTGGCAGAAGTATGCACTATCTGACACTCTGTAACAAAACAGATAATAATCGTACAGGTAACTGACCATGTAAGGCCGTATAGGTATTCGCCTCTAAAGAACGGGGAATTACAGCTAAAATCATCAGTTTTATTGGCGTTGGCGGAGGTATGCGCTTTCTGAGTGCTTTGTAGTTTTCAGTGTTTTTGTTGCCTCATCATATATATCAGGAGACAGAACAAGTACATAGAAGCCTCATATCAAGAGGCAAAACAAGTACATAAGAGCCAGCGAGAGGACACAGGGTGACATCTAGCCTACTCTTACATCTCTGCTGGCATGTTATTTCGGGGTCACTTATTGCTGCTGTAATGTTCAATGCTTAGGTACTTGAAGAAAACTTGCAATGCTGATTAATACTAATGAACCGCTTCACTCCCAAGACGTATTTTTTAGTATATTCTTGCTGCTTCCAGAGGAATTTGTTCAGCTTAGGAGAGACACTTGATATTGTTGAGGACGAAAAGGGTTGTATCTACTTAAATCCTTCCACTTTCAAGAGTCTGTCGTAAAGTGAAAGACACTGTCTGGAAATAGCAAAAAGAAAATATGAAATATGCCGTCCGTCTGAAGGGGATAAGCGACTTGGAACCTCCCTTCATTTGTTAGGAACCACAGTGAGCAAGAACTCTATAAGAAGGCACAGCACATCAAGAAAAAAAAAAAATGTACCCAACACTTTCATTTCTTAAGTCTAGTAATGTATTTCTTTTGATTTTGTTATCACCAGAGAATTCTTTTTATACATCATAATATAAGATCTGTGGTTGTGAAGGAGTCAATGATAACTGTAACTAACTCCTTTGGTCCGATAAGTCTCTCCAGAACTGAATAAAAACGTCTGTAGATAGCAAGAATATAGTATAAAAGGCGTCCCTAGGTTGAAGGGGTAGAATTTCTCATCATAAGATAAAACAGCAAGCGAAACATGTGAAAATTTCCCTTCAAAACTGCACACAAATTAAAGTATGGTAAATTGCTTTGCGTTGTAAGTACCACAAGAACGGGCTTTACACAACATCACCGAGTTATAGAACGATGCGCCTCTCACAGTGTTAAGAGTATAGTCGGCTTTGTATATGAGGTTTTACTGAGGCTTTACAGTATCTCTAATGGCAGAACACGGGACACCCCATCAACAGAAGGTAAGGGACAAAGACTCACCTAATAGTCAGCTCTTATGCTTCTCGGTCCCCCTCCCTCCTTCTCTTTTTTTCCAAGATTCATAACGTGATAGAAGCTTGGTATGTTTTCTGACCATAGGTGATTCTGTTTCATATGATGCGTCAAGGAAGAAATATATAAAAGGACGACATCCTGTTGAGAGGAACAGACAGAATATCGGTAGTACATTGACTTTTTCTCCTAATTTCTCTTTTTGTATGTGTATTTTTAATGCTGGGGGAAGGAACCCGACGCTAGAAGTCTGCAAAATTCATTCATTCCATTATACATAAACAAGAAAGGGAAAATTTAAAGATTCATTCATTATGAGGTGCTGGAGTACACGGAAAGTTATTGGCTTGCGGGAGACAGAGTGTAGAAGACTGTTCCAATTTTGTGTATTCGTCTTTATTAATTTGTTTGTATCCTGATCTATCTATTTATGTAATTTGTGTGCGTGCGCGCGAACGCTTGGCCGTCTGCGTGTTCATGCCCATACTGGCATCATATGGTAATCGGTCTTCTTGTTAATGATGATGGGCTATGTGTGATGATGGATTATGAGTGATGATGGGTTGTGTGATGATGGGTTATGTGTGATGATGGGCCATGAGTGATTATGGGTTATGAGTGATGATGGGTTATGTGTGATAATGGGTTATGAGTGATGATGGGCTATGTGTGATGATGGGCTATGAGTGATGATGGGTTATGTGTGATGATGGGTTATGAGTGATGATGGGTTATGAGTGATGATGGGTTATGTGTAATGATGGGCTATGAATGATGATGGGTTATGTGTGATGATGGGTTATGAGTGATGATGGGTTATGTGTGAAGATGGGCTATGAGTGATGATAGGTTATGTGTGATGATGGGTTATGTGTGATGATGGGCTATGAGTGATGATAGGTTATGAGTGATGATAGGTTATGTGTGATGATGGGTTATGAGTGATGACGAGCTGTGAGTAATGACAGATTATGGGCAATGATTGATGAGGGGTTATGAGTGATAAAGAGCTATGAGTGATGAAGGGCTCATGATGGAATGAAGTAATGATACTTTGAGTGATGATGCGCTGTGAGTGATGATGGGCTACATGTAATGTTGGACTATGAGTGATGATGGGCTATGAGTGATGATGGGCTATGACTGACGCTGGGCTATGGGTGATAACGGGTAATGAGTGATGAAGGGCTATGGGTGATGACTGGTTATGAGTTATGAAGGGCTATTGATGATGGGCTATGGGTGATGAAGGGTTATGAGAAATGTTGGGCTAATGATGGAATGAGAGAGTGATGCGTTGAGTGATGAACGCACTGAATGATGAAGGGCTATGACTGATGCTGGGCTATGAGTGATGAAAGGCTATGGGTGATGATGGGTTATGAGAGATGTTGGGCTGTCAGTGATGAGTTATGAGTGATGATGGGTTAGGAATGATGATGCTTTATGAATGATGATGGGTTACGACTGATTAAGGCTATGTGTGATTATGGGTTATGGGTGATGATGGGTTATGAATGACGAATCAACGATTCAACTAACCACACAACCAAGCCAGACAAGTAACCAGACAACCAAGCCAGACAGTCAACCAACCAACACACCCCGTCACATCCTGGATCACAGCCAGTCTCCCGTTCCGTGATTCGTGATGCACCCAGGTCCCGGACCCCAGATGACACCCCTCCTCACTTCCCAGAAGGATCAAGCCTTCCCCGTTCCGCGACCATCCAACAACCAAGCCAACCAACAGGCCAATCCAATCAATCATCTAACCAAGCCAACCAACAGGCCAATCCAATCAATCATCTAACCAAGCCAACCAACAGGCCAATCCAATCAATCATCTAACCAAGCCAACCAACCAGACAAGCAACTAGATAACCAATCCAGACGATCAACCATCCAACACACCCCGTCACATCCCGGGTCACAGCCAGTCTCCCGTTCCGTGATTCGTGATGCACCCAGGTCCCGGGCCCCAGATGACACCCCTCCTCACATCCCGGAAGGGTCAGGCCTTTCCCGTTCCGCGACCATCCAACAACCAAGCCAAGCAACCAGCCAAGCCAAGTAAGCAATCAACTAACCAAGGCAAATCAACCAGAGAAACAACCAGATAACCAATCCAGACAATGAACAGTCCAACACACCCCGTCACATCCCGGATCACAGCCAGTCTCCCGTTCCGTGATTCGTGATGCACCCAGGTCCCGGACCCCAGATGACACCCATCCTCACTTCCCGGAAGGATCAAGCCTTCCCCGTTCCATGACCATCCAACAACCAAGTCAACTAACAGGCCAATGCAATCAATCAACTAACCAGACAAGCAACTAGACAACCAATCCAGACAGTCAACCAACCAACACACCCCGGCACATCCCGGATCACAGCCAGTCTTCCGGTCCGTGATTCGTGATGCACCCAGGTTCCGGACCCCAGATGACACCCATCCTCACTTCCCGGAAGGGTCAAGCCTTCCCTGTTCCGCGACCATCCAGCAACCAAGTTAACCAACCAAGACAACGAACCAAGCCAACAATGTCAACCAACCAACAAAGCCAACTGACCAATCAACCAAGCCAACCACATATCTAGACAAGCAACCAGACAAACCAACCAACTATGCCTTCCTCCAACTCGAATTCTCGAGTTGTCAGGCAGCTCTTTCCTTGTACGGCTACAGTTCGCTTCACCTGTGTGGGGGTGGACTCGATCTCACCCGCCACTGTTGGATCAGCACAACCTTACCGACTCGGCCGTCACAGCCGGGCGAGGGATACAATTTTGGAACTTCTACTTTACAATCCGAACCGAGTTTATCCTGTCGGAGCATAACTTTACACTGAATATACAATTAATGTTTTTTTTTGTGAAGATATACGAATACTACCCGTGTTACATAGAAAAAAAGACACCTGGGGCATAAAAAAAATAAAATAAAATCACGTTGCCGCCGACCGCACATCGCTGAAACCGGATTTAGGCTACAGCCCGAGAATAATAAGTCAATAACTTGGTTGTGACGTATAGTAAAAAACTTTCGGTTACACTATCGTGTTCGGGAAGGCTGTATATACGATAAATGATTAGCGGTAACAATCAATAGAAATTGCTCGTCATAAAGCAATAACAGCATTGGTAAAGTACGATCCAAATTTTTTTTCTTAAATCTCCTATAGTACTCATTCTTTTTTTTTTTTTTTTTGCCTGTGTGTGGATTGGATATTTGACATTATAATCATACTCTCAAAATATATTTTCGTTGGATGTTATATAACACAGTTATAATGGAAAAAGGAGCGAAGTAGGGAGGGACGATTAAAATAAAAAACAGGGAAAGGAGAGGAGAGGAGGTAAGATTACGCGAATGTTTGAGTATGACAGTAGTTTTAATCACTTCGCAATATATACTGTCAAAATGCAGTACGAAAGGAGGGTGGTGAACTGCAAGAAAAAGACAGTTTCATCCTACAGCGAAACAGGTTCACGGTGAAGTGAGCTTTGTGGCTGCAGCAACTGCAACACCAAAGGCAGCAAACCTATTACTGTTATGAGCCATCTATCGCCATATATCACCAGCAATATATAACGGGAGGCCAATGCTTAGCAAAAAACTTACCAGCGAATAACAAACGTTATCAACTGTCCTTTGCTAATGCCAACATGGCTCCAAGACGCCATGGCCTGGCTGGTGGTGTCCCTCTCGTGGTGGCGGGGGGCGGCGGTCAACACAACGCGGCCACGTAATTTTAAATATGTTGCAGTTATATCCAGGCATTTTTTTTCGCAGCTTAAAGAAACTTTATGGACCTTTATGGGTTTGTTATAGGTTTTATTAAACCTTGTTACACGCGAGTTCTTTCTCATCTGTAAGAAATCGTCTAGAAAGAACAAAATATGACATTATGACATTATGGTGAGAGAGGGTAGTGTTTGGAAACTCCCTGTACTGTTGTTTGCAGATGATAGTGTTGTTGAGTAAAGACGATGGAGAGCTGCAAGGCTTGGTGGATGAGTTTGGGAAAGTGTGTAAGAAACGGAATCTAAAGGTGAATGTAGGGAAGAGTAAAGTGATGGTCTTTGAGAGGGGTGAAGTCAGTGAATGTACAGCGAGGTTGGATGGTGAGGAATTGGAAAATGTGAGTACGTTTAAGTACTTGGGTAGTGTGATGAGTAAGGATGGAGGTTTGGAGGGTGAAGTGCTTGAAAGGGTACAACAAGGAAGAAAGGTTGCTGGTTCCTTGAAAGCAGTGATAAGAAACAGGGAAGTGAGCATGGAAGTGAAAAAGTTACTACATGACAGTATTGTGATACCAACTCTAACGTATGGAAGTGAAGCTTGGACGTTGCTGGAAGGACACAAGCCAAGAGTGAGAGCAGTGAAAATGAGTTATTTAAGAGGAGCCTGTGGAGTCACATGGAGAGACAGGCTGACAAATGAGAATATAAAGGAGCGTTGTGGTGTGGATGTGGATGTGATAGGAAACGTTAGGAGGAATACACTGAGATGGTTTGGCCATGTGGAGAGGATGGAGGGTGAAAGACTGACGAAGAGAGTGTATATGAGTGAGGTGGAGGGGGGAAGAGGAAGGGGGAGGCCGAGGATGAGATGGAGGGATGGGGTGGAGAGGTATATGAAAGGGGGGTGTGAGTTGGGAGCGGGGCAGTGAAATGGCGGGGGACAGGGAGACGTGGATGCGATTTGTTTGTGGCCACCCCGAACGGGATTGAGGCGTCTGGCAATAGACAGATAGATAGACAGACAAATAGCTTGCATGAGAACATTAATGAGTACTACAAGTGTGCTTCGCAAATGCAAAGCTTATATCCACCAAGTCAGGAGGGAAAGGTTATAAAGTGCAGAAAATGTGATAAGTTCTAAAAATACGCCAAAAGCTAAGGCTCTGAAGATTACTAAGCCAGGGGCCATGATTTTTGGGTGGAATGTTGCACTTGAGCACCTCCTTTAAAAAATGGCTTTAATTATCGAAACTCACTTCCAGTCGCTGACAAAGCTTCTGCTTAGAGCTGGCCATCGTCTCCTACCAGCTTGTCTAGGTATCTATCTATTTATTAATACTTACATACATACATATGCAGTGTACGAAATTTCATGGCGTGCTTGCACACGCCTGCCATGGCCACACCAAGTGTAATTTCAGGTAACGATAATACGTATTCCAGTTGGCTTTGGAAGTTCTGTACCATCTGTTCTTCAGCCTTTTATTTAGCATAAACAAATAAATCTGCAAGCAAAAGATGGTTTTCCAATTTAACTTTGGCGGCGGTCCTACAGTTCGGCCTTTTCAGCTTGGCGGAGATTTGCGTTGTTTTGCAGGTTACTTCCCGAACCTCAGTGGCAGAATAACACCACGCTTCGGCGTGTGTTTCCTACCGCCTATAATATCCAATCTTTCAAAGCTCTGTGTCCAGGCATCTCGAAATGAACGAATCATAAATTTGGCTCTCTCTTATCTTTTTTTTTTTTTTTTTTTTTTTTTTTTTTTTGAGGGAACCTGGCCTTCAGTTCTTTATGTCTTGCATAAAAAAGAAATATATATATGCTTGTCCCTAATTCGGATGACATGAGAAGGGCAGAGGAGGACTGACCTGGTGAGGAAGTGAATTTAAGGGGAAGGAACAAGTCTGAGGCTTAATCCAGCATGCACGGGATCTGTACTGTGGGTGTGGTGCAGTTGTAAACACATAAAAGAACGGTACACGGAATAGTAGTTATACAGTACAGTTGCCATCATTAAGACAACATATAGAACTTTATAAAGGAGATTTGATTTCAACATTTTTATTTATTTTTTTTCTCTACGAGGACGTAAGAAATATACACGTACTCCCTGCATGTAATACTGCAAGATTAAATGAAGGGAGATTGGAGAAAGAAATGCCGATGTGGGACTTGGTGTGAATTGACGTTTCGCCTCATGGCTTCCTCAGAATACAGTTGGTGAATGTACACCACATTTCCTGTATATATAGCAGAAGGCAGTCAATACACAATAAGTCCCACATCGGTGTTTCTTACTCAAATTTGTCTACAAACAGTGAATCAAATGAAGGGAAGTTGGGAACTGCCTGACTGACAAGGAATGCACCCCAACATTCCCACGGAATCATTGCTTTGTAAATCCAGGTCCCTGTTTCATTTCCATGAACAGACACACTGGGGAAAACACACCCTTCCAGTGATCGGCCTGGGTATCGAACCTGCACCTCCAGTTCAACTGACACGATGAGAACCTTCAGTAATCTAGGCCAGGACTGTGACAACATTGTTTACGCCAAAGAAGCTCAGTATGTTCTCCGCTAGTTGACCAGGCGTGCCAGGGTTATGGCTAACATAAAAATTTCATTGTCTTTCATAATGTCACTAGTATCACCACAATATTTGACAATAACATTGATTACGTTGAATCTGCTCATGTTATAGTTATGTTCAGTGATCCTTTTGATTATAGACCATAGCATCTCACCAGTCCACTCAAGGAACACTGTACAATCCAGCCCTCTGTCAATTTACATGTCATTTTCAAACGAGGTATTTGACGCCTTCCACGTCCATATGACGCAGTCATGTCAGTCCCCGACCATTCACTGCAGATTGACTTACATCGTTCACATCCGAGGTCGAGTCCAGTCCATTCAGGTCAACACGAATTCTTCAAGTCATTTTAAGTCCAGTCTGGACTAATCAGGACAAGTTCCAGAAGACCCATTCACGTGTCATTTCATGTTTACCTATGTCATTTTAGAAACATTCAGGCCATTTGAGCCCATTTAGACCACTTCAGCCCAGTCAAGTTATTTTAGTATATTCAGGCCACTTCAGGACCATTACACCCATTGCCTCACCGGTCACCACCATCCTAACCCATTGCCTTCACCCACTTCTCGCCCCTTGATTGTCACGGGGAGAGGCAGAGATGCTGGTGGATGATCGGGCAGGTGTCGGTAGTGGTGGGTGATATGCCCGTGACAACAACAATGCCATGCTTATATGCAAACAATAATAATGACATCATTGTTAATTTGAATGGAGAGTGAATTGGAGAGTAAAACGGGGTGATTTGTTAGTAAGGTATCATGGTTTGTGAGATACGGTAATGGGTCTGGTGAATAATGAGTGAATTTTACAGTTGTTGTTGTAACCCCAGGCTTATTCGCTGTGAAATCACTGGACCGAAAGAAATCGGCAACTTCGCCGATCGCTCCCAGAGGTTTTGTGTTGAATGATTGCACTGTGATAGTGTGGTGAATGTGGTGAGTAAATGTGGTGTGGTGTTGGGAGGGTAGTGTTGCAATGTGGGGTAAGTGGATCGTTTGTGAACTGTGTTTTGTGTTGGTAATGTATGAGGAAAGGTGATGGCAGCATTGCAGTCTGGCTAAGTGTACTCGTGTCTCTCTGCGTAGTGAATATTCAGAGGGTATATTTATGATGGTGGTTCTTGAAAGATGCTGTTTAGCTTTTGGATGGCTTTAGTGTCTATCATTTTGTAAACTGTACTAGTCATAGACCAGTGATAAGTCAGCAAAATCACAACCAGACGGTCATAGACCAGTCTTTCCCCTTCGTTCCCCTTTCCTTCATTTCCTTACCTCCTCATTTACTTTCTCTGCTTCACCTTCTCCTCCCCATCCAGTAATCCCACTTCACAGAGTTCTCCTTCCCCTCACAACCCTTCTACTTGCTCTTGTGTCTCTCCTTCCCCTTCTCTTTGCTTATCGTCCCTCTTCCCTTCGTTCCCATTCCTCACACTCCTTTTCTTCCAAATCCTTTACCCTCCTTCCCTTCTCTTTGCTCACATTCCTTTCCCGATGCTCTCCTTTCCCATCATTTCCTTGTACCCATCCTTCCCTGTCTTTTTGCTCCTTACTTTTTTTTTTTCATCATTCCTTTTCATGCTCTCTCTTCCTACCGCTCCTGAACCCCCGTCTCCCACTTAGTATGATAATTTTGATGGTATGGGGTGACTGTCCTCTGCTTAGGTGGAAACATTACGCCGGAGGTCACCTTCAACTTTGGTTCATATTAGGATGGTCCGGGTCAAGATGCATCCTCCCACACAACGTTTCAAAGGTCTCCATGCTTCAGTTTGGTCGTACATAACAAGCGAAAGGCAGTAAGATACACACAGACCCTTCCGTTTTCTGCTGGTATCTTGTAGTGCAGACTATATGAAAACAATGCATACTAATCATTACCTCCCGCACTCTCGAAGGATGTTATGTATTCACCTCTGTCTGTTTGTTCACAAGATGTCTCCAAAAGTTATAGTTGGATTTCAATAATAAAGTGTGAATATGAAATGTCAATCATGGATTTCAAATTAAATTTGTGGATATCAGGGTCATGGGCCAAGGAAGAGTTATTACATTTTAGATGTGACAGAGTTCGAGTCCCGAATCAGAACTTTTTTGTTTGTTTGTCCACAAGATCTCAGAACGTTATATGTGGATTTTTGATTAAATTTTGTGGATATGTGTTTCATGGACCAAGGAAGAGTTGATTAAATTTTGGTTGCGATCTGGGTTGTCTGGTACAGGCACTGGCGGAAGTATGCGCTCTCTAAGTGCTATCTATTTTGTTCTTATTATTATCTTCGGGAACATTTTGACCACCGGAATTACCACAACATCTCCAAACCACGTAGTTATCCTGACGGCATTAAATTTGACATTGCTGGCTATAGAACATCTTTAGTTTTCTCTCAAGCCACAGAGCAGACTATAAAACTATTATTATTTATGCACTAGATAAAAAACAAGAGTAGAAGTGCTTTGGGGCTCGCGGCGAGGGTCTTGTCGCCAGATGGAGCCACCTCAGATGTCAGCTGATGGCAGATTTGGATTTTCCATGTCAAATTACCTTATATGGTGCTACTGTTGTCTCCAAAAACCTCCTTTTAACAAATCCGCCAGAGGCAAAAGAAGAAGAAGAACACATGCCAATCATTGGCCTGCTTGCTATCGCCACAGGTAAATATGGTATCCTCTTACTATAAAAAAAAAAAAAAAGAATACACGAAACGGGGCATTGTTACATATTTTTTTTACATGTTTTTAGGAACGATATTCTTCTTAGCGTGCAGGCACTTGTGATATTCTTGCCGTGTTATAAAGCTGGTAGAGTAATGCAGTACTTCCTCCACCCACAGCTGTACTCACGTTTTGTGACTATTCCAAACATATTAATGTCATTTATGTCTCCTTAAAACAAAGACCTTTTCTAACTCAGTATCTTCCTTTGCCTGAAATAATTTGTTTCAACAGTATGCATAATAACATTTCCCTTCTAACTCTGCAATGCATTCATGTATTCTCCACTACTGCTACACAGCTATACACGCTTCCTGCCTTTCATCAGCATCCCAAACCTCACAGGTCATAAAGAGCTACAGTGAATGCAGTTACATAATTAGTTTAGTTGTCCCCCCGCTCTGTGTGTGTGTGTGTGTGTGTGTGTGTGTGTGTGTGTGTGTGTACAATGGTTTTTGTTATAGTGTGAACTTTATGATGTTCTTCCGTATTGTAATACACGCATGTCTTTGATATAGTTGTGCTAACAGTAAGCCGCAGTGACGCAGGTACGCTGTCGAACAATGCCTCTGTGTATACATATACATACATACATACATTCACACACACATCATTCATAACCCACCATCTCTCATTACCCATCATCACTCATAGACCAGCATTACTCACATCCCCTCATCACTCATATTCTCTCATTATTCATTGCCCATCATCACTGATAACTATCATCACTCACAGACCAGCATTACTCATTACCCACCATCCCAAGTCTTAAACATCAGTATTTGAAACTTGTATATTTATGATATTTAATATTTTAATTAATTATTTGCTCATTAATACTATGGCCTAGTGGACACCATATCATGGACTCCAAATGGAAATACATCTATAACATAGCCACAATAATGGGTGTATTTCGGAGATACTGTGCAAGCTTCCAGTAAAGCAATACTCGACATTTCCACCTCTCATCCTCCCTTTTCACCATCCCAAAATCCTCCCCTCTCACCCTCCCTCCTTTCCCACCCCTCTGCCTTGTCTTGCCGGCCTTATTTGCCTGTCTCAGCTCTTCCTACAGTCTTCACACGCTATAAACACTCTCATGTATCCATTCCTATATTGCGACGTAAGCAACTGTGTCATATACAAGCAGTCACTGAAAATTATGTTGATATATATCCTCTCCTGTATGCCTTTCATAATCCATAATTTAAAAGTGGATTGTGTGTGTGTGTGTGTGTGTGTGTGTGTGTGTGTGTGTGTGTGTGTGTGTGTGTGTGTGTGTGTGTGTGTGTGTGACTTTGGGCACAGATCAAGCAGCCTCTTACCTGGGGCACAGCAGTCCTACGTGTCACACACTGATCACCCCTTACGACATTGGATTTTAATGTTACTATAGTAGGACTCGCGCACGTTTGCGGCTGTGGTGTGGTCCGCACCTGTGTACAGTGTTGCCACGTTTTCTATACCGTTATCTCTCTCTCTCTCTCTCTCTCTCTCTCTCTCTCTCTCTCTCTCCTGGCGGGAAATGTGAGCCACCCTGAGTACTTTTGATTCTTTTATAAGTTATTTATAATTGTGCTTTCATCTGTTAATTTGGTTTTGTTATATTTAGTAGTAGATGGAGTGTCAAAGTTACTGTCTGCTGAGAGGTTTGTTACGTTACTGATTCATACACCCCGACGTAGTGGGGTGTGGGTGTAGGTGTGGGTGGGAGTGTGGATGTGGGTTTGTTGGGGTGGTGGTCCAGGGGGGAGGGGAAGTGTGAAGGGGGATTTGACCTGAGACACCCAGGAGGGATTAAGAAGGGAGGGAAGGGGAAGGGGGGGCTGGATTCACCTACCACATGGCGGGAAATGTGAGCCACCCTGAGTACTTTTGATTCTCTTATAAGTTATTTATAATTGTGCTTTCATTTGTTAATTTGGTTTTGTTATATTTAGTGATGCCGACAATGCATTCAATGCATGCCCCTCTCCTGCCTCTCTCTCTCTCTCTCTCTCTCTCTCTCTCTCTCTCTGTAGGGAAGCTATCTGTCAGTGCTGCCACTCACAAGAATTATATGAATTATTTCTTTTACTTTGGATATTGGCATATTTCTTCTTTTTTCAGGCTCATTCTATTATATCCATAACTGTAATATTATTAACCACCCTAAAACTACGCTAAAAAACATTAAAAGTGACTGCTATTTCTTTTAGCAACACTGTACAATATGTATGCCATGTTTCTGTGTTACTGTATAAATATTTTATGCATAATTAGATTACTGTTGATTCATCCATCAAAATACACAAGTGTAAGTTTTATTCATCTGAATTTATCGAATTTGTGATGCCTTGTACATAAATAGCTTCCGTTTCACATCGCAAGTTGAGGAAACGTGGCACCATTGTAAACAGGTGCGAGCCACACCACAGGCGCTTACGGGCGCAAGGCCGACTATAGTGTCCACATCTTGCAAAAATGAAAATATATGTTAGCATTAATTTTGCTAAGTTCGTACTATAACCTCCAGGCTGAAGGACACCTTGACCCTGACAGTTCAAAAAAGACTCTGGTAAACTAGGGGCAATGCACCCTTTTGAAGGTGGCAAGAACATGAATGCGTCATCAGAGTGAAGGGACAAAAGTCAGGCTCCTTACTATATATATTTTCCATGAGTGTCACATCAACTATAGTTCTCTTGACTTAACGTGACCCACATTTTTGTCGTGTTTTGGATCACATCACAAAGGTCAGTGGCAGAATCAAGTAAAGCGACGGTACTGTATTTTTTTTTTCCTAGCACTATTTTGCGACCTGCATTACATTCTGTTGTTGATCTTTTGTTACAAATCAGCATTTAGTATGGGGCGATGGCAGTTTGAGGCCAAATTAAAGTAAATGGGTAAAGCAATGTACGTAAGCTATTTCGATATTCTTACGATTGCTGTCTGTCTTAGTTTACGTACTGAGACATTTTCATTTTTCGTGTTTCTCGAAAGGAATGACCGGGAACGCAAGTGAAGGTACAGGTTCTTATCTACTTTTTTCATTTTTATATTGTGTAGCCAGATTTAAACATTAATTTCCACTTTTTGTCACGGTAACTCTCATTTCTTTCACTCCACTCAAGAAAAAAAAATCTTCCAGCATTTCAAGTCTTTCCATTCAAGAGCACATCACGTTATGAGTCGAAACAACCATAGCTGTTTTCAAGTACAGTTAGAACACCTCGCCACACACAGACACTGGTATTTTACTAGTTCGGTATCCATGATATTATTTTAACTGTAAGTAAAGAGAATGACGTATATAGTTAGTTTATCTTCAGTTCTGAAATTTTTCAGCATTTCCACCGGCCGGGTGGCATGGTGGGCGAGGTGCGGGACTGAAATTATACAGTCTTTGGATCGAATCCCAGACTTGTGATTTCCTTTTTTAGTAAAAATGTTGCGGAATTAGACGCTTAAAAATAAGTTCAATTGTACTAAATTTTGGGCGCCTCGATGATTGTATCCACGTACTTACCAACGCTGGTTCGAATCCTCAGTTTGTAATTTATTGATTAAAATCTTGCACAATTCAACGTTTAATGGTACCTTCCGTTGTATTAAATTTTGGTGCCATAGTGGCACTTACGGACCTGTCATTGGTTATCTAGCCATGTGGAAGGGACTTGCTGACCTGAGACTGGTCTCTGACCGTCCAGATTGGACTTTGCTGATCTGTGACTGGTGTATGACCAGAACAATTCACAAAACAGACAGGCACCTCAGTTATCCAAAAGCTAAACAGCATCTTTCAAGAACCACCATCAGAAATAAACCCCTCTGAATATTCGCTACACAAAGAGACACGAGTACACTTAGCCACACTGAAATGCTGCTGTCATCCTTTCCTCCTATAATACCAACACAAAATAAAGCTCACAAAAAAATCCACTTTGCCCACATCACATTTACTCACCACATCGCATTTACTCACCACATCACATTTACTCACCACATGCACCACACTATCACAATGCAAGCAGCCATTCAACCCAAAAATTCTGGGAGCAATCGGCGAAGTTTCCCTATTTCTTTCGTTCCACTGATTTCACAGCGAATAAGCCTGGGGTTACAACAACAACTGTAAAATTCACTCATTATTCATCATACCCATCACCGTATCTCACAAACCACGATACTTTACCAACAAATCACCCCATTTTACTCTCCAATTCACTCACCATTCAAATTAACAACGATGAAATTATTAATGTGTGCTTAAGCATGGCATTGTTGTTGTCACTTTCATATCAACAATCACTATTGCCACCTGCCCCATCATCCACCAGCATCTCTGTCTCTCCCCGTGATAATCACAGGGTCGAGAAGTGAGTGAAGGGAATTAGATATAATGGTGCTAAAGGCTGGCGATAAAATCTAGTTGACCTTTGGTTACCATTTTGGTGATCTTGACCTTGACCCCTAGTGCCCATTTTCGAACTCGGCCAAGATTATGGCCATATCTTGACACCTTGAAGGTTTCATGTTTATAGCTCAAGCCGTTCATGAGATGTAATAGGAACACACACACACACACACACACACACACACACACACACACACACACACACACCGACAGACATACAGAGGCGGGCAAAAACATTATCGTTCCCATGGCGGGCGATAACAGGAGCTGACGTACTTCCAGGTAATTTTTATTTAACTAACGAGTGACCCATCATAGTGAAGAGGTAAAGTACATGGATCTGAATAAGTTATACTCTCTGGTGATAAACTTTCGCACAGACGAAGAACTAAAATGAAAACCCTAGCAATGTAGCACTGCGGCTCACCCACCAGCTTTGAATACTCGCTGGCTTATTATATTATCTCACTATTTCCTTGCTCTTTCTCGCCATTTACATAGTGTCCCTCAGTTTTGGTTAAAAAAAAAAAATCTTGGAACAAATAATCAAATCGCAGCCATAACCTGAGGGGTGGGAAAGGACGCGGTGTTTGGCAGACCCAGCCAGCGATGCTAATGAACAGGCAGGATTCTGGATGACTATTCTTTTCCTTTGTTTCCACTTTTTTCTTCTTCTTCTTTTACTGCTTTGTTTGTGGTATCATCTCTTAAATCCAATGACGTATTTTTTTCATTTTTTTCATTTACATCATCCTGCCACCACGAGACGGCTTTATTGAACTTCCCATCTACGTAAATGATGGCCTAAGCTAACATCTCCTTGTTAGGAAAATATCTCTTAGTTAAGTAAAGCGTCTAAAGTCAGCAGGAACAAAATGAAAAATACGTCCTCGGAGTGAAGTAGTGAACCCTTTTCCTTTCACTGGTGTCTGTCTTTGTATTTCCTGCTTCCACTTAATTTTTTCTAACGTGGGACGCACGATTATTAGAGTTCTTTTGCCTTATTTCACCAAGGTTTTCGTCCTTCATCAAATGAAGCCACGTACTTCAGTGACCAAAAGACAGTGCTACGGCGTTACCTCCTTCCCATACCACTTCTTCACGATCCGCATCGTATTTATGTGGGAGTCTCTTGTTGCAACTCGGTACCGGATAAGAAGAGATTGTAATTTTAGGTCGTTTTAGAGTTAAAGGAATATAGTGATGATGATAATCAAGGCTGTACCTAACCAGTCCAAATTGAAAACTCTCTCCAAAAAATTACATAGAACTACAAACAATGAATTTTACTGCCCGGAGCAAAAGAGAGAGTGAGAAAAAAAAAAACTTCAGACAAAAACGCAGTGAACTACAGTCCGTTGACCTTATACATTTTATTTCTCCTGCCATGGATGATTATTCATTACAGGAAAGATCGTTGGTGGGAGAAGGGGAAAAGTATGTAAAAGCTACCCCTTGGACAACCAATGACCGTCCTCACGAGTGAGTAAATTCCACCAAATACCCACTACGCACCAATATCTGGCTGGGTGGGAAAGGCTGCCGTGTTTGACACACCCGCCCAGCAAAGCCGAAAACTCAGGCTCGAGGTCTGGTAGCATAACTTTTTCTTTTTACTTGCTCTACAGTTAACTCATTGATTTGGATGACTTTTTTCAGGTTTAATTTCACAAACAACGCTCAGTTCTGTATCACTTAAGATGGATCTCTGGTTGTGAAAGTATTGATGAAGATTACAGTACATCGAACCGGTCCAGCTAGAGGTTTACAGAAATACGCAGTCCTTGGAAAAGGGCTCATCTTGACATGAAACCAATGGACCGCAGGTAACCGGCCACTTGATCAGAGCCCTACCAGAGATCTCTTGTTGAGTTTATATTGAAAGTGTCTGTGTTGTTACAGTGAGGTGCATGGGGCTAGTGTGTTGTGGAGTAGTGTGGTGGCTACACTGCGTTGTGAGCATAGCGGATCGTTTGTGACTTGTATGTTGGGTTGGTAATGTAGTAGGGAAAGGTGAGGATCACATTGTAGACTGTCTATGGTGTCTCTGGGTAGGGCAGGATCTGAGGGGTGGATGTGTGGGTGGTGGTTCAGGAAAGATGTACTGTACAGTTGTTTGGCGGGAGGTTATGAATGCCTGTGATGGCTGAGTGTTTTTGTAACTAACCGGGTATGTGTTGGGTCGAGGAGGAGTATATCATTTAGGCATTTTTTTTGGGGGGTGGGGGGCGAAAGTATGATATAAAATAAAGTTGTATGTATGTGGTGGATCTTCACCTAAAACAGTGGATTGTGTCCCTCCCATCGTCATGAGATCTCTGACTGCAGTAAATTACTATCTATCTACTACTATCTACTGCCAGACACCATAATCCCACAAAGAGTGGCCATTTGACACTGAGTTAGTTGTTTTACAGGGAGGGGCACCAAACCCTCCACCAACCCACTTGTTGACACGTAGGGAGAGTAAATTACGAAGTTCTTAAATTTCGGCCAAAACGTTAATCATGATAGCCTTGTTAATTTTTGAATCCCTAGGTTTCTCGAGTATAAACGTCAGACAATGGCCGAAATTTGATATTAAGTAAATAATCTGTAGCGAAGAGAATTATTCCCACATGTAGCGATTTTCCATCCTATTGTTTTGTTACTCCCATGGCAGGGCGGGAAGGGTGAACTACCACCCAACTCAGTCTCTGGATTCGCAGCCACTAAGTGAACCTTTTTATGCATTATTTATTTTATTATTTACTTATGTTTTACTTTTGCTTTATCATGTTTTGCAAGTGACAGGAGTTGCAGTCATTATTCAGCTGGTAGTTGTACGAAATAGTCTCTATTTTGTATGCATTGCCAGAGTGGGTTGAGAAGACGTTTGTTCTACACTCATTTTTACTGTCTCCGAGCTAGATTATTCACCTTTAGGTATTCCCCTTGAAGTGAAAGTGTACAGTATGAGGGACACATCTGACCATGACAATATGTCAGCGTTTGACAATAGCAATAATATAACAGCAATCTGCATGGCGTCCCTCCCGTGCTGGGCGGAGTGGGAGGGACTGTCTACCACCCAACTCACTGTCCGGGTTCCATACCACTAAGTTTCTATTTATTTATTTTTTTTTTTTTCATTTTTTTTTCATCACGCAGCTAAAGCTCTCATATCTCTCCACCTATCACAGTTACAGCCTAATTCTTTGTCATGATTTAAAATTCTTCCATCACATCCAGTCTTCATTCACCAGCACTTCACACCGAGTTATTATCTTTCTCAACAACCATCATTTCATTTTCATCGTAGGTTTTTAACAGACATCGCCTCCCACAGACACTGACGTTTTCGTAGTATAAGTATCCGATAGATTACATCAAATATGTGAAGAAGACAAGGACGTAAAAACTTAGTCTATACAGTGTCCAATTTTCTACTTATTTTTACACCGGCACTTTTGCATGGTGGGTGAAGTCTACTACTACTACTGCCAGACGCCATAATCCCGTAAGGGGTGGCCATTTGACTTTGAGTTATTTGTTTTACGGGGAGGGGCACTAACCCTCCACCAACCCACTTGCTGACACGTAGGGAGCACGTATGGTTTGGTTATATGGTTACCACCCAGCGTTGTAAATGGTTTCTTGGCTTACAGGAAACCATTTGGCTTGTCACTCCATGTAAAGCCACCTGTAAAGGAATGAATGCGGTAAAATAAAATATACTTTCTGTTGTGTATATACATAAAAAAAAAAATAAATAACTACCTTTTGGGTGGATAAAGATAAATGTAGGAAGATGAATGTATAAGATGGGATGTGTTCCAAAATATAGATATAACTTTTTCCATACATGAGGAAGGTGCAAGTTGGGGAAAGGGCAGCCGGACAGGGGAGGACAAGGTGACAAGGTAATTAGTTTGTAGCCACACCTCATGGGATTAAGACATTCGGCAACAGACAGACAGGCACTTTTGCCATTCAGCTAGTATTTCAACCTTGTGAAAACTGGTTGAAGCTTTGCAAGATCAAGAAATATAGTACTGACAAAATAAATTAAATATTGCGAGGATTCGAACCAGCGCTTGCAACTGCGTGAGTACAGCAGCTTACCAAGTGAGCTATTTAGGTGTGAAGCTAAAACTATACTGTCCTCGGATCGAATCCCAGATCTGTTTACTTTTGTGCAAAGAAATCATGGAGAATAAGATTCCTAAAGGACTTGTATTTTTATATATTGCTTGTATCAAGTTGTTTATTGCTCAGGTAATGCCACTTAGTGATTAGCGAGGCTGGTCACTCTCATCTTGAATGTCAGGACCAACTTACCTAGCCCCGGGCTCCTACGCTCTTCATGGGGCAGCATAGGACTGGATGATGGATGAATGGATGTTTGTATCACGTAACCGTAGTTCAACAAGTTTTTGAACTTGGTAGTAGAAGAAATTATCTATTCTCTACAAGCGTCCCTACAGCCAATTACATTGAGACCAACACTGTGCTCGGCTTTTTTTTTTTTTTTTACTTGGTATCTCCAGGCGGGTTTATTCAGCTAAAGTGAGACATCTTATATTAAAGTCTCTGAAGGACACATTGGACACACACAAAAAACACAAACATGGCAAATTGATCTTGCATGTCTTCATGAGTCCAGCTCCGTGTCTGAGTGCATTAATTCTTTGCTAAATGATACCGAGTGTCAGTATACAGTAGATAGATAGATCGATAGATAGACAGATAGATAGACAGACTGATATAGATAGACAGATACAGATAGATGGATAGATAAATAGATATAAGGCATGGAGATAGATAAATAGGTACATACATACATACATAGACATACAGAAAGATATAATTTTCTGTATCATATCAATTAGTCTGTTCCTTCCCTCTTACCCTAACCCACCTCTGTTACCGCACCCTATCTCTGTTTCTCCCATACTCATTCCTTCTCGCCTCATTTACAATTTATCATTCATTCGTCATTTCGTCGATTACTGCACGTTGTATTTTCTATTGTAACCGTTCGCGCTGCCTGTAAGTCACCTCCTCTCCCCGCATATTTATACAGGGTGTACTGTCTCCTTCACACTGACCTGACGTATTGCACATTGTCAATCATTCAACTGCACTGTTGATTTTGACACTGTTCCCAAACACACTCCTTAACCACCCATTATATCCATTATGATCCTATCAGCCTATAGGCAGACTAAACATTAGTGGCGTAATATTCCTCCAGTGATATAAACTTACCATACAGTTTTCTCTAATACCCTAAGCCAGTAAATTTTCATCGTTATATTCTCCTATCGCTTTATCAGCCTATGGTGCACACGAGTTGCCTTCAGTCGTTACTGCTGTGTTTGTCCTGTGTTTGTTCTTCCCATTCCACTTTTCCCTTTCTTTACAAATGGCCGTCGTCTTTGTGGTGACATGTCTTCTCATTTCTTTGTTAGGTTCGTATGGTGTTTCTTGCCTGACGCTTGGATTCATATATATATATATATATATATATATATATATATATATATATATATATATATATATATATATATATATATATATATATATATATATCCCATTGGATCCTAGGGTTCCGGGACGAGGCATTGCGCTGGGAGGGTACTAGGCGTACCGCCCTCTGCCTATCGGCTCATAGTAGCGAAGCTCATAGGTCCCCTACCCAGGGGTTCCCTGTTTTACAAACTTTTCAAAATTCCCAGTTGTGTCCTGTATTGAGGACACAGGGCTCCAATGGGATATATATATTATGATTGATAATCCTGCTACATGGGTGTCAACCAACCCTAATAGTGTGTATTTCGGATTACCTGTTTACTATCAATCAACATACTAAGAGGAAAAGCATGACACTGATATACGATAAGCAAGTAGTGACGTTTCATAAATAGTGGAACTGTCATATGCTAAGATTCACGCAACTTTGTTCTCAGTAATTACGTTCTTATCAGTGTAAGTCACGAAATGTGGGCAGCGACGTTATTATTATTATTATTATTATTATTATTAGTCCAAAATATCAATCTATGTCGAGTTCCAAACCAGGGAAACAGGAATGGCCTGGCATTTAGGACACACATACCTTCCTCCTCCTCCTCCTCCTCCTCCTCCTTCCTGGCCCAAGATCTATGACTACCACAGTTTTTGTAATTCATATAAGTTCATCATGTTCAGGACGTATTGCTGAAGACGTATCACAGAATTATATAAAAATCGTTATGGACACATAACCCATATTGATACGTATCATACAAAAGTAATTAAACGATATAATAATGTGACAGACTAACTCAAAGTATTATTTTTTAAAAACTTTAAGCTCGTTTAAGTTCTCTACTTGTTAATGTAGTCGGAACACAGTTACCTTTAGAACAAAACAAAAACAAAAACAAAAAAACGGAAAATCTTGAACATCGTGTATGTTGAGTCAAAACAAAAACACGTTTCTCATGAGCTGGGAGGCCACAGCAAAAACTACATTTTAAATTTACTGGGTACTGGACAGTACTGACATTTTCCTCATGCTTATATATTCTTCTCTTTTTAACTTGACAGTCGTCGGATTGACTCTGACAGATAGTGAGTGTGACGCACCCTGCGAAAAAAGTTTTCTGACCTATCAGGTGGGGCCAGGATTCCGGGGGCTTGAATGGTGAGTGAGGGGGAGTGTGGTTCATTAGTAGAATTTTATCAACAGTTAGATAAAGTTAACCAGCAGTGTAAAGAGCATGAATTTAATGGGCCATAGTTGGTTTGTATCTCATTCTATCAGTTTATTTCTGGCTCTCAGAACCCTTCCTCAACCCACCTTAGGGAGGGAAAGGAGATGATGATGTTGATGATGATGATGATGATAATGATATCTTCATTCCTACAGCTATACTATTTTCATCTTAATTTGCCCCAGACTTTCGTCCCTTTGCAGTTTATTTTGCGTAGATAAGTGACAGGGATTAAGACAATGCTGCAGTGTACTCGTATCTTCTTCCTATAGCAATTTTTCATGATCATGGTCATATCAATTGTTAGTCTATCTCGGCTGATGGGCTAAACTAGGTGAGGGTAGCTGTCTTAGCAGGACATAACTTGAAAGACAGTGAATGGGGTTCGCCAACCCATAGTAAGCGAAGTCCGGAGCAGCAGAATAGGCAGATGAACCAGCAGGTCAGTGGCGGTGACGGTGCGACAGCAAAGATGTGTGGCACATCGAGGGCGAACTCGGTGCTTAGGAGTACTCGGCCAGTCACCGTGGCAAAGTTGTGAATTTACCACGTACATAACCAAGAATAATCATGGACTCTCATACAAGACAGATATTGAGTAATGACGTCAACGGGAGTAATGAAGTGAATTTTACTGCTCTCGCGCCCGGTCGGAGAAGCTACAGTATGTGCGGCAGGTAGCAATTGATCATCATCAAGTGACTGCACACAACTCCGAAGTACTGAAAGTGGCTTCATGGAATATGAGGACATTACATCAGGCAGGAAAGTTAAGGAAAGTGGAAAGATAAATGGCGAGGATGGGGATCGATCTTCTCAGAAGTTAGATGGCCAGGAGTGGGTACTAGTGACTCGGATGAGACCACGATAGTATACTCTGGGGGTGAGACAGCGGAGAGAAGAGTTGGAATGTTGATGGAGAAAAAATTATCCCGTTCATT
The DNA here is from genome assembly GCF_032717465.1 of Coenobita brevimanus. Lineage (NCBI taxonomy): Eukaryota > Metazoa > Arthropoda > Malacostraca > Decapoda > Coenobitidae > Coenobita > Coenobita brevimanus. Next base: position 27,750,568 of record NC_137051.1, on the reverse strand, counting down.
AGTAGGGTACTGGGCATTATCAGAGTGTTGCTATCGGAATTCAAAGGCAAACCAATAGATGTAAATGTCATTCAGGTGTATGTTCCTACAGAGAACGCAGATGACGGAGACTTAGAAGAATTTTATCAACAAGCATGAATTTACAGTAGTCATGGGTGATTTTAACGCGAATGTTGAAAGAGAAAGAGTGGAGAATATAGTTGGCCCGTTTGGCCTGGGGGAGAGAAATAAAGGAGACAAATTAATGGAATAGATGCGGCAAATAATTAATCAAATGACTGCAAATACATGGTTTAGACATCACCCCAGGAAGCTATGGACTTGGAAGAGTCACGGTGACAGTTTTAGGAAGCAGATAGATTTTTATTTTCGTTAATACACGATGCATAAAGTCGGTAGTTCAAGTAAAGACCAGTCCAGGAGCGGATTGTGACAGCGGCCATGTCCCGGTAGTAATGACAGCGAGAATGATGCTGAGGAGAACAGAAAGGAAAAGTAAAGCACCAAAGAGGTCTCTTGAAACTCCCAGCAAAAGTAATGAGAAAAAAGAGAAATACAATAGATGAGTTCAAGAAAAATACAGGGAAATGGACGAAGAGAGGAAGCCGTGCATATAGAAAGTCAGTGGAAGGCACTGGGGAAGGCAATGATGGAGACTGCTGATGAAGTAATAGAGAAGAGAGAAAAGGAAGACAACAGTGGATGACAGAGGAGATTCTCGATATGATGGAATCAAGAAGGAAATGCTAGGGAATAAATGAACAGAGATACAGAGAAATAAATCGACAAAAAAGATGAGCCTGTAACGAAGAGAAAGAGGAATAGATGAATAGACAGTGTGGAACGACAGAAGACCTTAATCCCTTTTCTTCACTAACTACAGATCACTCTTGAAAAGATTAAGATTCTAAAGAACTTTTCCTCTGAGTCTGCAATCAACATTGTGTCATCGGCATACCTTATATTATTGATGTTATGGACACCCACTTTTAAACCTTCCAGATCTCCACGTCTTTCATTATTATTTCCTCATAAAACTAAAACAACTCCGGGGACAACACACAACCCTGTCGCTCTCCTCGTTTTACCTGCACCCAGTCACTTAGTTCTCTTTCAGTTTTTACTGCTGCTTTCTGTTCCCTGAAAGCAGGAATAGCTATTAACCCCAGATCCTTCCCGTCAACTCCTGTTCTTCTCAATATCTGAATTAAATCCACATGTTTCACTTTATCGAGAGCTTTTTCGTAGTCTATTAAACATAAATATAAGTGTTTCTCCACTTCTGTTGCTCTCTCTGCCATCATCCTTAAAACAAAAATAGCATTTGTTGCACCCTTTCCCTCTGTGAAGCCGAACTGTATCTTCTGCAATCTTTCTTCTAAAGTAATCTTACCCTCATAATGGACAGAATCACTCTTAAGGATTAGAAGAAAGACTGGCATAAGAACTGATTGTTCTGGGCTTCTACAGAGGGAAATGTACAACAAATGCTATTTTTGCTTGGGATGATGGCTAGAAAGCTCTTATTTCAGAAACACATTTGCACTGGTATAATTCTCCTGAATTATACATACAGTTAACCATCTACTTTATTCATCTCCATTGAGAACGAACAGGAGTTCAGCATCTCAACAGCTGTTCCGTCTTCTCCTGTAGCTATTCCTGCTTTCAGTTTCTTTAGTGCTTTCTGTATCTCTTCCTTCAAAATTACTGGTCCCTCTAATACCTCCGATACCTCGACATCATATTCTCTCTCCTCGTTCACATCATCAAAAGAGTCTGTTATGGGGATATTTCTTCCATCGCTGGAGATACGTGGAAGGTTTCAAGTGGGTGGCCATTACATCAATGTTCCGTATGTGTTCATTATCGAATGTTGATTGCGGACTCAGACTTTTCTTTTTCTTTAGAATCTTAATCTTTTCATATATCATCTGTTGATTTCTCTTATTAAGCATAAATTTGAAAAAGACGGAATGCTTGGTAATAACTAAAGATAGAGAGTTTACATGTAATGTGAATATTTGAAGCAAAAGAATATATCAAGTGAAGTTATGTTATCTGGGAAGTTAGGTAACCAAAGGTGCACGGTGTTACAGTGAAATTAAAAGGAGAATTGGTGAGGCCAAAAGGGTTTTCAATAGAATGAAAAGCCTCTTGACAAACAGAAATATATTGTTAAAAGATAGAAAGAGACGATGAAAACATATGTGTGGCCTTTGATGTTGTGTGGCTGCGAGGCGTGGAGCATCTGTAAGAGTACGGAAAAGAGATTCGAAGCAGCGGAGATGTGGCTCTGGAGGAGAGTTTTGAAAGTGTCGTGGACCGAAAGAGTTACAAATGAAAGAATGTTAGAGACAATGGAAACCAATCGAGAACTACTGATAGTAATTAGAAGAAAACAACTGCACTTCTTGGGACACTCGATGAGAAGAGTGAAGATGGAGTCCTTGAGTTTGGCAGGAAAAATGGAAGGTGGAAGAGTTCGGGGAAGATAAAGGAAGAAGTACCTGGACGGACTAGTGAGAGTCACAGGAGGCAGGTGGAAGACTACAAATTTGTTGCAGAAGACAAAAGAGAGAGAAGAATTGAAGTCCATTATCGCCAACGCCATATCTGGCATGGCACGTCGATAAGGTAAGGTAAGTCTGTTAGTACAACATCAGCATTCAAGATGGAAACAATGTGATTCTGGGCCAAGGCAAAGTAAAAAGAGTATACAACATTTAACAATCATGTAAGTGGAATGATTAGAGTAATAAAACACGCAAACACACACAAAAACTGTGATAATAATTTGCTGTTCTGAAGGTTGTTTGTCGGATAATTTTATTAGACCCGTGAAAAATATGGTAAGTTACCTCTAACCACACCGCCACGAGAGCTTGTTTAGAAGAGTAATATAATTTTGAAAGGTGCAAGGGGTATTGTTTGTAACGCCTTCAGTAAAGGTTTTTCTTAAGCTAATTAAAAACGTTTTGAGAAGCAAGAATGAAGACGTCAGTTACTGAAGAGGTTACTGATTCTTTTATCATAGAGTCTCTTATGAAAACCAAAAATAACAGCTTGGTATTAGCCAGAAAACAACGATAAAAAATACTGAAGGGACTAATAAAACACACACACACACACACACACACACACACACACACACACACACACATTACATTGCATTTATTATTTTTTTTTTTTTTTCAGCGTTAACCCAGAAAACTATTTATTGTGATTATTATAACATATCATCATTACAAGACAAGACAGAAAATGTTTGCAAAAAGCTGCATAAAGTCTTTGTGAGGACTTTATACGATCATGGCGGCTAACCAGACATGGCTGGTGATACCACAGGAGGGGGACGTTTTTGAAAACTGTGAACCCCAAACACAGCATCTCCCGGAGGAGCTTAACTCTTCCTGAGGCATCATTAGTGTAGTCACTGTTGTGGTCATGGTCGTGGAGAAGGCCAGTCACGGGGTCAGTTGGTCATGGTCCTGTGCTGCACCCTGTTCCGGGCCAGGGGGACCTGCAGGACTTGAACCAACGTCAGCTGGGTGGCAAACCAAAGCCTCCCAACCCACCCACCGCAAACTGGCCGACGCCAACGTGTTTGGAACTGTTCTTTATACACAACAGATCAGCTGTGTTATGATGTTACCAGAAATGTATTTAGCCGTCTCATAACTGCATGCTAATTAATATATTGTTAGTGAACTACACCCCCATAGTCTAGGAAACAATGGTATTTCTGCAGTGAAAAATATCAGGAAGTAACCTTGTTTTTATTCGATGTTTGAATCCATGAGTACGATCAGTATGATATTTCATATAAGTTTTCCTTTAATAATAGCATATTATTTGTCCATGAAACTGAGAACCCGGTGGTATCAAAAAATATATATATATATTTATTAACATTCCTTTACCTGAAATTTAATTTTATCTTAGGCAATATTATAACTGGCCAGGATACCGTTGTAACTTATAATTTATATCAAGTACAGTCGGGGACAAGTTAGTCTAATTTTGACCTTTACTTCTCACTTTCCGCGATTGGCTAATAATCCTGAGTTAAAGGCTTGATATGTTTCTCAGCCCCAAATTATTTTCTTTGAGATGATGCGTCATATAGGGAAGTGACAGACATGTCCCACGTGTGACACTGACGCAGTGGAAGAGCAAAGCAGTTTTTTTCCCCAGACTGTACACCTCTGCATCCAGTCATGACACAGTCCGTGAAATAAATCCAAACCGACACACACACACACACACACACACACACACACACACACACACACACTTAACCACTTCAGTACGGTGATGTACATTCTATTTAGTTCTTGGTATCGCATCACGATTTCACTTATCGTAGGAGGGATGTTTCGAAAAAGATTGATTGCATACAGAATTCATTATTATTTTCACTATTAAAAGACAATCTCGCATAAGCTGACTTTTAGCTGGTGGTGATGGCTTAGTAGTGTCATGGGACGGTAACTACATACAGGTGGTCTACCAGTATAACCGAACAGCTGTGTATAGTTCTGAAAATACCAATTAAGTAAAGACTTAAAATTTACCTGTGAAATTATACTTGTCAACTACTGTTTAGTGACTACCACTATTTCTAGAGGTACTAGTACCAGTGGTAGTAGGTGTGGTAGTAGTAGTAGTAGTAGTAGTTTTTGTAGTAGTAGTAGCAGCAGTAGATTTTGTAGTAGTAGTAGTAGTATATTAGTAGTAATGTTGTTGTTGCTGTTGTTGTAGTAGTAGTAGTAGTTGTTGTTGCTGTTGCAATGTAGTAGTAGTAACAGTAGCAGTTGTGGTAGTAGTAGTTGCATCAGTAGTAGTAAACGCCGTAGCTGTTCTTGTAATATGGTAGTAGTAAGTTTTGTCGTTATTGTTTGTTATTATTGTTGTTGTATAGCAGTAGAGGGGTTGTAATAGTAGTAGTAGTAGTAGTAGTTTTTGTAGTAGTAGTAGCAGTAGAGTTTGTAGTAGTAGTAGTAGTAGTAGTAATAGTAGTAGTAGTAGTAGTAGTAATAGTAGTAGTAGTAGCAGTTGTTGCTGTTGTTGTTTTCGTAGCTGTTGCTGTAATACAGTGGTAGCAGTATTAGTAGTAGTAGTGATGCAATAGTAGTAGTAGTAGCAGTAGCAATAGTAGTAGTAGTAGTAGTAGCAGTAGAAGTAGTTGTAGTAGTAGTAGTAGTAGTAGTAATAGTAGTAGTAGTAGTAGCAGTAGTAGTAGTAGTTTAGTGGTGGTTGTAGTATTGTGGTAGAAGTAGTAGTAGTAATAGAAGTTGTAGGAGTAGTAGTAGTAGTTGTAGTAGATATTGTTGTTGTTGTTGTTGTTGTTCTAGCTGTTGCTGTAGTATAGTAGTAGCAATAGTTGTAGCAGTAGTGGTAGTAGTAAATGTAATAGTTATTGTTCTTGTAATATTGCAGTAGTAGTAGTGGTTGTTGTTGTTGTTCTTCTTCTTGTAATATTGTAGTAGTAGTAGTAGTAGTAGTAGTAGTAGTAGTAGTAGTAGTAGTAGTAGTAGTAGTGGTAGCAGTAGTGCAGTCGTGGTTGTAGTAGTAGAGGTAGCAGTAGTGCAGTCGTGGTTGTAGTAGTAGTAGTAGTAATGGTTGTTGTTGTTGTTGTTGTTGTTGTTGTTGTTGTTGTTGTAGTCCCAGGTTCATCTGAGAAGCGAATCCAGTGACCTACAGGCGGAAGCTGTCCTCCTCCTGCAGTCCACCATCCTCTTTTGGGGACGAGGGAGGGAACTGAGGGACGTTTGTATCAGCGGGCAGTAGAGCCATCAAGGTATATCTGTGCCACCACGTGAAGGCGATCCCTACCCAGCCCCATAATAATACGTAAAGGTGAGATAACAAGAATTTTAAGCACGCTTTTATACTTTAAGAAGAAGAAAGAAAGAAATCTTTGGAAGGTATTGTCAGTTGCGTAGGAGGCCTTGCAGCACCTCTTCCTAATCAGTTTATTTTACACATGACACCGTACCACTCGCTTGTATGCTGTGTATGCCTTTCTTTATGTGGACATGGTTTGCATGTGTAACACACAAGAGGATACTGATGTGCTGTGTGCAGAATGATTCGGTATGGAAGAGGTGCTACGGAGCCTCTTATGCTACTTTTATCATCAATGCCTGTGTGCAACACGTTTGTCCAGATCACAATCGTCGCCTAGAATAAGTCCCATAACACTGACATTATTACAAAGTCCGCTAGTTTATTATACGGCTGGTTGAACAGTGAAAGAGACAAACAGAAATTGTCTAAGAGTCTGACCGGCCAGAGCATAATGACTGTTAGTTCACGAGGATCTGGTGCCAGCGACGCCGTGCCAGCGTTGGTGGATAGTCCCCCGTGGTGGTGAGGCCAGACCACCACAACACAGGCCCCCGGGAAGTTTTTTTTTTCTGTATCTGTCTTTCTGTCTGTCTGTCTGTCTCTCTGTCTGTCTCTCTGTCTGTCTGTCTGTCTCTCTGTCTGTCTGCCTGTCTGCCTGCCTGCCTGCCTGCCTTTCATTATCTATTCATTTCATATATATCATGTATTTATTTATTGATTTAAGTATTGATTCATAATTTGCTAGGTGTTCTACTCTCTTTCACTGTCAGCCTCGGCACTACATAACACCTTAGATAACTGTCCTTTTCTTAGCACCGGATCACATTGTTTAGCCTGTGAGAGGGCGAGAGGGAGACATGAGGAAGGGAACGGGGATAAGAGGGATTGCTTTAGCCCATTGCAACGCTGAATAAAAACGATAGAAGACATCAAGAATAAGATATAAAACTCGTCATCGTTGTGAAGGGGTGGATCACTAATGTCAGTCCTGGTCCTTTACTTATATATTTTCCTTGTTTTCTTATGTATTATCCTTCCTCTTGATGTTTTCCTTTTCAGCTCGACGGTTTATCAGTCGTATTCTCGTTGGCTTAGAGGCATTGGTAACAACTCTTCTGACATATATTTCTGCCTGTTACACCTTATTATCCTTTTGTATTTAACGATTTGTGCTGGAGAGGGACGCCTTCATTTGGTGGCACTGATATAACCGGGCGGCACAACAGCCTGGTTATATACGAGTACAAGTTCCTCAAGTACAGTACTTCCCTGTTCCCCGACAGAATGGTGGACTGAGGAAGGCCGCTTAAGCATGCAATCCACTATGTTCACGTTTCAGAGAAGCCATGGGGAGCAGCAACAACGTAATTGATTCAGGCCATGTTGGTGGTGGACATACATACCATACACGGGGAAATAAAGATGTAATATAATATACAAAACAAGACAGTAATGATAAGTCTTCGGATTGAAAGGAATAAAGCGGAAGGGCAAACTCTCACAAGATAAATACCCTTAGAATGTAAGTAAATCAATAAAATAACGTGTGCTAGGCTGTGATGGCCGCCCCCACCCCCATTCCAGGGTAACCAGGTGCTTTGTCATGACGTCTCTGGCTGGCCTGGCTTCAATACGTCAATGGTTTGAAAAAATTAATTACTTAACTGGGCTGGGTTTACGTGATCGATTTCACTGTATTGACAAATTTAGTCTTTTGGATACATTGGGTTCATATCATCTGATTTACCTGTACTGAGAAAGTTATTCATATGGCTTTTGGCTGCAGTAAGTTTTTGTGACCCACCTGTAGCCGAGTGATTCGAAACTCATTATTGATAACATTATGTAATGTTCTTGTGTGTTGGGAGTTGGGTGCTTCTACGAGAAAATATAAAAAATCATGATGTTTTTAAGCAATGTTCCCTTTGGAATAGTGTTTAGACTTCATTTCTTTATAGGTGATGAAATCTGTATCGTGCGCCTGAATGTTCTCTTAGCTATTTGTGGTATTAATATTGTCATATTTTTCTTCACTCCAGACGATTTCTTACAGTTAAGAAAGAACTCGCGCGTTACAGGGTTTAATAAAACCTATATATTAAACCAATCAAGGTCAACAAAGTCTTTTAAGGTGCGAAAAAATGTCTGGATAAAACCAGAACAAAGTTAAAAATTACGCGATCGTGTTGTGTTGACCGCCGCCCCCCGCCACCACGAGAGGGACACCACCAGCCCAGCCATGGCGTCTTGGAGCCATGTTGGCCTTAGCAAAGGACAGTTTATAACGTTTGTTATTTACTAGTAAGTTTTTTGCTACGCATTGGCCTCCTGTTATATATTGCTGGTGATATATGGCGATAGATGGCTAGTAACAGTAATAGGTTTGCTGCCGTTGGTGTTGCTGTTGCTGCAGCCACTAAAGCTCACTTCACCATGAACCCGCTTTGCTGTAGGATGAAACTGTCTTTTTCTTGCAGCTCACCATCCTTCTTTCGTATTGCATTTTGACAGTATATATTGCAATGTGACTAAGACTGCTGTCATACCCAAACATTCGCGTAATCTTACCTCTCCTCCTCTCCTTTCCTTTCATTTTGCTCGTCCGTCCCTACTTCACTCCTATTTTTTATTTGTCCATTATAACTTTAATCACTATGTGTTGTATAACATCCAACGAAGATATATTTTAAGAATACAATTGTTATGTCAAATACGCAATCCACACACAGGCAAAAAGAAAAAAAAAGTAAAAGTACAATCGGAGATTTAAGAAAAAATTTCCATCGCACTTTATCACTTTATGACGAGTAATTTTTACTTTTTTTTCTTTCCGCTAATCATATATACACAGCCTTCAAGAACACGATAATGCAACCGAATGTTTTATATTAAACGTCACAAGCAAGTTACTGACTTTTTATTCTTGGTCTGTAACTCTGGTTTCAGTGATATGCAGTCGCCGGCAACATGATAGTGTTTTTTTTTTTAATACACCAAATGTCTTTCTTTTTCTATGTAATACAAGTAGTATTAGTTTCTCCTTATAAGAATATATTGATTGGAAATTCAGTGTAAAGTCATGTTCAGACTGGACGAACTCGGTTCGGATTGTACAGTAGAAGTTCCAAAATTGTATCCCTCGCCCGGCTGTGACGGCCGAGTCGGTAAGGTTGTGCTGATCCAACAGTGGCGGGTGAGATCGAGTCCACCCCCACACAGGTGAAGCGAACTGTAGCCGTACAAGGAAAGAGCTGGGCTGCCTGACAACTCGAGAATTAGAGTTGGAGGAAGGCATAGTTGGTTGGTTTGTCTCGGTATGTGGTTGGCTTGGTTAATTGGTCAGTTGGCTTTGTTGGTTGGTTAACATTGTTGGCTTGGTTGGTTGTCTTGGTTTGTTGGCTTGGTTGTTGGATGGTCGCGGAACGGGGAAGGCTTGATCTTTCCGGGAAGTGAGGAGGGGTGTCATCTGGGGTCCGGGACCTGGGTGCATCACGAATCACGGAACGGGAGACTGGCTGTGATCCGGGATGTGACGGGGTGTGTTGGTTGGTTGACTGTCTGGCTTGATTGTCTAGTTGCTTGTCTGGTTGGTTGGCTTGGTTAGTTGATTGATTGGATTGGCCTGTTGGTTGGCTTGGTTGTTGGATGGTCGCGGAACGGGGAAGGCTTGACCCTTCCAGGAAGTGAGGAGGGGTGTCATCTGGGGCCCGGGACCTGGGTGCATCACGAATCACGGAACGGGAGACTGGCTGTGACCCGGAATGTGACGGGGTGTGTTGGATGGTTCAGTGTCTGGCTCGGTTGTCCGAATGCTTTCACTGGTTGATTGCCTTGGCTGTTGATTACTAGCTTGGCTTGTGTGATTGGTTGGCTTGGTTGTTGGATGGTCGCTGAACGGGGAAGGCTTGACCCTTCCGGGAGGTGAGGATGGGTGTCATCTGGGGCCCGGGACCTGGGTGCATCACGAATCACGGAACGGGAGACTGGCTGTGACCCGGAATGTGACGGGGTGTGTTGGTTGGTCTGGCTTCGTTGTCTGGTTGCTTGTCTGGTTGGTTGGCTTGGTTAGTTGATTGATTGGATTGGCCTGTTGGTTGGCTTGGTTAGTTGATTGATTGGATTGGCCTGTTGGTTGGCTTGGTTAGTTGATTGATTGGATTGGCCTGTTGGTTGGCTTGGTTGCTGGATGGTCGCGGAACGGGGAACCTTCCGGGAAGTGAGGAAAGGTGTCATCTGGGGCCCGGAACCTGGGTGCATCACGAATCACGGCACGGGAGACCGGGATGTGACGGGGTGTGCTGTCTATTTGCTTGTCTGGCTTGGTTGTGTGGTTAGTTAAATGGTTGATCGGTATCGTTCATCATCACTCATAATCCATGTCATCCATAACCCATCATCACTCATAACCCATCATCACTCATAGCCCAACATCTCTCATAACTCATCATCACTCCATCATCATCCATAGCCCATCATCACCCAACATCTCTCGTAATCCATCATCACTCATAACCCAAAATCTCTCTCATAACCCATCACTCATAGCTCATCATCACTCATTGCTCATCATCACTCATTACCCAACATCACTCATAGCCCAGCATCTCTCATAACCCATCTATCACTCATAATCCATCGTCACTAATAGCCGATCATCACCCATGTCCCAACATCATCATTCATTGCCCAACGTCAATCATAGCCCATCGTCACCCATAGCCGATCATCACCCATGTCCCAACATCACTCACTGCCCATCATCACTCATAACCCATCATCATTCATTGCCCAACGTCAGTCATAGCCCATCATCACCCATAGCCGATCATCACTCACAACTCATCATTGAAACATTCACCTATCATCACTCAAAACCCAGTGCCTTTCATAACCCATCATCACCCCTAGCCCATCATCACTCATAGCTCATCATCACTCATAACCCAACATCACTCATAGCTCATCACTCAAAGCATCATCACTCATAATCCAACATCACTCATAGCTCATCATCACTTAACGCATCATCACTTATAACCCAACATCACTCATATTCAGTCATTACTTCATTACATCATTGGCCCTTCATCAGTCACAGCTCTTTATCACACATAACTCCTTGTCACTCATTCATCAGTCATAACACATCATCACCCAGGACCCTTCATCACTTATAACCCATCATCACTTATAACCCAACACCTCATCATCACTCATAATCCATCATCACTCATATTCTGTCACTACTCATAGCTCATCACTTATAACCCATCATCACTCATATTTTGTCATTACTCAAAGTTCATCATACCTTATCACTCATAACCCATCATTACTCATAGCCAGACATTACTCATATCTCATCATCACTCATAACCCATTATCACTCATATTCAGTCCTCACTCATTGCTCATCACTCATAACCAAACATCACTCATAACCCATCATCGCTCATAGCCAGACATCACTCATAACACATCATCACTCATAACCCACCATCACTTACAAACCAGCATTACTCATATTTATGATAATATTTTACGGAATTATTTGCTCATTAATCATGGACTCCTAATGGAAATACATCATAACACAGCTGCAATAAAGGGTGTATTTCGGAGATACAAAACTCAGTATACTATGCAAGTTGACATTAAAGCAATACTCGACATTTCCACCTCTCATCCTCCCCAAATCCTCCCCTCTCACCCTCCTTCATTTCTCATCCCTCTGCCTTGTCTTGCCGGCCTTATTTGCTTGTCTCAGTTCTTCCTACAGTCTTCACACGTTATAAACACTCTCATATATCCATTCCTGTATTGCGACGTAAGCAACTGTGTCATATACAGTCACTGAAAATTATGTTATATATCCTCTCCTGTATGCCTTTCATAATCCATAATTTCAAAGTGGATTGTGTGTGTGTGTGTGTGTGTGTGTGTGTGTGTGTGTGTGTGTGTGTGAGACTTTGGGCATACACCAAGCAGCCTGGGGCCAAGCAATCTTACGTGTCACACACTGATCATCCCTTACGACCTTGTGTAAATTATACATTAGCATCAACTTTGCCAAGTTCGTACTGTAACCTTCCAGCCGAAGGAAACATCTGACTCAGACAGTTCAAAAAAGATTCTGGTAATTTAGATATAATAGATCTGTTTGAAGGTAGCAAGAACACAAATGCGTCATCAGAGTGAAGGGACAGCAGTCAAGCTCCTCACTATATATATTTTCCATGAGTGTCACGTCAACTATAGTTCTCTTGCCAAAACCTGGCCCAGATTTATTCCCTGTTTCGGATCACATCACAAACGTCAGCGGCAGAATCAGGTAATGCTACGGTTCTGTATTCTTTTCATAGCATTTTTTGGTGACTTGCATCACATTCTCTTGTTAATCTTTTGTTACAAATCAGCATTCAGAATGGAGCGATGGCAGTTTGAGGCCAAATTAAAGTAAATGGGGTATAATGTACGAAAGCTACTTGGATATTCTTATGACTGTTGTCTGTCTTGGTTTAAGTACTGAGATATTTTCATCTTTCGTGTTTCTTGGATGGAATGACCGGCACAGCAAGTGAAGGTGCAGGTTCGCATCCACTTTTTTCTTTTTTATATTGCGTCGCCAGATTTAAACATTAATCTCCACTTTTTGTCACAGTAACCCTCATTTCTTTCACTCCACGCAGGGTAGAAAAGGAAAATAACTTCCGGGATTTCAAGTGTTCCCATTGAAGAGCACGTCACACAATGAGTCGAAACAACCATAGCTTTGTTTTCAAGTACATTTAGAACACCTCGCCTCACACAGACACTGGTATTTTACTAGTTCGGTATCCATGATATTATTCGAATTGTAAGTAAAAAGAATGGCGTACATAGTTTGTCTTCAGTTCTCAAAGTTTTCTACAATTCCACCGGCCGGGTGGCATGGTGGGAGAGGTGCGGGACTGAAATTATACAGTCCTCGGATCGAATCCCAGACTTGTGACTATCTATTAGTAAAAATGTTGCGGAATTAGACGCTTAAAAATGAGTTCAAGTGTATTAAATTTGAGGCGCCTCGATGATTGTAACTACGTACTTACCAACGCTGGTTCGAATCCTCAGTTTGTAATTTATTGATAAAAGTCTTGCACAATTCAACGCTTAGAGGTACCTTCCGTTGTATTAGATTTTGGTGCCATAGTGACACTTACAGACCTGTCATTGGCTATCTGGCCATGCGGGTGGGACTTGCTAACCTGAGACTCGTCTCTGACCGTCCAGATGGGACTTTGCTGATCTGTGACTGGTCTATGATCAGTACAGTTCACAAGCAGACAGGCACTACAGTCATCCAAAAGCTAAAAAGCATCTATCAAGAACCACCATCAGAATAAATCCCTCTGAATATTCGCTACGCAGAGATACAAGTACACTTAGCCAGACTGAAACGTTGCTGTTATCCTTTCCTCCTACAATACCAACACAAAATACAGCTCGCGAACAATCCACTTTGCCCGAATTGCAAGGGTGCCTCCCACACCATACCACAATTACTCACCACATGCACCACATTATCACACTGCAGTCATTTAGCACAAAACCTGTGGAGCGATAAGCGACGTTGCCGATTTCTTTTGGTCCACTGATTTTGTAGGGAATGAGCCTGGCGTTACAACAACAACAACAACTGTAAAATTCACTCATTATTCACCATACCCAATACCGTATGTCACAAACCATGATGCCTTACCAACAAATTACTCCATTTTACTCTCCAATTCACTCACCATTCAAAATAACAATGATGAACTTATTATTGTTCGATGTAAGCATGGCATCGTTGTTCTCACGCCCATATCACCCACCATGATTGCCACCTGCCCCTCTGCCTCTCCCCGTGACAATCACATGGGCGAGAAGTGGGTGAAGGCAATGGACTGAGATGGTGGTGGCCGGTGAGGCAATGAGTGTAATGGTCCTGAAGTGGCCTGAATGGACTAAAATAACTTGACTGAGCTGAAATGGTTTAAATGGGCTCAAATGGCCTGAATGTTTCTAAAATGGCGTAGTTAAACATGAAATGGCACGTGAATGGGTCTACTGGAACTTGTTATGATTAGTTCAGACTGGACTTAAAATGGTTTGCAGAGTCCGTGTTGACCTGAATGGACTCGACTCGACATGGATGGATGTGAAGGATGTGAGTTAACCTGCAGTGAATGGACGGGGACTGACATGACTGGGTTATATGGATGTGGAAGGCGTCAAATACTTGGTTTGAAAAAGACGTGTTCATTGACAGAGGCCTGGGTTTTACAGTGTTCCTTGCATGGACTGGTGAGATGACTAGGACTATAAACATAAGGTCACTGAACATAACTCTAACATGAGCAGACGCAACGTATTCTATGTCATTGTCAAATTTTGTGGTGATACTATAGTCGCGGCGCACGTCTCTGACGTAATTATCGTACCCTAGTAAACAACCATTCAAAAATGTGTCTGATTTCGTATCATATTATACACGAATCATATTATTATGCACGAATATATTATACACGAATATTATTATACACGAACATATAATACACTAATCACTTGCGTCTCGTATTATACACGAAATGGGACGCTTTTTTGAATGGCAGGTTGCCAGAGTACGATAATGGCAACCTCAGAGTCGTGGGCCGCGAGTATAGTGACAATATGAAAGACATATTTTTGTTACCCAAAACTTTGGCATGCCTGGTCAACTAGCGGAGAACCTATTGAGCTTTGACGTAAACAATGATGCCAGCACCTCTGGTCTAGATTACTGAAGGCGGTCATCGTGTCAGTGTACGAAGTAACTGAAGAAACGGGCTCAACACCCGAGCCGGGTGTTTTTATCCCGGTGTGTTAGCACCTGGAAACGAAACAGGGACCTGGATTTTTAAGGCGACGGTTGCGTGTCGTAGTCAGTGGGAATGTTGGGGGGCTATCCTTGTTAGCCACACAGTTCCCAACTTTCCTTTAGTCTTGTAGTATTACACGCAGGAAATTCGTGTATATTTCTTACGTCTGCGTTGAGAAAAAAAATAATTAAAATGATAATATAATTTCTAGTTATTAAAGTAGTATCTGTTGTCTTAATGATGGCAACTGTACAAGTACTCTTCTGTGCACGGTTCTTTTATCTGTTTACAACTGTACCACACCCACAGTACAGATCCCATGCATGCTGGATTAAGCCTCAGACTTGTTCCTTCCCCTTTAATTCACTTCCTCACCAGCTCAATCCTCCTCTGTCCCTCTCATGCCATCAGAATTAGAGACAAGCAAGGAGCCATGGAACATAGAAACTCAGTGGAAGACACTTTTTTTTTTTTTTTTTTTTATGCGAGGAAGAAGGAACCAAAGGCCATGGCCCGCAGTAACAGTTCCTTCCAAGAGAAAAACAAAATACAATAGAGAGCCAAATTCAAGATCCGATCATTTTGAGATGCCTGGACACACTGCGTTTGAAAGACTGGAGATCATAGGCAGCAGGAAATACAGACAGAGGGAGACAGTTCCAGAGCTGACCTGTTGCATAAATGAAAGACTGGGAGTAACGGTTAACTCTTGCATTAGAGAGTTGGACAGAAAAGGGATGAGAGTTTGCTGCCAGACGGGTGCTACGCGCCCGTCGTAGAGGTGGAGGAATGCAAGCAGACAGTTCAGAGGAGCAGTGACCATTAAAGTAGCGATAGAAAAGAGATAAAGATGCAACAGTGCGGCGAAGAGACAGAGGTTGAAGGGAGTCAGTAAGAGGAGGAGAGTTAATGAGACGAAAAGCCTTTGACTTGGGAAGGCAATGGTGTAGACTGCTGATGGAGTAATAGAGACGTAAGAGAGAAAGACAACAGTGGATGACAGAGGAGATTCTCGATATGATGGAATCATGAAAGGGAATAAATGAACAGAGATACAGAGAAATAAATCGACAAAAAAGAAGAGCCTGAAACGAAGAGTAAGAGGTATAGATGAATAGACAGTGTGAAGAGACAGAAGACCTTAAGAGAAATCAACAGATGATGTATGAAAAATTTAGGATTCTAACGGAAAAGAAAGGTTGGAAAGCAGTAAATTCGATAATGAACACAGACGGAACAGTGGTAATGGAGTTGAACGACGTACTGGAGCGATGGAAGGAATATATAACAGACTTGTTTGATGATGTGAACGAGGAGAGAGAGAATATGATGTCGAGGTATCGGAGGTATTAGAGGGACCAGCAATTTTGAAGGATGAGATACAGAAAGCACTAAAGAAACTGAAAGCAGGAATAGCTACAGGAGAAGACGGAATAGCTGTTGAGATGCTGAGACCGCTCGAAGACTTTGGCTTGGAGACAATAACGTGGATGGCTAACTGTATGTATAATTCGGGAGAATTATACCAGTGCAAATGGTGACGTCAGTATTTCTAGCCATACCCAAGCAACCTGGAACACTGGAGTGTAGGAGGCATAGAACAGTCAGTATTATGAGCCAGGTTGCTAAAGTAATCTTAAGAGTGATAATGGACAGAATGAGGATAAGGATTAGAAGAAAGACTGCAGAAGAACAGTTCGGCTTCACAGAGGGAAAGGGTGCAACAAATGCTATTTTTGTTTTAAGGATGATGGCAGAGAGAGCAACAGAAGTGCAGAAACACTTATATTTATGTTTAATAGACTACGAAAAAGCTCTCGATAAAGTGAAACATGTGGATTTAATTCATATATTGAGAAGAACAGGAGTTGACGGGAAGGATCTGGGGTTAATAGCAAATCTGTACAGGGAACAGAAAGCAGCAGTAAAAACTGAAAGAGAACTAAGTGACTGGGTGCAGGTAAAACGAGGAGAGCGACAGGGTTGTGTGTTGTCTCCTGACCAGTTATCGTTTTATGAGGAAATGATAATGAAAGACGTGGAGATCTGGAAGGTTTAAAAGTGGGTGGCCATAACATCAATAATATAAGGTATGCCGATGACACAATGTTGATTGCAGACTCAGAGGAAAAGTTGACAGAGAATTCAGGAAAGAGTGAACGGAGTTAGTGAAGAAAAACGATTAACCATAAATTTGAATAGGACGGAATACTGGGTAATAACTAAAGGTAGAGAGTTTATATGTAATGTGAATATTAGAAACAAAAGAATAGATCAAGTGTGGAAGTTATGTTATCTGGGAAGTTAGGTAGCCAAAGGTGCACGGTGTTACAGTGAAACTAAAAGGAGAATTGGTGAGGCCAAAAGGGTTTTCGATGGAATGAAAAGCCTCTTGACAAACAGAAATACATTGATAAAAGTAGAAAGAGGATGGTGAAAACATATCTGTGGCCCTTGGTGTTGTATGGCTGCGAGGCGTGGAGCATCTGTACGAGTACGGAAAAGAGACTGGAAGCAGCGGAGATGTGGTTCTGGAGGAGAGTTTTGAAAGTGTCGTGGACAGAAAGAATTACAAATGAGAGAATATTAGAGACAATGGAAACAAATCGAGAACTACTGATAGTAATAAGAAAACAACTGCACTCCTTGGGATACATAATGAGAAGAGTAAAGAAGGAGTCTTTGAGTCTGGCAGGAAAAATGGAAGGTGGAAGAGTTCGGGGAAGATAAAGGAAGAAGTTCGTGGACGGACTAGTGAGAGTCACAGGAGGCAGGTGGAAGACTACAAATTTGTTACGGAAGATAAAAGAGAGAGAAGAATGGAAGTCCATTATCGCCAACGCCATATCTGGCATGGCACATCGGTAAGGAAAGGTAAGTCTATCAGTACAACATCAGCATTCAGGATGGAAAGGGAGTGATTTTGGGCCATGGCAAAGTAAAAATGAGAATATAACACGTAACAATCAAATAAGTGTAACGATTCTACCAAAAAAAAAAAAAAAAATCAGTGATCATTAACTGTTTTGAAGATTGCTTGTCGGAAATTTTTATTAGACTCGTGTACAATATGGTCAGTTGCCTCTAACCACATCGCCACGACAGCTTGTTTAGATGAGTAATATGTGAAAGGGGCAAGGGGTATTGTGTGTAACTCCTTTAGTAAAGGTTTTTCCTAGGCTAAATAAAAACGTATTGGGAAGCAAGAATAAAGACGTCAGTTACTGAATATGTTACTGATTCTTTTATCCCAAAGGCCTCTTATTAAAGCCGAAATTAACAGCTTGGTATTAGCCAGAAAATAATGATGAAAAGTACTGAAAAGACTAATAACACACACACACACACACACACCGCTCGCTGGTGCAGTGGTAACGCTCTCGCCTAGCATCTGCTAAGACGGGGGTTCGCGCCTTGCTCGGGATGCGAAAAAGTTTCACTGACAAAGCGGGTGGTCACTGTCCTCCTTGAGCAAGAGGATGGGTGTGTGCGTGTGTGAAGGTCAAGGCTTTGCCCTTAGACCGGACTATATGAGCTTTCAGCTCTCTTCCGGGAGGGTAAAATGCCGATGATCATAAAACCATCACGTGATCCTGACCGACCCGGTGAATTACACACACACACACACATATACACACATTACATTGCATTGCATATGTTTTTCTCAGCGTTAGGTATTATCACTATTTACTCTCTTTCAGAAATTCGGTAACCCAGAGAACTATTTACTGTGATTTATAATCACGTATCATCATTACCAGCAACAAGAGACATTTTTTTGCAAAAAGCTGCATAAAGTCTTTGTGAGGACTGTATACGATCATGGCGACTAACCAGACATGGCTGGTGATACCACAGGAGGGGGACGTTTTTGAAAACTGTGAACCCCAAACACAGCATCTCCCGGAGGAGCTTAACTCTTCCTGAGGCATCATTGGCGTAGTCACTGTTGTGGTCACGGTCGTGGTGAAGGCCAGTCACGGGGTCAGTCGGTCATGGTCCTGTACTGCATCCTGTTCCGGGCCAGGGGGACCTGCAGGACTTGAACCAACGTCAGCTGGGTGGCACGTCAAAGCCTTCCAACCTACCCACCGCAAACTAGCCGACGCCATCGTGTTTGGAACTGCTATTTATATTTAACAGACGAACAGTGTTATGCTAATTACAGGAAATGTATTTAGTCGTCTCATTATAGCATATTAAGCAATATACAGTATTGTTAACGAACCACACACCCATAGTCTAGGAAACAATGTTATTTCTACAGTGAAAAATATTAGGCAGTAGCCTTGTTTTTATTCGGGGTGCATATCCATGAGTTCGAGCAGTATGGTAATTCATGTAACTCTTCCATTAATAATTCCACTTTTTTTCTCCATGATACTAAGAATCCAGTGCTATTTGAAGAGACTGAATTATTTACATTCTTTTGTCTGAAACTTAACTTCATTTTAGGCAATATTATAACTGGGCAGGATACAGTTGTACCTGTTGTAATATGGATCAAGTGCACTCGGGGACACAAGTTAGTCTAATTCGGAGTTTTACAAAAGAGCGAATCTATATGTTAAAAGAGCGACAAAATTTTCTCGAAAGAGCGACAGATTTACTATTAAAAGAGCGGCCATATTTTACATCAATTGAGCGTCTTAATTACCACTTCCGTTAGCCAGATGTTAATACCTGTTGCCCCCTGCTCACCACGGGGAGGTGGAAGTAGGTTTTTGAGCAGGAAAAATATTTTCTGTTTTAGAGTGGCTTACTACGATCAGTGTCATATTGGTTAAATGTGTACAGATCATATCTTCGTCATATTGGTCAGTTAAAATGAATGTCAGTTAAAATGAATGTGTCAGTTAAAATGAAGCTTAAGATAATTCTGCGTCTTATTAACATATATACATATTTACAAATCCGTTTTTGCCATGAACTTGCAACCCATAGATTGTAAGTACTGACGTCGGTTAATATCCCCCGACTTGTACTTGGTGAACTGAGTTATGGCATATTCACACTTCTCTTTAGCCACTTTCTTTGGTACAGCTGGCATGCCGGTACTTATGATTTTCAAGTACGTTGTTGCTTGGAGCCTTTTAATTACATCCATCAAGATGAAGATGGATGGGTGAGCTTTGTAAAATTGTGCGTTGAAATGTGCATGAAAGGATTCAGCCGCATTGTTTGTGCGTTTGTCGTTAGAAGGGACTTCAGCCCAAAGCACTGGTGGAAATTTTGAATGAGGCGTGACATAGTTATTAACTAGATAGTCTGCATAATTAGTACATTTTTCATTCTGTGGTGCGCATGACATCAGTTCCTCAACAAAACATTCTTCAATATCTGCAGGATCAATGAAATGGAAACCATATGATAGTTTTAGCCACTGTCCTATGTCACTATTCTTGTCTTTGTATTCTTTACTTAGGCCAAGGTTTTGGATTTTCCTCCACCATGCCTGCCCTAAATGGAATCTACAGCATTTGATGATTGCATCCGGAAATGTTTCTTTCAGAACAGTGAGCATGGGGAATTCAAAATCCACGTGTATAACAGAGGCTTGCAGTTGCAGATTTTTTGATACACAAATATCATGTAAACATTTCCACATGGTTCGGTAAATCTCCTCCGATTTACCTGGTAAAAGAGCATATACTAAAGGAATATAATGGCCATTACATAAGCCATGGATAGAGTACAGTTGATAAAAAATTTTTGGACAACTCTTAAAGGTCCCGTCAATAAAAATCTCCTCTGCAGAAGTTACCAGAAATTCCAGATTTGTTGTACATAATAGGATAACAATGCCCGTGTCTGGGTTATTTTCCAACACAAACTCTTCGCCTTTGCTGGTGGTGGTATTCATGGACTCGAGAGCTTGATAGACTTCCTCACGATTTTTAGGCAACACAGGATATTGTTTTCTTCTTTCACGGTATATTGATTGTGCCAGACATTTCAGATCACCAGATTGCAGATTGTTTTCCGTAACTTTACAAAGTTCTGTCCTAATTGTTTTTGCCGGCCTTGCTGTCATGTCATCACTTGCTTTTCTTTTCACTGTTGTACGTAATTGCTGTCGTTCAAGTTTTCTCTCATCTTTTTCATGATTGTGTTGCAACTGCACTGGGACAATGCTATCTATTTCACAGTCTGTTTTCACTCGTGCTTTACACTTCCCATTTGTACACCGCCACGAAAAACTTCCATCACTTAATGTTGTGTTGACTCTAAACTTGTAGCCTTCATAAATTATACACATCTTTCCCTTGTTAGTTTTTGTAACGGTGAACTCCATGTTGGCACTACTTTACTGTGTGGAATCACCAGACACAATGACAGGTTGTATGGAAGTAACAGACGAGTTTGACTGGCTTTGTTTGTTTCGGAGTTTGTTTCGGCTTTGTAAGTTTGGCTGGATTGGTGAAAGGTAGGGAGGTGGGGGGGATAATGAGGCAGTCAGGTCGTCCGCTCTTTTAATAGTATATTTTGTCGCTCTTTTATACTACTCTCATTACTGTTCCGCCGCTCATTTGTAGGGCGCCCATCAAGTGATCCTGACCGACCCGGTGAATTACACACACACACACACACACACACACACACACACACACACACACACACACACACACACACACACGCACAAGCGCGCGCGCTTATCGACATTCATTTCAGATTAACAGTAGTGAAAACTACCAGGCCTATACAATTTCATCGCTTCTCATAGTCTACTTCTTGCTCAGTCAGCAAAATTGGATGGAGGTTATGGATTCGCCTGTCTCTGTTTGTCTGTTTGTCTGTTTGTCTTTAAGATATCTCGAAAAGTTAACGGATTTCAACGAAATCTGGTAGAAAGATGGACAGTGTGTCAAGAAAGAATTGATTTGATTTTGAGGTGAATCCGGATCCTGATGCATGATGAAATCATAAATTTCACTGACACTGGCAGAAGTATGCACTATCTGACACTCTGTAACAAAACAGATAATAATCGTACAGGTAACTGACCATGTAAGGCCGTATAGGTATTCGCCTCTAAAGAACGGGGAATTACAGCTAAAATCATCAGTTTTATTGGCGTTGGCGGAGGTATGCGCTTTCTGAGTGCTTTGTAGTTTTCAGTGTTTTTGTTGCCTCATCATATATATCAGGAGACAGAACAAGTACATAGAAGCCTCATAACAAGAGGCAAAACAAGTATATAAGAGCCAGCGAGAGGACACAGGGTGACATCTAGCCTACACTTACATCTCTGCTGGCATGATATTTCGGGGTCACTTATTGCTGCTGTAATGTTCAATGCTTAGGTACTTGAAGAAAACTTGCTATGCTGATTAATACTAATGAACCGCTTCACTCCCAAGACGTATTTTTTAGTATATTCTTGCTGCTTCCAGAGGAATTTGTTCAGCTTAGGAGAGACACTTGATATTGTTGAGGATGAAGAGGGTTGTATCTACTTAAATCCTTCCAGTTTCAAGAGTCTGTCGTAAAGTGAATGACATTGTCTGGAATAGCAAAAAGACAATATGAAATATGCCATCCGTCTGAAGGGGATAAGCGGCTTGGAACCTCCCTTCATTTGTTAGGAACCACAGTGAGCAAGAACTCTATAAGAAGGCACAGCACATCCAGGAAAAAAAAAAAAAAAGTACCCAATACTTTCATTTCTTAAGTCCAGTAATGTATTTCTTTTGATTTTGTTATCACCAGAGAATTCTTTTTATACATCATAATATAAGACCTGTGGTTGTGAAGGAGTCAATGATAACTGTAACTAACTTCTTTGGTCCGATAAGTCTCTCCAGAACTGAATAAAAACGTCTGTAGATAGCAAGAATATAGTATAAAAGGCGTCCCTAGGTTGAAGGGGTAGAATTTCTCATCATAAGATAAAACAGCAAGCGAAACATGTGAAAATTTCCCTTCAAAACTGCACACACATTAAAGTATGGTAAATTGCTTTGCGTTGTAAGTACCACAAGAACAGGCTTTACACAACATCACCGAGTTATAGAACGATGCGCCTCTCACAGTGTTAAGAGTATAGTCGGCTTTGTGTATGAGGTTTTACTTAGGCTTTACAGTATCTCTAATGGCAGAACACGGGACACCCCATCAACAGAACAGGCTTTGCTGAACTCTATACTTCGGTTCGTTCGATATTAGAAGGTAAGGGACAAAGACTCACCTAATAGTCAGCTCTTATGCTTCTCGGTCCCCCTCCCTCCTTCTCTTTTTTGCCAAGATTCATAACGTGATAGACGCTTGGTATGTTTTCTGACCATAGGTGATTCTGTTTCATATGATGCGTCAAGGAAGAAATAGATAAAAGGACGACATCCTGTTGAGAGGAACAGACAGAATATCGGTAGTACATTGACATTTTCTCCTAATTTCTCTTTTTGTATGTGTATTTTTAATGCTGGGGGAAGGAACCCGACGCTAGAAGTCTGCAAAATTCATTCATTCTATTATACATAAACAAGAAAGGGAAAATTTAAAGATTCATTCATTATGAGGTGCTGGAGTACACGGAAAGTTATTGGCTTGCGGGAGACAGAGTGTACTCGTAGAAGACTGTTCCAATTTTGTGTATTCGTCTTTATTAATTTGCTTGTATCCTGATCTATCTATTTATGTAATTTGTGTGCGTGCGCGCGAACGCTTGGCCGTCTGCGTGTTCATGCCCATACTGGCATCATATGGTAATCGGTCTTCTTGTTAATGATGATGGGCTATGTGTGATGATGGATTATGAGTGATGATGGGTTATGTGTGATGATGGGTTATGTGTGATAATGGGCCATGAGTGATTATGGGTTATGAGTGATGATGGGTTATGTGTGATAATGGGTTATGAGTGATGATGGGCTATGTGTGATGATGGGCTATGAGTGATGATGGGTTATGTGTGATGATGGGTTATGAGTGATGATGGGTTATGAGTGATGATGGGTTATGTGTAATGATGGGCTATGAATGATGATGGGTTATGTGTGATGATGGGTTATGAGTGATGATGGGTTATGTGTGAAGATGGGCTATGAGTGATGATAGGTTATGTGTGATGATGGGTTATGTGTGATGATGGGCTATGAGTGATGATAGGTTATGAGTGATGATAGGTTATGTGTGATGATGGGTTATGAGTGATGACGAGCTGTGAGTAATGACAGATTATGAGCAATGATTGATGAGGGGTTATGAGTGATAAAGAGCTATGAGTGATGAAGGGCTCATGATGGAATGAAGTAATGATACTTTGAGTGATGATGCGCTGTGAGTGATGATGGGCTACATGTAATGTTGGACTATGAGTGATGATGGGCTATGAGTGATGATGGGCTATGACTGACGCTGGGCTATGGGTGATAACGGGTAATGAGTGATGAAGGGCTATGGGTGATGACTGGTTATGAGTTATGAAGGGCTATTGATGATGGGCTATGGGTGATGAAGGTTATGAGAAATGTTGGGCTAATGATGGAATGAGAGAGTGATGCGTTGAGTGATGAACGCACTGAATGATGAAGGGCTATGACTGATGCTGGGCCATGAGTGATGAAAGGCTATGGGTGATGATGGGTTATGAGAGATGTTGGGCTGTCAGTGATGAGTTATGAGTGATGATGGGTTAGGAATGATGAGGGTTTATGAATGATGATGGGTTACGACTGATTAAGGCTATGTGTGATTATGGGTTATGGGTGATGATGGGTTATGAATGATGACGGATCATGGGTGATATGGATTATGAGTGATGATGGGTTATGAATGACGAATCAACGATTCAGCTAACCACACAACCAAGCCAGACAAGCAACCAGACAACCAAGCCAGACAGTCAACCAACCAACACACCCCGTCACATCCTGGATCACAGCCAGTCTCCCGTTCCGTGATTCGTGATGCACCCAGGTTCCGGACCCCAGATGACACCCCTCCTCACTTCCCGGAAGGATCAAGCCTTCCCCGTTCCGCGACCATCCAACAACCAAGCCAACCAACAGGCCAATCCAATCAATCATCTAACCAAGCCAACCAACCAGACAAGCAACTAGACAACCAATCCAGACGATCAACCATCCAACACACCCCGTCACATCCCGGGTCACAGCCAGTCTCCCGTTCCGTGATTCGTGATGCACCCAGGTCCCGGGCCCCAGATGACACCCCACCTCACATCCCGGAAGGGTCAGGCCTTTCCCGTTCCGCGACCATCCAACAACCAAGCCAAGCAACCAGCCAAGCCAAGTAAGCAATCAACTAACCAAGGCAAATCAACCAGAGAAACAACCAGATAACCAATCCAGACAATGAACAGTCCAACACACCCCGTCACATCCCGGATCACAGCCAGTCTCCCGTTCCGTGATTCGTGATGCACCCAGGTCCCGGACCCCAGATGACACCGCTCCTCACTTCCCGGAAGGATCAAGCCTTCCCCGTTCCATGACCATCCAACAACCAAGTCAACTAACAGGCCAATGCAATCAATCAACTAACCAGACAAGCAACTAGACAACCAATCCAGACAGTCAACCAACCAACACACCCCGTCACATCCCGGATCACAGCCAGTCTTCCGGTCCGTGATTCGTGATGCACCCAGGTTCCGGACCCCAGATGAC
Organism: Coenobita brevimanus; assembly: GCF_032717465.1. Classification (NCBI taxonomy): domain Eukaryota; kingdom Metazoa; phylum Arthropoda; class Malacostraca; order Decapoda; family Coenobitidae; genus Coenobita; species Coenobita brevimanus. The sequence continues at coordinate 27,725,205 of NC_137051.1, read as the reverse complement.
ACCCATCCTCACTTCCCGGAAGGGTCAAGCCTTCCCCGTTCCGCGACCATCCAGCAACCAAGTTAACCAACCAAGACAACGAACCAAGCCAACAATCTCAACCAACCAACAAAGCCAACTGACCAATCAACCAAGCCAACCACATATCTAGACAAGCAACCAGACAAACCAACCAACTATGCCTTCCTCCAACTCGAATTCTCGAGTTGTCAGGCAGCTCTTTCCTTGTACGGCTACAGTTCGCTTCACCTGTGTGGGGGTGGACTCGATCTCACCCACCACTGTTGGATCAGCACAACCTTACCGACTCGGCCGTCACAGCCGGGCGAGGGATACAATTTTGGAACTTCTACTTTACAATCCGAACCGAGTTTATCCTGTCGGAGCATAACTTTACACTGAATATACAATTAATGTTTTTTTGTGTGAAGATATACGAATACTACCCGTGTTACATAGAAAAAAAGACACCTGGGGCATAAAAAAAATTAAATAAAATCACGTTGCCGCCGACCGCACATCGCTGAAACCGGATTTAGGCTACAGCCCGAGAATAATAAGTCAATAACTTGGTTGTGACGTATAGTATAAAACTTTCGGTTACACTATCGTGTTCGGGAAGGCTGTATATACGATAAATGATTAGCGGTAACAATCAATAGAAATTGCTCGTCATAAAGCAATAACAGCATTGGTAAAGTACGATCCAAATTTTTTTTCTTAAATCTCCTATAGTACTCATTTTTTTTTTTTTTTTTTTGCCTGTGTGTGGATTGGATATTTGACATTATAATCATACTCTCAAAATATATTTCCGTTGGATGTTATATAACACAGTTATAATGGAAAAAGGAGCGAAGTAGGGAGGGACGATTAAAATAAAAAACAGGGAAAGGAGAGGAGAGGAGGTAAGATTACGCGAATGTTTGAGTATGACAGTAGTTTTAATCGCTTCGCAATATATGCTGTCAAAATGCAGTACGAAAGGAGGGTGGTGAACTGCAAGAAAAAGACAGTTTCATCCTACAGCGAAACAGGTTCACGGTGAAGTGAGTTTTGTGGCTGCAGCAACTGCAACACCATCAAAGGCAGCAAACCTATTACTGTTATGAGCCATCTATCGCCATATATCACCAGCAATATATAACGGGAGGCCAATGCTTAGCAAAAAACTTACCAGCGAATAACAAACGTTATCAACTGTCCTTTGCTAATGCCAACATGGCTCCAAGACGCCATGGCCTGGCTGGTGGTGTCCCTCTCGTGGTGGCGGGGGGCGGCGGTCAACACAACGCGGCCACGTAATTTTAAATATGTTGCAGTTATATCCAGGCATTTTTTTTCGCAGCTTAAAGAAACTTTATGGACCTTTATGGGTTTGTTATAGGTTTTATTAAACCTTGTAACACGCGAGTTCTTTCTCATCTGTAAGAAATCGTCTAGAATGAACAAAATATGACATTATGACATTATGGTGCATGAGAGGGTAGTGTTTGGAAACTCCCTGTACTGTTGTTTGCAGATGATAGTGTTGTTGAGTAAAGACGATGGAGAGCTGCAAGGCTTGGTGGATGAGTTTGGGAGAGTGTGTAAGAAACGGAATCTAAAGGTGAATGTATGGAAGAGTAAAGTGATGGTCTTTGAGAGAGGTGAAGTCAGTGAATGTACAGCGAGGTTGGATGGTGAGGAATTGGAAAATGTGAGTACGTTTAAGTACTTGGGTAGTGTGATGAGTAAGGATGGAGGTTTGGAGGGTGAAGTGCTTGAAAGGGTACAACAAGGAAGAAAGGTTGCTGGTTCCTTGAAAGCAGTGATAAGAAACAGGGAAGTGAGCATGGAAGTGAAAAAGTTACTACATGACAGTATTGTGATACCAACTCTAACGTATGGAAGTGAAGCTTGGACGTTGCTGGAAGGACACAAGCCAAGAGTGAGAGCAGTGAAAATGAGTTATTTAAGAGGAGCCTGTGGAGTCACATGGAGAGACAGGCTGACAAATGAGAATATAAAGGAGCGTTGTGGTGTGGATGTGGATGTGATAGGAAACGTTAGGAGGAATACACTGAGGTGGTTTGGCCATGTGGAGAGGATGGAGGGTGAAAGACTGACGAAGAGAGTGTATATGAGTGAGGTGGAGGGGGGAAGAGGAAGGGGGAGGCCGAGGATGAGATGGAGGGATGGGGTGGAGAGGTATATGAAAGGGGGGTGTGAGTTGGGAGCGGGGCAGTGAAATGGCGGGGGACAGGGAGACGTGGATGCGATTTGTTTGTGGCCACCCCGAACGGGATTGAGGCGTCTGGCAATAGACAGATAGATAGACAGACAAATAGCTTGCATGAGAACATTAATGAGTACTACAAGTGTGCTTCGCAAATGCAAAGCTTATATCCACCAGGTCAGGAGGGAAAGGTTATAAAGTGCAGAAAATGTGATAAGTTCTAAAAATACGCGAAAAGCTAAGGCTCTGAAGATTACTAAGCCAGGGGCCATGATTTTTGGGTGGAATGTTGCACTTAAGCACCTCCTTTAAAAAATGGCTTTAATTATCGAAACTCACTTCCAGTCGCTGACAAAGCTTCTGCTTAGAGCTGGCCATCGTCTCCTACCAGCTTGTCTAGGTATCTATCTATTTATTAATACTTACATACATACATATGCAGTGTACGAAATTTCATGGCGTGCTTGCACACGCCTGCCATGGCCACACCAAGTGTAATTTCAGGTAACGATAATACGTATTCCAGTTGGCTTTGGAAGTTCTGTACCATCTGTTCTTCAGCCTTTTATTTAGCATAAACAAATAAATCTGCAAGCAAAAGATGGTTTTCCAATTAAACTTTGGCGGCGGTCCTACAGTTCGGCCTTTTCAGCTTGGCGGAGATTTGCGTTGTTTTGCAGGTTACTTCCCGAACCTCAGTGGCAGAATAACACCACGCTTCGGCGTGTGTTTCCTACCGCCTATAATATCCAATCTTTCAAAGCTCTGTGTCCAGGCATCTCGAAATGAACGAATCATAAATTTGGCTCTCTCTTATCTTTTTTTTTTTTTTTTTTTTTTTTTTTTGAGGGAACCTGGCCTTCAGTTCTTTATGTCTTGCATAAAAAAGAAATATATATATGCTTGTCCCTAATTCGGATGACATGAGAAGGGCAGAGGAGGACTGACCTGTTGAGGAAGTGAATTTAAGGGGAAGGAACAAGTCTGAGGCTTCATCAAGCATGCACGGGATCTGTACTGTGGGTGTGGTGCAGTTGTAAACACATAAAAGAACGGTACACGGAATAGTAGTTATACAGTACAGTTGCCATCATTAAGACAACATATAGAACTTTATAAAGGAGATTTGATTTTAACATTTTTATTTATTTTTTTTCTCTACGAGGACGTAAGAAATATACACGTACTCCCTGCATGTAATACTGCAAGATTAAATGAAGGGAGATTGGAGAAAGAAATGCCGATGTGGGACTTGGTGTGAATTGACGTTTCGCCTCATGGCTTCCTCAGAATACAGTTGGCGAATGTACACCACATTTCCTGTATATATAGCAGAAGGCAGTCAATACACAATAAGTCCCACATCGGTGTTTCTTACTCAAATTTGTCTACAAACAGTGAATCAAATGAAGGGAAGTTGGGAACTGCCTGACTGACAAGGAATGCACCCCAACATTCCCACGGAATCATTGCTTTGTAAATCCAGGTCCCTGTTTCATTTCCAGGAACAGACACACTGGGGAAAACACACCCTTCCAGTGATCGGCCTGGGTATCGAACCTGCACCTCCAGTTCAACTGACACGATGAGAACCTTCAGTAATCTAGGCCAGGACTGTGACAACATTGTTTACGCCAAAGAAGCTCAGTATGTTCTCCGCTAGTTGACCAGGCGTGCCAGGGTTATGGCTAACATAAAAATTTCAATGTCTTTCATAATGTCACTAGTATCACCACAATATTTGACAATAACATTGATTACGTTGAATCTGCTCATGTTATAGTTATGTTCAGTGATCCTTTTGATTATAGACCATAGCATCTCACCAGTCCACTCAAGGAACACTGTACAATCCAGCCCTCTGTCAATTTACATGTCATTTTCAAACGAGGTATTTGACGCCTTCCACGTCCATATGACGCAGTCATGTCAGTCCCCGACCATTCACTGCAGATTGACTGACATCGTTCACATCCGAGGTCGAGTCCAGTCCATTCAGGTCAACACGAATTCTTCAAGTCATTTTAAGTCCAGTCTGGACTAATCAGGACAAGTTCCAGAAGACCCATTCACGTGTCATTTCATGTTTACCTATGTCATTTTAGAAACATTCAGGCCATTTGAGCCCATTTAGACCACTTCAGCCCAGTCAAGTTATTTTAGTATATTCAGGCCACTTCAGGACCATTACACCCATTGCCTCACCGGTCACCACCATCCTAACCCATTGCCTTCACCCACTTCTCGCCCCTTGATTGTCACGGGGAGAGGCAGAGATGCTGGTGGATGATCGGGCAGGTGTCGGTAGTGGTGGGTGATATGCCCGTGACAACAACAATGCCATGCTTATATGCAAACAATAATAATGACATCATTGTTAATTTGAATGGAGAGTGAATTGGAGAGTAAAACGGGGTGATTTGTTGGTAAGGTATCATGGTTTGTGAGATACGGTAATGGGTCTGGTGAATAATGAGTGAATTTTACAGTTGTTGTTGTAACCCCAGGCTTATTCGCTGTGAAATCACTGGACCGAAAGAAATCGGCAACTTCGCCGATCGCTCCCAGAGGTTTTGTGTTGAATGATTGCACTGTGATAGTGTGGTGAATGTGGTGAGTAAATGTGGTGTGGTGTTGGGAGGGTAGTGTTGCAATGTGGGCAAAGTGGATCGTTTGTGAACTGTGTTTTGTGTTGGTAATGTATGAGGAAAGGTGATGGCAGCATTGCAGTCTGGCTAAGTGTACTCGTGTCTCTCTGCGTAGTGAATATTCAGAGGGTATATTTATGATGGTGGTTCTTGAAAGATGCTGTTTAGCTTTTGGATGGCTTTAGTGTCTATCAATTTGTAAACTGTACTAGTCATAGACCAGTGATAAGTCAGCAAAATCACAACCAGACGGTCATAGACCAGTCTTTCCCCTTCGTTCTCTTTTCCTTCATTTCCTTACCTCCTCATTTACTTTCTCTGCTTCACCTTCTCCTCCCCATCCAGTAATCCCTCTTCACAGAGTTCTCCTTCCCCTCACAACCCTTCTACTGGCTCTTGTGTCTCTCCTTCCCCTTCTCTTTGCTTATCGTCCCTCTTCCCTTCGTTCCCATTCCTCACACTCCTTTTCTTCCAAATCCTTTACCCTTCTTCCCTTCTCTTTGCTCACATTCCTTTCCCGATGCTCTCCTTTCCCATCATTTCCTTGTACCCATCCTTCCCTGTCTTTTTGCTCCTTACTTTTTTTTTTTCATCATTCCTTTTCATGCTCTCTCTTCCTACCGCTCCTGAACCCCCGTCTCCCACTTAGTATGATAATTTTGATGGTATGGGGTGACTGTCCTCTGCTTAGGTGGAAACATTACGCCGGAGGTCACCTTCAACTTTGGTTCATATTAGGATGGTCCGGGTCAAGATGCATCCTCCCACACAACGTTTCAAAGGTCTCCATGCTTCAGTTTGGTCGTACATAACAAGCGAAAGGCAGTAAGATACACACAGACACTTCCGTTTTCTGCTGGTATCTTGTAGTGCATACTATATGAAAACAATGCATACTAATCATTACCTCCCGCACTCTCGAAGGATGTTATGTATTCACCTCTGTCTGTTCACAAGATATCTCCAAAAGTTATAGTTGGATTTCAATAATAAAGTGTGAATATGAAATGTCAATCATGGATTTCAAATTAAATTTGTGGATATCAGGGTCATGGGCCAAGGAAGAGTTATTACATTTTAGATGTGACAGAGTTCGAGTCCCGAATCAGAACTTTTTTGTTTGTTTGTCCACAAGATCTCAGAACGTTATATGTGGATTTTTGATTAAATTTTGTGGATATGTGTTTCATGGACCAAGGAAGAGTTGATTAAATTTTGGTTGCGATCTGGGTTGTCTGGTACAGGCACTGGCGGAAGTATGCGCTCTCTAAGTGCTATCTATTTTGTTCTTATTATTATCTTCGGGAACATTTTGACCACCGGAATTACCACAACATCTCCAAACCACGTAGTTATCCTGACGGCATTAAATTTGACATTGCTGGCTATAGAACATCTTTAGTTTTCTCTCAAGCCACAGAGCAGACTATAAAACTATTATTATTTATGCACTAGATAAAAAACAAGAGTAGAAGTGCTTTGGGGCTTGCGGCGAGGGTCTTGTCGCCAGATGGAGCCACCTCAGATGTCAGCTGATGGCAGATTTGGATTTTCCATGTCAAATTACCTTATATGGTGCTACTGTTGTCTCCAAAAACCTCCTTTTAACAAATCCGCCAGAGGCAAAAGAAGAAGAAGAACACAGGCCAATCATTGGCCTGCTTGCTATCGCCACAGGTAAATATGGTATCCTCTTACTATAAAAAAAAAAAAAAAGAAGAATACACGAAACGGGGCATTGTTACATATTTTTTTTACATGTTTTTAGGAACGATATTCTTCTTAGCGTGCAGGCACTTGTGATATTCTTGCCGTGTTATAAAGCTGGTAGAGTAATGCAGTACTTCCTCCACCCACAGCTGTACTCATACGTTTTGTGACCAATCCAAACATATTAATGTCATTTATGTCTCCTTAAAACAAAGACCTTTTCTAACTCAGTATCCTCCTTTGCCTGAAATAATTTGTTTCAACAGTATGCATAATAACATTTCCCTTCTAACTCTGCAATGCATTCATGTATTCTCCACTACTGCTACACAGCTATACACGCTTCCTGCCTTTCATCAGCATCCCAAACCTCACAGGTCATAAAGAGCTACAGTGAATGCAGTTACATAATTAGTTTAGTTGTCCCCCCGCTCTGTGTGTGTGTGTGTGTGTGTGTGTGTGTGTGTGTGTGTGTACAATGGTTTTTGTTATAGTGTGAACTTTATGATGTTCTTCCGTATTGTAATACACGCATGTCTTTGATATAGTTGTGCTAACAGTAAGCCGCAGTGACGCAGGTACGCTGTCGAACAATGCCTCTGTGTATACATATACATACATACATACATACACACACACATCATTCATAACCCACCATCTCTCATTACCCATCATCACTCATAGACCAGCATTACTCACATCCCCTCATCACTCATATTCTCTCATTATTCATTGCCCATCATCACTGATAACTATCATCACTCATAGACCAGCATTACTCATTACCCACCATCCCAAGTCTTAAACATCAGTGTTTGAAACTTGTATATTTATGATATTTAATATTTTAAATAATTATTTGCTCATTAATACTATGGCCTATTGGACACCATATCATGGACTCCAAATGGAAATACATCTATAACACAACCATAATAAAGGGTGTATTTCGGAGATACTGTGCAAGCTTCCAGTAAAGCAATACTCGACATTTCCACCTCTCATCCTCCCCTTTCACCATCCCCAAATCCTCCCCTCTCACCCTCCCTCCTTTCCCACCCCTCTGCCTTGTCTTGCCGGCCTTATTTGCCTGTCTCAGCTCTTCCTACAGTCTTCACACGCTATAAACACTCTCATGTATCCATTCCTATATTGCGACGTAAGCAACTGTGTCATATACAATCAGTCACTGAAAATTATGTTGATATATATCCTCTCCTGTATGCCTTTCATAATCCATAATTTAAAAGTGGATTGTGTGTGTGTGTGTGTGTGTGTGTGTGTGTGTGTGTGTGTGTGTGACTTTGGGCACAGACCAAGCAGCCTCTTACCTGGGGCACAGCAGTCCTACGTGTCACACACTGATCACCCCTTACGACACTGGATTTTAATGTTACTAGTGTCCACATCTTGTAAAAATTAAAATATATGTTAGCATTAATTTTGCTAAGTTCGTACTATAACCTCCAGGGTGAAGGACACCTTGACCCTGACAGTTCAAAAAAGACTCTGGTAAACTAGGGGCAATACACCCGTTTGAAGGTGGCAAGAACATGAATGCGTCATCAGAGTGAAGGGACAAAAGTCAGGCTCCTTACTATATATATTTTCCATGAGTGTCTCTTCAACTATAGTTCTCTTGACTTAACGTGACCCAGATTTTTGTCGTGTTTTGGATCACATCACAAAGGTCAGTGGCAGAATCAAGTAAAGCTACGGTACTGTATTGTTTTTTTCCCCTAGCACTTTTTTGCGACCTGCATTACATTCTATTGTTGATCTTTTGTTACAAATCAGCATTCAGTATGGGGCTATGGCAGTTTGAGGCCAAATTAAAGTAAATGGGTAAAGTAATGTACGTAAGCTATTTCGATATTCTTACGATTGCTGTCTGTCTTAGTTTACGTACTGAGACATTTTCATCTTTCGTGTTTCTCGAAAGGAATGACCGGGAACGCAAGTGAAGGTACAGGTTCTTATCTACTTTTTTCATTTTTATATTGTGTACCCAGATTTAAACATTAATTTCCACTTTTTGTCACGGTAACTCTCATTTCTTTCACTCCACTCAGGAAAAAAAAATCTTCCAGCATTTCAAGTCTTTCCATTCAAGAGCACATCACATTATGAGTCGAAACAACCATAGCTGTTTTCAAGTACAGTTAGAACACCTCGCCACACACAGACACTGGTATTTTACTAGTTCGGTATCCATGATATTACTTTAACTGTAAGTAAAGAGAATGACGTATATAGTTAGTTTATCTTCAGTTCTGAAATTTTTCAGCATTTCCACCGGCCGGGTGGCATGGTGGGCGAGGTGCGGGACTGAAATTATACAGTCTTTGGATCGAATCCCAGACTTGTGATTTCCTTTTTTAGCAAAAATATTGCGGAATTAGACGCTTAAAAATAAGTTCAATTGTACTAAATTTTGGGCGCCTCGATGATTGTATCCACGTACTTACCAATGCTGGTTCGAATCCTCAGTTTGTAATTTATTGATTAAAATCTTGCACAATTCAACGTTTAATGGTACCTTCCGTTGTATTAAATTTTGGTGCCATAGTGGCACTTACGGACCTGTCATTGGTTATCTAGCCATGTGGAAGGGACTTGCTGACCTGAGACTGGTCTCTGACCGTCCAGATTGGACTTTGCTGATCTGTGACTGGTGTATGACCAGTGTAATTCACAAAACAGACAGGCACCTCAGTTATCCAAAAGCTAAACAGCATCTTTCAAGAACCACCATCAGAAATAAACTCCTCTGAATATTCGCTACACAAAGAGACACGAGTACACTTAGCCACACTGAAATGCTGCTGTCATCCTTTCCTCCTATAATACCAACACAAAATAAAGCTCACAAAAAAATCCACTTTGCCCACATCACATTTACTCACCACATCGCATTTACTCACCACATCACATTTACTCACCACATGCACCACACTATCACAATGCAAGCAGCCATTCAACACAAAAATTCTGGGAGCAATCGGCGAAGTTTCCCGATTTCTTTCGTTCCACTGATTTCACAGCGAATAAGCCTGGGGTTACAACAACAACAACTGTAAAATTCACTCATTATTCATCATACCCATCACCGTATCTCACAAACCACGATACTTTACCAACAAATCACCCCATTTTACTGTCCAATTCACTCACCATTCAAATTAACGACGATGAAATTATTAATGTGTGCTTAAGCATGGCATTGTTGTTGTCACTTTCATATCAACAATCACTATTGCCACCTGCCCCATCATCCACCAGCATCTCTGCCTCTCCTCTTGATAATCACAGGGTCGAGAAGTGGGTGAAGGGAATTAGATATAATGGTGCTATAGGCTGGCGATAAAATCTAGTTGACCTTTGGTTACCATTTTGGTGATCTTGACCTTAACCACTAGAGCCCATTTTCGAACATGGCCAAGATTATGGCCATATCTTGACACCTTGAAGGTTTCAGGTTTATAGCTCAAGCCGTTCATGAGATGTAATAGGAACACACACACACACACACACACACACACACACACACACACCGACAGATACACAGAGGCGGGCAAAAACATTATCGTTCTTAAGGCGGGCGATAACAGGAGCTGACGTACTTCCAGGTAATTTTTATTTAACTAACGAGTGACCCATCATAGTGAAGAGGTAAAGTACATGGATCTGAATAAGTTATACTCTCTGGTGATAAACTTTCGCACAGACGAAGAACTAAAATGAAAACCCTAGCAATGTAGCACTGCGGCTCACCCACCAGCTTTGAATACTCGCTGGCTTATTATATTATCTCACTATTTCCTTGCTCTTTCTCGCCATTTACATAGTGTCCCTCAGTTTTGGTAAAAAAAAAAAAATCTTGGGACAAATAATCAAATCGCAGCCATAACCTGAGGGGTGTGGACGCGGTGTTTGGCAGACCCAGCCAGCGATGCTAATGAACAGGCAGGATTCTGGATGACTATTCTTTTCCTTTGTTTCCACTTTTTTCTTCTTCTTCTTTTACTGCTTTGTTTGTGGTATCTTCTCTTAAATCCGATGACGTATTTTTTTCATTTTTTTCATTTACATCATCCTGCCACCACGAGACGGCTTTATTGAACTTCCCATCTACGTAAATGATGGCCTAAGCTAACATCTCCTTGTTAGGAAAATATCTCTTAGTTAAGTAAAGCGTCTAAAGCCAGCAGGAACAAAATGAAAAATACGTCCTCGGAGTGAAGTAGTGAACCCTTTTCCTTTCACTGGTGTCTGTCTTTGTATTTCCTGCTTCCATTTAATTTTTTCTAACGTGGGACGCACGATTATTAGAGTTCTTTTGCCTTATTTCACCAAGATTTTCGTCCTTCATCAAATGAAGCCACGCACTTCAGTGACCGACAGACAATGCTACGGCGTTACCTCCTTCCCATAGTACTTCTTCACGATCCGCATCGTGTTTATGTGGGAGTCTCTTGTTGCAACTCGGTACCGGATAAGAAGAGATTGTAATTTTAGGTCGTTTTAGAGTTAAAGGAATATAGTGATGATGGTAATGAAGGCTGTACCTAACCAGTCCAAATTGAAAACTCTCCAAAAAATTACATGGATCTACAAACAATGAAATTTACTTCCCGGAGCTAAAGAGGAAAAAAAAAAAAAAAAAAAAAACGCAGTGAACTACAGTCCGTTGACCTTATATATTTTATTTCTCCTGCCATGGATGATTATTCAGTACAGGAAAGATCGTTGGTGGGAGAAGGGGAAAAGTATGTAAAAGCTACCCCTTGGACAACCAATGACCGCCCTCACGAGTGAGTAATTTCCAGCAAATACCCACTACGCACCAATATCTGGCTGGGTGGGAAAGGCTGCCGTGTTTGACACACCCGCCCAGCAAAGCCGAAAACTCAGGCTCGAGGTCTGGTAGCATAACTTTTTCTTTTTACTTGCTCTACAGTTAACTCATTGATTTGGATGACTTTTTTCAGGTTTAATTTTACAAACAACGCTCTGTTCTGTATCACTTAAGATGGATCTCTGGATGTGAAATTACTGATGAAGATTACAATACATCGAACCGGTCCAGCTAGAAGTTTACAGAAATACGCAGTCCTTGGAAAAGGGCTCATCTTGACATGAAACCACAGGTAACCGGCCACTTGATCACAGCGCTACCAGAGATCTCTTGTTGAGTTTGTATTGAAATTGTCTGTGTTGTTACAGTGAGGTGCATGGGGCTAGTGTGTTGTGGAGTAGTGTGGTGGCTACACTGCGGTGTGAGCATAGCGGATCGTTTGTGACTTGTATGTTGGGTTGGTACTGTAACAGGGAAAGGTGAGGATCACATTGTAGTCTGTCTCAGTGCTCTGCTGTCTCTGGGTAGGGCAGGATCTGAGGGGTGTATGTCTGGGTGGTGGTTCAGGAAAGATGTACTGTACAGTTGTTTGGCGGGAGGTTTTGAATGCCTGTGATGGCTGAGTGTTTTTGTAACTAACTGGGTATGTGTTGGATCGAAGAAGAGTATATCATTTAGGCATTTTTTGGGGGGTGGGGGGCGGAAGTATAATATAAAATAATGTCGTATGGATGTGGTGGATCTTCACCTAAAACAGTGGATTGTGTCCCTCCCATCGCCATGAGATCTCTGACTGCAGTAAATTACGAAGTTCTTAAATTTCGGCCAAAACGTTAATCATGATAGCCTTGTTAATTTTTGAATCCGTAGGTTTCTCGAATATAAACGTCAGACAGTGGCCGAAATTTGATATTAAGTAAATATTCTGTAATGAAGAGAATAATTCCCACACGTAGCGATTTTCCATCTTTCTGTGTTGTCACTCCCATGGCAGGGCGGGAAGGGTGAACTACCACCCAACTTAGTCTCTGGATTCGCAGCCACTAAGTGAACCTTTTTATGCATTATTTATTTTATTATTTACTTATATTTTACTTTTGCTTTATCATGTAATTGCAAGTGACAGGAGTTGCAGTCATTATTCAGCTGGTAGTTGTACGAAATAGTCTCTATTTTGTATGCATTGCCAGAGTGAATTGAGAAGACGTTTGTTCTACGTTCATTTTTACCGTATCCGAGCTACATTATTCACCTTTAGATATTCCCCTTGAAGTGAAAGTGTACAGTATGAGGGACACATCTGACCATGACAATATGTCAGCGTTTGACAATAGCAATAATATAACAGCAATCTGCATGGCGTCCCTCCCGTGTTGGGCGGAGTGGGAGGGACTGTCTACCACCCAACTCACTGTCCGGGTTCCATACCACTAAGTTTTTATTTTTTATTTATTTATTTTTTTTTACCACGCAGCTAAAGCTCTCATATCTCTCCACCTATCACAATTACAGCCTAATGATTTAAAATTCTTCCACCACATCCAGTCTTCATTCACCAGCACTTCACACCGAGTTATTATCTTTCTCAACAACCATCATTTCACTTTTATGTTTTTAACAGACATCGCCTGCCACAGACACTGACGTTTTCGTAGTATAAGTATCCGATAGATTACATCAAATATGTGAAGAAGACAAGGACGTAAAAACTTAGTCTATACAGCTTCCAGTTTTCTACTTATTTTTACACCGGCACTTTTGCATGGTGGGTGAGGTGCGAAGCTAAAACTGTACCGTCCTCGGATCGAATCCCAGATCTGTTTACTTTTGTGCAAAGAAATAATGGAGAATAAGATTCCTAAAGGACTTGTATTTTTATATATTGCTTGTATGAAGTTGTTTATTGCTCACGTAATGCCACTCAGGGATGAACGAGGCTGGTCACTCTCATCTTAAATGTCAGGACCAACTTACCTAGCTCCGGGCTCCTATGCTCTTCATGGGGCAGCATAGGACTGGATGATGGATGAATGGATGTTTGTATCACGTAACCGTAGTTCAACAAGTTTTTGAACTTGGTAGTAGAAGAAATTATCTCTTCTCTACAAGCGTCCCTACAGCCAAGGACATTGAGACCAACACTGTGCTCGGCTTTTTTTTTTTTTTTACTTGGTATCTCCAGGCGGGTTTATTCAGCTGAAGTGAGACATCTTACATTAAAGTCTCTGAAGGACACATCGGACACACATAAAGAACACAAACATGGCAAATTGATCTTGCATGTCTTCATGAGTCCAGCCCCGTGTCTGAGTGCATTAATTCTTTTCTAAATGATACCGATTGTCAGTATAGATAGATAGATAGATAGATTGATAGATAGACAGATAGATATAGATAGACAGATAAAGATAGATGGATAGATAAATAGATATAAGGCATGGAGATGGATAAATAGGTACATACATACACACATAGACATACAGAAAGATATAATTTTCTGTATCATATCAATTAGTCTGTTCCTTCCCTCTTACCCTAACCCACCTCTGTTACCGCACCCTGTCTCTGTTTCTCCCATACTCATTCCTTCTCGCCTCATTTACAATTTATCATACTTTCGTCATTTCGTCGATTACTCCACGTTGTATTTTCTATTGTAACCGTTCACACTGCCTGTAAGTCACCTCCCCTCCCCGCATATTTATACAGGGTGTACTACGACTCCTTCACACTGACCTGACGTATTGCACATTGTCAATCATTCAACTGCACTGTTGATTTTGACACTGTTCCCAAACACACTCCTTAACCATCCATTATATCCATTATGATCCTATCAGCCTATAGGCAGACTAAACATTAGTGGCGTAATATTCCTCCAGTGATATAAACTTACAATACAGTTTTCTCTAATACCCTAAGCTAGTAAATTTTCATCGTTATATTCTACTATCGCTTTATCAGCCTATGGTGCACACGGGTTGCCTTCAGTCGTTACTGCTGTGTTTGTCCTGGTTTGTTCTTCCCATTCCACTTATCCCTTTCTTTACAAATGGCCGTCATCTTTGTTGTGCCATGTCTTCTCATTTCTTTGTTAGGTTCGTATGGTGTTTCTTGCCTGACGCCTGGATTCATATATATATATATATATATATATATATATATATATATATATATATATATATATATATATATATATATATATATATATATATATATCCCATTGGATCCCAGGGTTTCGAGACGAGGCATTGCGCTGGGAAGGTACTAGGCGTACCGCCCTCCTCCTATCGGCTCATAGTCTCGAAGCTCATAGGTCCCTACCCGGGGGTCCCCTGCTTTACAAACTTTTCAAAATCCCCAGTTGTGTCCTGTATTGAGGACACAGGGCTCCAATGGGATATATATATTATGATTGATAATCCTGCTATATGGGTGTCAACCAACCCTAATAGTGTGTATTTCGGATTACCTGTTTACTATCAATCCACATACTAAGAGGAAAAGCATGACACTGATATACGATAAGCAAGTAGTGACGTTTCATTTATAGTGGAACTGTCATATGCTAAGATTCACGCAACTTTGTTCTCAGTAATTACGTTCTTATCAGTGTAAGTCACGAAATGTGGGCAGCGACGTTATTATTATTATTATTATTATTCATGATCAGCCTCAGTCCAAAATATCAATCTATGTCGAGTCCCAAACCAGGGAAACAAGAATGGCCTGGCATTTAGGACACGCATACCTTCCTCCTCCTCCTCCTCCTCCTCCTCCTCCTTCCTGGCCCAAGATCTATGACTACCACAGTTTTTGTAATTCATATAAGTTCATCATGTTCAGGACGTATTGCTGAAGACGCATCACAGAATTATATAAAAATCGTTATGGACACATAACCCATATTGATATGTATCATACAAAAGTAATTAAACGATATAATAATATGACAGACTAACTCAAAGTATTATTTTTTAAAAACTTTAAGCTCGTTTAAGTTCTCTACTTGTTAATGTAGTCGGAACGCAGTTACCTTTAGGAAAAAAAATAAAATCGGAAAATCTTGGACATCGTGTATGTTGAGTCAAAACAAAAACACGTTTCTCATGAGCTGGGAGGCCACAGCAAAAACTACATTTTAAATTTACTGGGTACTGGACAGTACTGACATTTTCCTCATGCTTATATATTCTTCTCTTTTTAACTTGACAGTCGTCGGGTTGACTCTGACAGATACTCGTAGATGAGTGTGACGCACCCTGCGAAAAAAAAGTTTTCTGACCTATCAGGTGGGGCCAGGATTCCGGGGGCTTGAATGGTGAGTGAGGGGGAGTGTGGTTCATTAGTAGAATATTATCAACAGTTAGATAAAGTTAACCAGCAGTGTAAAGAGCATGAATTTAATGGGCCATTGTTGGTTTGTATCTCATTCTATCAGTTTATTTCTGGCTCTCAGAACCCTTCCTCAACCCACCTTAGGGAGGGAAAGGAGATGATGATGTTGATGATGATGATGATAATGATATCTTCATTTCCACAGCTATACTATTTTCATCTTAATTTGCCCCAGACTTTCGTCCCTTTGCAGTTTATTTTGCATAGATAAGTGACAGGGATTAAGACAATGCTGCAGTGTACTCGTATCTTCTTCCTATAGCAATTTTTCATGATCATGGTCATATCAATTGTTAGTCTATCTCTGCCGATGGGCTAAACTAGGTGAGGGTAGCTGTCTTAGCAGGACATAACTTGAAAGACAGTGAATGGGGTTCGCCAACCCATAGTAAGCCAAGTCCGGAGCAGTAGAATAGGCAGATGAACCAGCAGGTCAGTGGCGGTGACGGTGCGACAGCACGGATGTGTGGCACATCGAGGGCGAACTCGGCGCTTAGGAGTACTCGGCCAGTCACCGTGGCAAAGTTGTGCCCTTACCACGTACATAACCAAGAATAATCATGGTCATATCAGATATTGAGTAATGACGTCAACGGGAGTAATGATGTGAATTTTACTGCTCTCGCTCCCGGTCGGAGAAGCTATGTGCGGCAGGTAGCAATTGATCATCATCAAGTGACTGCACACAACTCCGAAGCACTGAAAGTGGCTTCATGGAATGTGAGGACATTACATCAGGCAGGAAAGTTAAGGAAAGTGGAAAGATAAATGGCGAGGATGGGGATCGATCTTCTCAGAAGTTAGATAGCCAGGAGTGGGTAATAGTGACTCGGATGAGACCACGATAGTATACTCTGGGGGTGAGACAGCGGAGAGAGGAGTTGGAATGTTGCTGGAGAAAAAATTATCCCGTTCATTAGTAGGGTACTGGGCATTATCGGAGTGTTGCTATCAGAATTCAAAGGCAGACCAATAGATATAAATGTCATTCAGGTGTATGTTCCAACAGAGAATACAGATGACGGAGACTTAGAAGAATTTTATCAACAGTTAAATAAAGTTAAACAGCAGTCTCAAAAGCATGAATTTACAGTAGTCATGGGTGATTTTAACGCGAATGTTGAAAGAGAAAGAGTGGAGAATATAGTTGGCCCGTTTGGCCTGGGGGAGAGAAATAAAGGAGACAAATTAATGGAATAGTATGCGGCAAATAATTAATCAAATGATTGCAAATACATGGTTTAGACATCACCCCAGGAAGCTATGGACTTGGAAGAGTCACGGTGACAGTTTTAGGAAGCAGACAGATTTTTATTATCGTTAACACACGATGTATAAAGTCAGTAGTTCAAGTAAAGACCAGTCCAGGAGCGGATTGTGACAGTGGCCATGTCCCGGTAGTAATGACAGCGAGAATGATGCTGAGGAGAACAGAAAGGAAAAGTAAAGCACCAAGGAGGTCCCTTGAAACTCCCAGCAAAAGTAATGAGAACAAAGAAAAATACAATAGAAGAGTTGAAGAAAAATACAGGGAAACGGAAGAAGCCACGAAGCCGAGCATATAGAAAGTCAGTGGAAGGCACTGGGGAAGCAATGGTGTAGACTGCTGATGAAGTGATAGAGAAGAAAGGGAGAAAAGCGAGACAACAGTGGATGAAAGAGGAGATTCTCGATATGATGGAATCATGAAGGAAATGCTAGGGAATAAATGAACAGAGATGTAGAGAAATAAATCGACAAAGAAGACGAACCTGTAACGATGAATAGAAAGTGTGAAGAGAAATGAACAGATGATGTATGAAAAGATTAAGATTCTAAAGAAAAAGAAAGGTTGGAAAGCAGTAAATTCGATAATGAACACAGACGGAACAGTGGTAATGGAGTTGAACGACGTACTGGAGCGATGGAAGAAATATATAACAGACTCTTTTGATGATGTGAACGAGGAGAGAGAGAATATGATGTCGAGGTATCAGAGGTATTAGAGGGACCAGTAATTTTGAAGGAAGCACTAAAGAAACTGACAGCAGGAATAGCTACAGGAGAAGACGGAATAGCTGTTGAGATGCTGAGACCGCTCGAAGACGTTGGCTTGGAGAAAATAAAGTGGATGGTTAACTGTATGTATAATTCGGGAGAATTATACCAGTGCAAATGGTGACGTCAGTATTTCTAGCCATACCCAAGCAGCGTGGAACACTGGAGTGTAGGAAGCACAGAACAGTCAGTATTATGAGCCAGGTTGCAAAAGTAATCTTAAGAGTGATAATGGACAGAATGAGGATAAGGATTAGAAGAAAGATTGCAGAAGAACAGTTCGGCTTCACAGAGGGAAAGGGTGCAACAAATGCTATTTTTGTTTTAAGGATGATAGCAGAGAGAGCAACAGAAGTGCAGAAACACTTATATTTAGGTTTAATAGACTACGAAAAAGCTCTCGATAAAGTAAAATATGTGGATTTTATTCATATATTGAGAAGAACAGGAGTTGACGGGAAGGATCTGAGGTTAATAGCAAATCTGTACAGGGAACAGAAAGCAGCAGTAAAAACTGAAAGAGAACTAAGTGACTGGGTGCAGGTAAAACGAGGAGAGCGACAGGGTTGTGTGTTGTCCCCTGACCTGTTTTCTTTTTATGGGGAAATTATATTGAAAGACGTGGAGATCTGGAAGGTTTAAAAGTGGGTGGCCATAACATCAATAATATAAGGTATGCCGATGACACAATGTTGATTGCGGACTCAGAGGAAAAGTTGACAGAGAATTCAGGAAAGAGTGAACGTAGTTTGTGAAGAAAAAGGATTAAGCATAAATTTGAAAAAGACGGAATGCTGGGCAATAACTAAAGGTAGAGAGTTTACATGTAATGTGAATATTAGAAACAAAAGAATAAATCAAATGAGGAGGTTTTGTTATCTGGGAAGTTAGGTAACCAAAGGTGCACGGTGTTACAGTGAAATTAAAAGGAGAATTGGTGAGGCCAAAAGGGTTTTCGATGGAATGACAAGCCTCTTGACAAACAGGAATATATTGTTAAAAGATAGAAAGGGGACGATGAAAACATATGTGTGGCCTTTGATGTTGTGTGGCTGCGAGGCGTGGACCATCTGTACGAGTACGGAAAAGAGACTGGAAGCAGCGGAGATGTGGTTCCGGAGGAGAGTTTTGAAAGTGTCGTGGACAGAAAGAGTTACAAATGAGAGAATAGCAAAGAGAATGGAAACGAATCGAGAACTTCTGATAGTAATTAGAAGAAAACAACTGCACTTCTTGGGACACACGATGAGAAGAGTGAAGATGGAGTCCTTGAGTTTGGCAGGAAAAATGGAAGGTGGAAGAGTTCGGAGAAGATAAAGGAAGAAGTATGTGGACGGAATAGTGAGAGTCACAGGAGGCAGGTGGAAGACTACAAATTTGTTGCAGAAAACAAAAGAGAGAGAAGAATGGAAGTCCATTATCGCCAACGCCATATCTGGCATGGCACATCGATAAGGTACGGTAAGTCTGTTAGTACAACATCAGCATTCAAGATGGAAAGAAAGTGATTCTGGGCCAAGGCAAAGTAAAAAGAGTATACAACATTTAACAATGACGTAAGTGGAATGATTAGAGTAATAAAACACGCAAACACACAAACACACACAAAAACTGTGATAATAATTAGCTGTTCTGAAGGTTATTTGTCGGATAATTTTATTAGACCCACGAAAAATATGGTAAGTTACCTCTAACCACATCGCCACGAGAGCTTGTTTAGAAGAGTAATATAATTTTGAAAGGTGCAAGGGGTATTGTTTGTAACCCCTTCAGTAAAGGTTTTTCTTAAGCTAAATAAAAACGTTTTCAGAAGCAAGGATGAAGACGTCATAGAGTCTCTTATGAAAGCCGAAAATAACAGCTTGGTATTGGCCAGAAAATAATGATAAACAATACTGAAGGGACTAATAAAACACACACACACACACACACACACACACACACACATTACATTGCATTTATTTATTTTTTCAACGTTAACCCAGAAAACTATTTACTGTGATTATTATAAAATATCATCATTACCAGACACAAGACAGAAAATTTTTGCAAAAAGCTGCATAAAGTCTTTGTGAGGACTGTATACGATCATGGCGACTAACCAGACATGGCTGGTGATACCACAGGAGGGGGACGTTTTTGAAAACTGTGAACCCCAAACACAGTATCTCCCGGAGGAGCTTAACTCTTCCTGAGGCATCATTGGCGTAGTCACTGTTGTGGTCACGGTCGTGGTGAAGGCCAGTCACGGGGTCAGTTGGTCATGGTCCTGTGCTGCACCCTGTTCCGGGCCAGGGGGACCTGCAGGACTTGAACCAACGTCAGCTGGGTGGCAAGCCAAAGCCTCCCAACCCACCCACCGCAAACTGGCCGACGCCAGCGTGTTTGGAACTGCTATTTATACTCAACAGATCAGCTGTGTTATGATATTACCAGAAATGTATTTAGTCGTCTCATAACTACATGTTTATTTATATATTGTTAGTGAACCACACACCCATAGTCTAGGAAACAATGGTATTTCTGCAGTGAAAAATATCAGGCAGTAGCCTTGTTTTTATTCGATGTTTGAATCCATGAGTACGATCAGTATGGTATTTCATATAAGTCTTCCTTTAATAATATCATATTATTTGTCCATGAAACTGAGAACCCGGTGCTATCAACAACAACAAAAAATTATTTATTAACATTCCTTTATCTGAAATTTAATTTTATCTTAGGCAATATTATAACTGGCCAGGATACCGTTGTCGGGGACAAGTTAGTCTAATTTTGACCTTTATTTCTCACTTTCCGCGACTGGCTAGTAATCCTGAGTTAAAGGTTTCATATGTTTCTCAGCCCCAAATTATTTTCTTTGAGATGATGCGTCATATAGGGAAGTGACAGACATGTCCCACGTGTGAAACTGACGCAGTGGAAGAGCAAAGGAGTTTTCTCCCCAGACTGTACACCTCTGCATCCAGTCATGACACAGTCCGTGAAATAAGTCCAAACCGACACACACACACACACACACACACACACACACACACACACTTAACCCCTTCAGTACGGTGATGTACATTCTATTTAGTTCTTGGTATCGCATCACGATTTCACTTATCGTAGAAGGGATGTTTCGAAAAAGATTGATTGCATACAGAATTCATTATTATTTTCACTATTAAAAGACAATCTCGCATAAGCTGACTTTTAGCTGGTGGTGATGGTTTAGTAGTGTCATGGGACGGTAACTACATATATGTTGCCTACCAGTATATTTGAACAGTTGTCTATAGTTCTGAAAATACCAATTAAGTAAAGACTTAAAATGTACCTGTGAAATTATACTTGTCAACTACTGTTTAGTGACTACCACTATTTCTAGAGGTACTAGTACCAGTGGTAGTAGGTGTGGTAGTAGTAGTAGTAGTAGTAGTTGTTGATGTTGTTGTGGTAGTAGTAGTAGTATATTAGTAGTAGTATATTAGTAGTAATGTTGTTGTTGCTGTTGTTGTAGTAGTAGTAGTAGTTGTTGTTGCTGTTGCAATGTAGTAGTAGTAACAGTAGCAGTTGTGGTAGTAGTAGTTGCATCAGTAGTAGTAAACGCCGTAGCTGTTCTTGTAATATGGTAGTAGTAAGTTTTGTCGTTATTGTTTGTTATTATTGTTGTTGTATAGTAGTAGAGGGGTTGTAATAGTAGTAGTAGTAGTAGTAGTAGTAGTAGTTTTTGTAGTAGTAGTAGCAGTAGAGTTTGTAGTAGTAGTAGTAGGAGTAGTAATAGTAGTAGTAGTAGCAGTTGTTGCTGTTGTTGTTGATGTTGTTGTTGTCGTAGCTGTTGCTGTAATACAGTGGTAGCAGTATTAGTAGTAGTAGTGATGTAATAGTAGTAGTAGTAGCAGTAGCAATAGTAGTAGTAGTAGTAGTAGCAGTAGTAGTAGTTGTAGTAGTAGTAATCGTAGTTGTAGTAGTAGTAGTAGTAGTAGTAGTAGAAGTAGTAGTAGTAGTTCAATGGTGGTTGTA
This sequence comes from Coenobita brevimanus, assembly GCF_032717465.1. Lineage (NCBI taxonomy): Eukaryota > Metazoa > Arthropoda > Malacostraca > Decapoda > Coenobitidae > Coenobita > Coenobita brevimanus. The sequence continues at coordinate 27,703,328 of NC_137051.1, read as the reverse complement.
GTATTGTGGTAGAAGTAGTAGTAGTAATAGAAGTGTAGGAGTAGTAGTAGTAGTTGTAGTAGATATTGTTGTTGTTGTTGTTCTAGCTGTTGCTGTAGTATAGTATAGTAGTAGTAATAGTTGTAGCAGTAGTGGTAGTAGTAAATGTAATAGTTATTGTTCTTGTAATATTGCAGTAGTAGTAGTAGTTGTTGTTGTTGTTGTTCTTGTAATATTGCAGTAGTAGTAGTAGTAGCAGTAGTGCAGTCGTGGTTGTAGTAGTAGAGGTAGCAGTAGTGCAGTCGTGGTTGTAGTAGTAGAGGTAGCAGTAGTGCAGTCGTGGTTGTAGTAGTAGTAGTAGTAATGGTTTTTGTTGTTGTTGTTGTTGTTGTTGTTGTAGTCCCAGGTTCATCTGAGAAGCGAATCCAGTGACCTACAGGCGGAAGCTGTCCTCCTCCTGCAGTCCACCATCCTCTTTTGGGGACGAGGGAGGGAACTGAGGGACGTTTGTATCAGCGGGCAGTAGAGCCATCAAGGTATATCTGTGCCACCACGTGAAGGCGATCCCTACCCAGCCACATAATAATACGTAAAGGTGAGATAACAAGAATTTTAAGCACGCTTTTATACTTTAAGAAGAAGAAAGAAAGAAATCTTTGGAAGGTATTGTCAGTTGCGTAGGAGGCCTTGCAGCACCTCTTCCTAATCAGTTTATTTTACACATGACACCGTACCACTCGCTTGTATGCTGTGTATGCCTTTCTTTATGTGGACATGGTTTGCATGTGTAACACACAAGAGGATACTGATGTGCTGTGTGCAGAATGATTCGGTATGGAAGAGGTGCTACGGAGCCTCTTATGCTACTTTTATCATCAATGCCTGTGTGCAACACGTTTGTCCAGATCACAATCGTCGCCTAGAATAAGTCCCATAACACTGACATTATTACAAAGTCCGCTAGTTTATTATACGGCTGTTTGAACAGGGAAAGAGACAAACAGAAATTGTCTAAGAGTCTGACCGGCCAGGGCATAATGACAGTGTTAGTTCACAAGGATCTGGTGGCCAGCGACGCCGTGGCAGCGTTGGTGGATAGTCCCCCGTGGTGGTGAGGCCAGACCACCACAACACAGGCCCCCGGGAAGTTTTTTTTTCTGTATCTGTCTCTCTGTCTGTCTGTCTGTCTCTCTGTCTGTCTGTCTGTCTCTCTGTCTGTCTGCCTGTCTGCCTGCCTGCCTGCCTGCCTTTCATTATCTATTCATTTCATATATATCATGTATTTATTTATTGATTTAAGTATTGATTCATAATTTGCTAGGTGTTCTACTCTCTTTCACTGTCAGCCTCGGCACTACATAACACCTTAGATGACTGTCCTTTTCTTAGCACCGGATCACATTGTTTAGCCTGTGAGAGGGCGAGAGGGAGACATGAGGAAGGGAACGGGGATAAGAGGGATTGCTTTAGCCCATTGCAACGCTGAATAAAAACGATAGAAGACATCAAGAATAAGATATAAAACTCGTCATCGTTGTGAAGGGGTGGATCACTAATGTCAGTCCTGGTCCTTTACTTATATATTTTCCTTGTTTTCTTATGTATTATCCTTCCTCTTGATGTTTTCCTTTTCAGCTCGACGGTTTATCAGTCGTATTCTCGTTGGCTTAGAGGCATTGGTAACAACTCTTCTGACATATATTTCTGCCTGTTACACCTTATTATCCTTTTGTATTTAACGATTTGTGCTGCAAAGGGACGCCTTCATTTGGTGGCACTGATATAACCGGGCGGCACAACAGCCTGGTTATATACGAGTACAAGTTCCTCAAGTACAGTACTTCCCTGTTCCCCGACAGAATGGTGGACTGAGGAAGGCCGCTTAAGCATGCAATCCACTATGTTCACGTTTCAGAGAAGCCATGGGGAGCAGCAACAACGTAATTGATTCAGGCCATGTTGGTGGTGGACATACATACCATACACGGGGAAATAAAGATGTAATATAATATACAAAACAAGACAGTAATGATAAGTCTTCGGATTGAAAGGAATAAAGCGGAAGGGCAAACACTCACAAGATAAATACCCTTTGAATGTAAGTAAATCAATAAAATAACGTGTGCTAGGCTGTGATGGCCGCCCCCACCCACATTCCAGGGTAACCAGGTGCCTTGTCATGACGTCTCAGGCTGGCCTGGCTTCAATACGTCAATGGTTTGAAAAAATTAATTACTTAACTGGGCTGGGTTTACGTGATCGATTTCACTGTATTGACAAATTTAGTCTTTTGGATACATTGGGTTCATATCATCTGATTTACCTGTACTGAGAAAGTTATTCATATGGCTTTTGGCTGCAGTAAGTTTTTGTGACCCACCTGTAGCCGAGTGATTCGAAACTCAATATTGATAACATTATGTAATGTTCTTGTGTGGTGGGAGTTGGGTGCTTCTACGAGAAAATATAAAAAATCATGATGTTTTTAAGCAATATTCCCTTTGGATTAGTGCTTAGACTTCATGTCTTTATAGGTGATGAAATCTGTATAGTGCTCCTGAATGTTCTCTTAGCTATGTGTGGTATTAATATTGTCATATTTTTGTTCACTCCAGACGATTTCTTACAGTTAAGAAAGAACTCGCGTGTTACAGGGTTTAATAAAACCTATATATTAAACCAATCAAGGTCAACAAAGTCTTTTAAGGTGCGACAAATGTCTTGATAAAACCAGAACAAAGTTAAAAATAAAACCTATATATTAAACCAATCAAGGTCAACAAAGTCTTTTAAGGTGCGACAAATGTCTGGATAAAACCAGAACAAAGTTAAAAATTACGCGATCGTGTTGTGTTGACCGCCGCCCCCCGCCACCACGAGAGGGACACCACCAGCCCAGCCATGGCGTCTTGGAGCCATGTTGGCCTTAGCAAAGGACAGTTTATAACGTTTGTTATTTACTAGTAAGTTTTTTTGCTACGCATTGGCCTCCTATTATATATTGCTGGTGATATATGGCGATAGATTTCTAGTAAGAGTAACATGTTTGCTGCCGTTGGTGTTGCTGTTGCTGCAGCCACTAAAGCTCACTTCACCATGAACCCGCTTTGCTGTAGGATGAAACTGTCTTTTTCTTGCAGCTCACCATCCTCCTTTCGTATTGCATTTTGACAGTATATATTGCAATGTGACTAAGACTGCTGTCATACCGAAACATTCGCGTAATCTTACCTCTCCTCCTCTCCTTTCCTTTCATTTTGCTCGTCCGTCCCTACTTCACTCCTATTTTTTATTTGTCCATTATAACTTTAATCACTATGTGTTGTATAACATCCAACGAAGATATATTTAAAGAATACAATTGTTATGTCAAATACGCAATCCACACACAGGCAAAAAGAAAAAAAAAGTAAAAGTACAATCGGAGATTTAAGAAAAAATTTCCATCGCACTTTATCACTTTATGACGAGTAATTTTTACTTTTTTTTCTTTCCGCTAATCATATATACACAGCCTTCAAGAACACGATAATGCAGCCGAATGTTTTATATTAAACGTCACAAGCAAGTTACTGACTTTTTATTCTTGGTCTGTAACTCTGGTTTCAGTGATATGCAGTCGCCGGCAACATGATAGTGTTTTTTTTTTTAATACACCAAATGTCTTTCTTTTTCTATGTAATACAAGTAGTATTAGTTTCTCCTTATAAGAAGATATTGATTGGAAATTCAGTGTAAAGTCATGTTCAGACTGGACAAACTCGGTTCGGATTGTACAGTAGAAGTTCCAAAATTGTATCCCTTGCCCGGCTGTGACGGCCGAGTCGGTAAGGTTGTGCTGATCCAACAGTGGCGGGTGAGATCGAGTCTACCCCCACACAGGTGAAGCGAACTGTAGCCGTACAAGGAAAGAGCTGGGCTGCCTGACAACTCGAGAATTTGAGTTGGAGGAAGGCATACTTGGTTGGTTTGTCTCGGTATGTGGTTGGCTTGGTTAATTGGTCAGTTGGCTTTGTTGGTTGGTTAACATTGTTGGCTTGGTTGGTTGTCTTGGTTTGTTGGCTTGGTTGTTGGATGGTCGCGGAACGGGGAAGGCTTGATCTTTCCGGGAAGTGAGGAAGGGTGTCATCTGGGGTCCGGGACCTGGGTGCATCACGAATCACGGAACGGGAGACTGGCTGTGATCCGGGATGTGACACGGTGTGTTGGTTAGTTGACTGTCTGGCTTGATTGTCTAGTTGCTTGTCTGGTTGGTTGGCTTGGTTAGTTGATTGATTGGATTGGCCTGTTGGTTGGCTTGGTTGTTGGATGATCGCGGAACGGGGAAGGCTTGACCCTTCCAGGAAGTGAGGAGGGGTGTCATCTGGGGCCCGGGACCTGGGTGCATCACGAATCACGGAACGGGAGACTGGCTGTGACCCGGAATGTGACGGGGTGTGTTGGATGGTTCAGTGTCTGGCTCGGTTGTCCGAATGCTTTCACTGGTTGATTGCCTTGGCTGTTGATTGTTGGCTTGGCTTGTGTGATTGGTTGGCTTGGTTGTTGGATGGTCGCTGAACGGGGAAGGCTTGACCCTTCCGGGAGGTGAGGATGGGTGTCATCTGGGGCCCGGGACCTGGGTGCATCACGAATCACGGAACGGGAGACTGGCTGTGACCCGGAATGTGACGGGCTGTGTTGGTTGGTTGATTGTCTGGCTTCGTTGTCTGGTTGCTTGTCTGGTTGGTTGGCTTGGTTAGTTGATTGATTGGATTGGCCTGTTGGTTGGCTTGGTTAGTTGATTGATTGGATTGGCCTGTTGGTTGGCTTGGTTAGTTGATTGATTGGATTGGCCTGTTGGTTGGCTTGGTTAGTTGATTGATTGGATTGGCCTGTTGGTTGGCTTGGTTAGTTGATTGATTGGATTGGCCTGTTGGTTGGCTTGGTTAGTTGATTGATTGGATTGGCCTGTTGGTTGGCTTGGTTGCTGGATGGTCGCGGAACGGGGAACCTTCCGGGAAGTGAGGAAAGGTGTCATCTGGGGCCCGGAACCTGGGTGCATCACGAATCACGGCACGGGAGACCGGGATGTGACGGGGTGTGCTGTCTGGTTGCTTGTCTGGCTTGGTTGTGTGGTTAGTTAAATGGTTGATCGGTATCGTTCATCATCACTCATAATCCATGTCATCCATAACCCATCATCACTCATAACCCATCTCTCATAGCCCAACATCTCTCATAACTCATCATCACTCCATCATCATCCATAGCCCATCATCACCCATAGCCCAACATCTCTCGTAACCCATCATCACTCATAACCCAAAATCTCTCTCATAACCCATCATCACTCCATCATCATCCATAGCCCATCATCACTCATTGCTCATCATCACTCATTACCCAACATCACTCATAGCCCAGCATCTCTCATAACCCATCTATCACTCATAATCCATCGTCACTAATAGCCGATCATCACCCATGTCCCAACATCATCATTCATTGCCCAACGTCAGTCATAGCCCATCGTCACCCATAGCCGATCATCACCCATGTCCCAACATCGCTCACTGCCCATCATCACTCATAACCCATCATCATTCATTGCCCAACGTCAGTCATAGCCCATCATCACCCATAGCCGATCATCACTCACAACTCATCATTGAAACATTCACCTATCATCACTCAAAACCCAGTGCCTTTCATAACCCATCGTCACCCCTAGCCCATCATCACTCATAGCTCATCATCACTCATAACCCAACATCACTCATAGCTCATCACTCAACGCATCATCACTCATAATCCAACATCACTCATAGCTCATCATCACTTAACGCATCATCACTTATAACCCAACATCACTCATATTCAGTCATTACTTCATTACATCATTGGCCCTTCATCAGTCACAGCTCTTTATCACACATAACTCCTTGTCACTCATTCATCAGTCATAACACATCATCACCCAGGACCCTTCATCACTTATAACCCATCATCACTTATAACCCAACACCTCATCATCACTCATAACCCATCATCACTCATATTCTGTCACTACTCATAGCTCATCACTTATAACCCATCATCACTCATATTTTGTCATTACTCAAAGTTCATCATACCTTATCACTCATAACCCATCATTACTCATAGCCAGACATTACTCATATCTCATCATCACTCATAACCCATTATCACTCATATTCAGTCTTCACTCATTGCTCATCACTCATAACCAAACATCACTCATAACCCATCATCGCTCATAGCCAGACATCACTCATAACACATCATCACTCATAACCCACCATCTCTTACAAACCAGCATTACTCATAACCCACCATCCCAAGTCTTAAGAATCACTGTTTGAAACTTGTATATTTATGATAATATTTTACGGAATTATTTGCTCATTAATCATGGACTCCTAATGGAAATACATCATAACACAGCTGCAATAAAGGGTGTATTTCGGAGATACAAAACTCAGTATACTATGCAAGTTGACATTAAAGCAATACTCGACATTTCCACCTCTCATCCTCCCCAAATCCTCCCCTCTCACCCTCCTTCATTTCTCATCCCTCTGCCTTGTCTTGCCGGCCTTATTTGCTTGTCTCAGTTCTTCCTACAGTCTTCACACGTTATAAACACTCTCATATATCCATTCCTGTATTGCGACGTAAGCAACTGTGTCATATACAATCAGTCACTGAAAATTATGTTATATATCCTCTCCTGTATGCCTTTCATAATCCATAATTTAAAAGTGGATTTTGTGTGTGTGTGTGTGTGTGTGTGTGTGTGTGTGTGTGTGTGTGTGTGTGTGTGTGTGTGTGTGTGTGTGTGTGTGTGTGACTTTGGGCATACACCAAGCAGCCTGGGGCCCAGCAATCTTACGTGTCACACACTGATCATCCCTTACGACCTTGTGTAAATTATACATTAGCATCAACTTTGCCAAGTTCGTACTGTAACCTTCCAGCCGAAGGAAACATCTGACTCAGACAGTTCAAAAAAGATTCTGGTAATTTAAATATAATACATCTGTTTGAAGGTAGCAAGAACACAAATGCGTCATCAGAGAGAAGGGACAGCAGTCAAGCTCCTCACTATATATATTTTCCATGAGTGTCACGTCAATTATAGTTCTCTTGCCAAAACCTGGCCCAGATTTATTCCCTGTTTCGGATCACATCACAAACGTCAGCGGCAGAATCAGGTAATGCTACGGTTCTGTATTCTTTTCATAGCATTGTTTGGTGACTTGCATTACATTCTCTTGTTAATCTTTTGTTACAAATCAGCATTCAGAATGAAGCGATGGCAGTTTGAGGCCAAATTAAAGTAAATGGGGTATAATGTACGAAAGCTACTTGGATATTCTTACGACTGTTGTCTGTCTTGGTTTAAGTACTGAGATATTTTCATCTTTCGTGTTTCTCGAATGGAATGACCGGCACAGCAAGTGAAGGTGCAGGTTCGCATCCACTTTTTTCTTTTTTATATTGCGTCGCCAGATTTAAACATTAATCTCCACTTTTTGTCACAGTAACCTTCATTTCTTTCACTCCACGCAGGGTAGAAAAGGAAAATAACTTCCGGGATTTCAAGTTTTCCCATTGAAGAGCACATCACTCAGTGAGTCGAAACAACCATAGCTTTGTTTTCAAGTACATTTAGAACACCTCGCCTCACACAGACACTGGTATTTTACTAGTTCGGTATCCATGATATTACTCGAATTGTAAGTAAAGAGAATGGCGTACATAGTTTGCCTTCAGTTCTGAAATTTTTCTACAGTTCCACCGGCCGGGTGGCATGGTGGGCGAGGTGCGAGACTGAAATTATACAGTCCTCGGATCGAATCCCAGACTTGTGACTATCTATTAGTAAAAATGTTGCGGAATTAGACGCTTAAAAATAAGTTCAATTGTATTAAATTTGAGGCGCCTCGATGATTGTAACTACGTACTTACCAACGCTGGTTCGAACCCGTAGAGCCTAATTTATTGATAAAAGTCTTGCACAATTGAACGTTTAATGGTACCTTCCGTTGTATTGAATTTTGGTGCCATAGTGGCACTTACAGACCGTCACTGGTTATCTGGCCATGCGAGTGGGACTTGGTGAACTGAGACTCGTCACTGACCGCCCAGATGGGACTTTGCTGATCTGTGACTGGTTTATGATCAGTACAGTTCACAAGCAGACAGGCACTACAGTCATCCAAAAGCTAAAAAGCATCTATCAAGAACCACCATGAAAATAAATCCCTCTGAATAATCGCTACGCAGAGACACAAGTACACTTAGCCAGACTGAAATGTTGCCATCATCCTTTCCTCCTACAATACCAACACAAAATACAGCTCGCAAACAATCCACTTTGCCCGAATTGCAAGGGTGCCTCCCACACCATACCACATTAACTCACCACGTGCACCACACTATCACACTGCAGTCATTTAGCACAAAACCTGTGGAGCGATAAGCGACGTTGCCGATTTCTTTTGGTCCACTGATTTTGTAGGGAATGAGCCTGGCGTTACAACAACAACAACAACTGTAAAATTCACTCATTATTCACCATACCCAATACCGTATGTCACAAACCATGATGCCTTACCAACAAATTACCCCATTTTACTCTCCAATTCACTCACCATTCAAAATAACAATGATGAACTTATTATTGTTCGATGTATGCATGGCATTGTTGTTCTCACGCCCATATCACCCACCATGATTGCCACCTGCCTCTCTGCCTCTCCCCGTGACAATCACATGGGCGAGAAGTGGGTGAAGGCAATGGACTGAGATGGTGGTGGCCGGTGAGGCAATGGGTGTAATGGTCCTGAAGTGGCCTGAATGGACTAAAATAACTTGACTGAGCTGAAATGGTTTAAATGGGCTCAAATGGCCTGAATGTTTCTAAAATGGCATAGCTAAACATGAAATGGCACGTGAATGGGTCTGCTGGAACTTGTTATGATTAGTTCAGACTGGACTTAAAATGGTTTGAAGAGTCCGTGTTGACCTGAATGGACTGGACTCGAAATGAATGGATGTGAAGGATGTGAGTTAACCTGCAGTGAATGGACGGGGACTGACATGACTGGGTTATATGGATGGAAGGCGTCAAATACTTGGTTTGAAAAAGACGTGTTCATTGACAGAGGGCTGGGTTTTACAGTGTTCCTTGCATGGACTGGTGAGATGACTAGGACTATAAACATAAGGTCACTAAACATAACTCTAACATGAGCAGACGCAACGTATTCTGTCATTGTCAAATTTTGAGGTTATACTATAGTCGCGGCGCACGTCTCTGACCTTGTAATTATCGTACCCTAGTAAAGAACCATTCAAAAGTGCGTCCGATTTCGTATCATATTATACACGAATCATATTATTATGCACGAATATATTATACACGAACATTATTATACACGAACATATAATACACGAATCACTTGCGTCTCATATTATACACGAAATGGGACGCACTTTTGAATGGCAGGTTGCCAAAGTACGATAATGGCAACCTCTGAGTCATGCGCCGCGAGTATAGTGACAATATGAAAGATATTTTTGTTACCCAAAACTTTGGCATGCCTGGTCAACTAGCGGAGAACCTACTGAGCTTCTTTGACGTAAACAATGATGTCAGCACCTCTGGTCTAGATTACTGAAGGCGGTCATCGTGTCAGTGTAACTGAAGAAACGTGCTCAACATCCGGGCCGGGTGTTTTTATCCCGGTGTGTTAGCACCTGGAAACGAAACAGGGACCTGGATTTTTAAGGCGACGGTTGCGTGTCGTAGTCAGTGGGAATGTTGGGGGGCTATCCTTGTTAGCCACACAGTTCCCAACTTTCCTTTATTCAGTCTTGTAGTATTACACGCACGAAATATGTGTATATTTCTTACGTCTGCGTTGAGAAAAAAATAATTAGAATGTTAATATAATTTCTAGTTATTAAAGTAGTATCTGTTGTCTTAATGATGGCAACTGTACAAGTACTCTTCTGTGTACGGTTCTTTTATCTGTTTACAACTGTACCACACCCACAGTACAGATCCCATGCATGCTGGATTAAGCCTCAGACTTGTTCCTTCCCCTTTAATTCACTTCCTCACCAGCTCAATCCTCCTCTGTCCCTTTCATGTCATCCGAATAAGAGACAAGCAAGGAGCCATGGAACATAGAAACTCAGTGGAAGGCACTTGGGAAGGCAATGGTGTAGACTGCTGATGAAGTAATAGAGAAGTAAGAGAGAAAGACAACAGTGGATGACAGAGGAGATTCTCGATATGATGGAATCATGAAGGAAATGCTAGGGAATAAATGAACAGAGATACAGAGAAATAAATCGACAAAGAAGACGAACCTGTAACGAAGAGAAACAGGAATAGATGAATAGACAGTGTGAAGAGACAGAAGACCTTAATAAGAGAAATGAACAGATGATGTATGAAAAGATTAAGATTCTAAAGAAAAAGAAAACTTGGAAAGCAGTAAATTCGATAATGAACACAGACGGAACAGTGGTAATGGAGTTGAACGACGTACTGGAGCGATGGAAGGAATATATAACAGACTTGTTTGATGATGTGAACGAGGAGAGAGAGAATATGATGTCGAGGTATCGGAGGTATTAGAGGGACCAGTAATTTTGAAGGATGAGATACAGAAAGCACTAAAGAAACTGAAAGCAGGAATAGCTACAGGAGAAGACGGAACAGCTGTTGAGATGCTGAGACCGCTCGAAGACGTTGGCTTGGAGAGAATAAAGTAGATGGTTAACTGTATGTATAATTCAGGAGAATTATACCAGTGCAAATGGTGAAATAAGAGTTTCTAGCCATACCCAAGCAGCCTGGAACATTGGACTGTAGCAGGCACAGAACAATCAGTATTATGAGCCAGGTTGCTAAAGTAATCTTAAGAGTGATAATGAACAGAATGAGGGTAAGGATTAGAAGAAAGATTGCAGAAGAACAGTTCGGCTTCACAGAGGGAAAGGGTACAACAAATGCTATTTTTGTTTTAAGGATGATGGCAGAGAGAGCAACAGAAGTGGAGAAACACTTATATTTATGTTTAATAGACTACGAAAAAGCTCTCGATAAAGTGAAACATGTGGATTTAATTCAGGTATTGAGAAGAACAGGAGCTGACGGGAAGGATATGAGGTTAATAGCAAATCTGTACAGGGAACAGAAAGCAGCAGTAAAAACTGAAAGAGAACTAAGTGACTGGGTGCAGGTAAAACGAGGAGTGCGACAGGGTTGTGTGTTGTCCCCCGACCAGTTATCGTTTTATGAGGAAATGATAATGAAAGACGTGGAGATCTGGAAGGTTTAAAAGTGGGTGGCCATAACATCAATAATATAAGGTATGCCGATGACACAATGTTGATTGCAGACTCAGAGGAAAAGTTGCAGACAATTCTGGAAAGAGTGAACGGAGTTAGTGAAGAAAAACGATTAACCATAAATTTGAAAAGGACGGAATGCTGGGTAATAACTAAAGGTAGAAAGTTTATATGTAATGTGAATATTAGAAACAAAAGAATAGATCAAGTGTGGAAGTTATGTTATCTGGGAAATTAGGTAGCCAAAGGTGCACGGTGTTACAGTGAAACTAAAAGGAGAATTGGTGAGGCCAAAAGGGTTTTCGATGGAATGAAAAGCCTCTTGACAAACAGAAATACATTGATAAAAGTAGAAAGAGGATGGTGAAAACATATCTGTGGCCCTTGGTGTTGTATGGCTGCGAGGCGTGGAGCATCTGTACGAATACGGAAAAGAGACTGGAAGCAGCGGAGATGTGGTTCCGGAGGAGAGTTTTGAAAGTGTCGTGGACAGAAAGAATTACAAATGAGAGAATGTTAGAGATAATGGAAAGAAATCGAGAACTACTGATAGTAATAAGAAAACAACTGCACTTCTTGGGATACATGATGAGAAGAATAAAGAAGGAGTCTTTGAGTCTGGCAGGAAAAATGGGAAGTGGAAGAGTTCGGGGAAGATAAAGGAAGAAGTATGTGGACGGAATAGTGAGAGTCACAGGAGGCAGGTGGAAGACTACAAATTTGTTACGGAAGATAAAAGAGAGAGAAGAATGGAAGTCCATTATCGCCAACGCCATATCTTTCATGGCACATCGGTAAGGAAAGGTAAGTCTATTAGTACAACATCAGCATTCAGGATGGAAAGGGAGTGATTTTGGGCCATGGCAAAGTAAAAATGAGCATACAACACGTAGCAATCAAATAAGTGTAACGATTCTAGCAAAAAAAAAAAAAAAAAAAAAAAAATCAGTGATCATTAACTGTTTTGAAGATTGCTTGTCGGAAAATTTTATTAGACTCGTGTACAATATGGTCAGTTGCCTCTAACCACATCGCCACGACAGCTTGTTTAGATGAGTAATATGTGAAAGGGGCAAGGGGTATTGTTTGTAACTCCTTTAGTAAAGGTTTTTCCTAGGCTAAATAAAAACGTATTGGGAAGCAAGAATAAAGACGTCAGTTACTGAATATGTTACTGATTCTTTTATCCCAAAGGCCTCTTATTAAAGTCGAAATTAACAGCTTGGTATTAGCCAGAAAACAATGATGAAAAGTACTGAAAGGACTAATAAAACACACACACACACACACACACACACACACACACACACACACACACACACACACACACACACACACACACACACACACACACACACACACACACACACACACACACACATATACACACACACACATTACATTGCATTGCATATGTTTTTCTCAGCGTTAGGTACTATCACTATTTACTCTCTTTCAGAAATTCTATAACCCAGAGAACTATTTACTGTGATTATAATCACGTATCATCATTACCAGCAACAAGAGACATTTTTTTGCAAAAAGCTGCATAAAGTCTTTGTGAGGACTTTATACGATCATGGCGACTAACCAGACATGGCTGGTGTTACCACAGGAGGGGGACGTTTTTGAAAACTGTGAACCCCAAACACAGTATCTCTCAGAGGAGCTTAACTCTTCCTGAGGCATCATTAGCGACGTCACTGTTGTGGTCACGGTCGTGGTGAAGGCCAGTCAAGGGGTCAGTCGGTCATGGTCCTGTGCTGCACCCTGTTCCGGGCCAGGGGGACCTGCAGGACTTGAGCCAACGTCAGCTGGGTGGCAAGTCAAAGCCTCCCAACCCATCCACCGCAAACTAGCTGACGCCAGCGTGTTTGGAACTGCTATTTATATTTAACAGATCAACAGTTTTATGCTAATTACAGGAAATGTATTTAGTCGTCTCATTATAGCATACTAAGCAATATACAGTATTGTTAACGAACCACACACCCATAGTCTAGGAAACAATGTTATTTCTACGGTGAAAAATATTAGGTAGTAGCCTTGTTTTTATTCGGGGTGCATATCCATGAGTTCGATCAGTATGGTAATTCATGTAACTCTTCCATTAATAATTCCACTTTTTTTCTCCATGATACTAAGAATCCAGTGGTATTTGAAGTGACTGAATTATTTACATTCCTTTGTCTGAAACTTAACTTCATTTTAGGCAATATTATAACTGGGCAGGATACAGTTGTACCTGTTGTAATATGGATCAAGTGCACTCGGGGACACAAGTTAGTCTAATTTTCACCTTTACTTCTCACTTTCCTCGACTGACTAGTAATCCTAAGTTAGAGGCCAAGACCCATATACCCATATGGGTCTTGTTAGAGGCTTGATATGTTACTACGCACCCCAAATTATATCTTTTGAGATGATGTCGCATAAGAATGTGACAGATATGTCCCACGTGTGAAACTGACGCAGTGGAACAGCAAAGCAGCTTTTGCCCCACATTGTACACCAGTCATGACATAGTGAAGAAAGTCTAAACCGACACACACACACACACACACACACACACACACACACATACACACACAGACAAACTCCCTCAGTACGGTGATGTACGTTTTATTTAGTTCTTGGTATCGCATCACGATTTCACTCACCGTAGGAGGGATATCTCGAAAAAGATTGGTTTCATATAAAAATCAGGAACAATTTCACTGTTAAACACTATTTGGCAAAAGCTGACTCTTACCTGGTGGTGATGGCTTAGTAGTGTCATGGGACGGTAACTGCATACAGGTGGTCTACCAGTATAACCGAACAGCTGTGTATTGTTCTGCAAATACCAATTAAGTAAAGACTTATAATTTACCTGTGAAATTATACTTGTCAACTACTGTTTAGTGACTACCACTATTTCTAGAGGTACTAGTACCAGTGGTAGTAGGTGTGGTGGTAGTAGTAGTAGTAGCAGTAGTTTTTGTAGTAGTAGTAGCAGTAGATTTTGTAGTAGTAGTAGTAGTAGCAGTTGTTGCTGTTGTTGTTGATGTTGTTGTTGTCGTAGCTGTTGCTATAATATAGTGGTAACAGTATTAGTAGTAGTATTGATGTAATAGTAGTAGTAGTAGTAGCAATAGTAGTAGTAGGAGTAACAGCAGTAGTAGTAATTGTAGTAGTAGTAGTAGTAATTCTAGTAGTTGTAGTAGTAGTAGTAGTTCAATGGTGGTTGTAGTATCGTAGTAGTAGTAGTAGTAGTAATTCAATGGTGGTTGTAGTATTGTGGTAGAAGTAGTAGTAGTAATAGAAGTTGTAGGAGGAGTAGTAGTAGTAGTAGTAGTTCAATGGTGGTTGTAGTATTGTGGTAGAAGTAGTAGTAGTAATAGAAGTTGTAGTAGTAGTAGTAGTTCAATGGTGGTTGTAGTATTGTGGTAGAAGTAGTAGTAGTAATAGAAGTTGTAGGAGTAGTAGTAGTAATAGTAGATGTTGTTGTTGTTCTTGTTATTGTAGCTGTTGCTGTAGTATAGTAGTAGTAATAGTTGTAGCAGTAGTGGTAGTAGTAAATATAGTAGTTTTTGTTCTTGTTACATTGCAGTAGCAGTAGTAGTAGTTGTTGTTGTTGTTGTTCTTGTAATATTGCAGTAGTAGTAGTAGTAGTAGTATTAGTAGTGGTAGCAGTAGTGCAGTCGTGGTTGTAGTAGTAGTAGTAGTAGTGGTAGCAGTAGTGCAGTCATGGTTGTAGTAATAGTAGTAGTAGAGGTAGCAGTAGTGCAGTCGTGATTGTAGTAGTAGTAGTAGTAATGGTTGTTGTTGTTGTAGTCCCAGGTTCATCTGAGAAGCGAATCCAGTGACCTACAGGCGGAAGCTGTCCTCCTCCTGCAGTCCACCATCGTCTTTTGGGGACGAGGGAGGGAACTGAGGGACGTTTGTATCAGCGGGCAGTAGAGCCATCAAGGTATATCTGTGCCACCACGTGAAGGCGATCCCTACCCAGCCACATAATAATACGTAAAGATGAGATAACAAGAATTTTAAGCAGGCTTTTATACTTTAAGAAGAAGAAAGAAAGAAATCTTTGGAAGGTATTGTCAGTTGCGTAGGAGGCCTTGCAGCACCTCTTCCTAATCAGTTTATTTTACACATGACACCGTACCACTCGCTTGCATGCTGTGTATGCCTTTCTTTATGTGGACATGGTTTGCGTGTGTAACACACAAGAGGATACTGACGTGCTGTGTGCAGAATGATTCGGTATGGAAGAAGTGCTACGGAGCCTCTTATGCTACTTTTATCATCAATGCCTGTGTGCAACACGTTTGTCCAGATCATAATCGTCGCCTAGAATAAGTCCCATAACACTGACATTATTACAAAGTCCGCTAGTTTATTATACGGCTGGTTGAACAGCGAAAGAGACAAACAGAAATTGTCTAAGAGCCTGACCGGCCAGAGCATAATGACAGTGTTAGTTCACGATGATCTGGTGGCCAGCGACGCCGTGGCAGCGTTGGTGGATAGTCCCCCGTGGTGGTGAGGCCAGACCACCACAACACGGGTCTCCGGGAAGTCTTTTTCTGTATCTGTCTGTCTGTCTGCCTGCCTGCCTGCCTGTCTATCTTTCATTATTTATTTATTTCATATATTTCATGTATTTATTTATTGATTTACGTATTCATTCATAATTTGCTAGGTGTTCTACTCTCTTTCACTGTCAGCCTCGGCACTACATAACACCTTAGATGACTGTCCTTTTCTTAGCACCGGATCACGTTGTTTAGCCTGTGAGAGGGCCAGAGGGAGACATGAGGAAGGGAACGGGGATAAGAGGGATTGCTTTAGCCCATTGCAACGCTGAATAAAAACATTTGAAGCCAGCAATAATAAGATATAAAACTCGTCATCGTTGTGAAGGGGTGGATCACTAATGTCAATCCTGGTCCTTTACTGATATATTTTCCTTGTTTTCTTATGTATTATCCTTCCTCTTGATGTTTTCCTTTTCAGCTCGACGGTTTATCAGTCGTATTCTCGTTGGCTTAGAGGCATTGGTAACAACTCTTCTGTCATATATTTCTGCCTGTTACACCTTATTATCCTTTTGTACTTAACTATTTGTGCTGCGAAGGGACGCCTTCATTTGGTGGCACTGATATAACCGGGCGGCACAACAGCCTGGTTATATACGAGTACTCGTTCCTCAACTACAGTACTTCCCTGTTCCCCGACAGAATGGTGGACTGAAGAAGGCAGCTTAAGCCTGCAGTCCACTGGGATCACGTTTCAGATAAGCCATGAGGTGAAGCAACAACGTAACTGATTCAGGCCGTGTTGGTGATGGCCATACATACCATACACGGGGAAATAAAGGCGTAATATGCAAAACAAGTGAATTATGATGTCACTGGATTGAAAGGAATACAGCGGAAGGGCCAACTTACACAAAATAAATGCCCAAAAAAAGTAAATAAATCAATAAAATAACGTGTGCTAGGCTGTGATGGCCGCCCCCACCCCCATTCCAGGGTAACCAGGTGTCTTGTCATGGCGTCTCTGGCTGGCCTGGCTTCAATAAGTCAATGATTTGAAAAAATTAATTATTTAGTTGAGCTGGGTTTATGTGATCGATTTCACTGTATTGACAAATTTAGTCTTTTGGATACATTGGGTTTATATCATCTGATTTACCTGTATTGAGAAAGTTATTCACACGGCTTTTGGCTGCAGTAAGTTTTTGTGATCCACCTGTAGCCGAGTGATTCGAAACTCATTATTGATAACGTTATGTAATGTTCTTGTGTGGTGGGAGTAGGATGCTTCTACAAGAATATATAAAAAAATCATGATATTTTAAGCAATATTCGCTTTGGATTAGTGTTTAGAGTTTGTTTCTTTATAGGTGATGAGATATGAATAATTCGCCTTAATTCTCTCTTGTAAGCTATCTGTGGTATTACAGGAATATTGTCATATTTTTGTTCACTACAGACGATTTCTAACAGTTAAGAAAGAACTCACGTGTTATAGGGTTTTAATAAAGCCTATAATATTAAACTCATCAAGGTCAATAAATATTTTTTTAATGCTGAGAAAAATGCCTCGATAAAACTAGAGCAAAGTTAAAATTACGTGGCCGTGTTGTGTTGACCGCCGCCCCCCGCCACCACGAGAGGGACACCACTAGCCCGGCCATGGCGTCTTGGAGCCATGTTGGCGTTAGCAAAGGACAGTTGATAACGTTTATTATTTACTAGTAAGTTTTTTGTTACACATTGGCCTCCTCTTTTATATTGCTGATGACATAATGGCGATAATAGGCCCAATAGTACCAGTAATAGGTTTGCTGCCGTTGGTGTTGCTGCTGCTGTAGCCACAAAGCTCACTTCACCATGAACCAGCTTCTCTCTAGGATGAAACTGTCTTTTTCTTGCAGTTCACCATCCTCCATTCGTATTGTATTTTGACAGTATATATTATAATATGACTAAAATTGCTGTCATACTCAAACATGCGCGTAATCTTACTTCTCCTCCCCTCCTTTCCCTGTTCTTCATTTTACTCGTCCCTCCCTAATTCTCGCCAATTTTTTATTTGTCCATTATACCTTTAATCACTATGTGTTATATAACAACCAAAGAAAATATATCTTAAGAATACAATTGTAATGTCAAATACACAATCCCACACACAGGCAAAAAGAAAAAAAGTAAAAGTACAATCGTAGATTTAAGAAAACAAAAAGTGCATCGTACTTTATCAATGTTATAATCACTTTATGACGAGTAATTTTACAGATCATTTCCGCTAATCATATATACACAGCCTTTCCGAACACGATAATGCAACCGAAAGTTTTATACTATACGTCACAACCAAGCTATTGACTTTTTATTCTCGGGTTCCAAATCAGGTTTCAGTGATATGCAGCCGGCGCAACTTGGTGTTTTTTTTTTTTTCCTAGGCACCAAGTGTCATTTTTTTTTTCTATGTAACACGCGTAGTATTCGTATATCTTTATAAAAAAAACATTAACTGTAAAATCCGTGTAAAGTCATGTTCAGACTGGATGAACTCTATCCGGATTGTACAGTAGAAGTTCCAAAATTGTATCCCTTGCCCGGCTGTGACGGCCGAGTCGGTAAGGTTGTGCTGATCCAACCGTGGCGGGTGAGATCGAGTCCACCCCCACACAGGTGAAGCGAACTGTAGCCGTACAAGGAAAGAGCTGCCTGACAACTCGAGAATTCGAGTTGGAGGAAGGCATGGTTGGTTGGTTTGTCTGGTTGCTTGTCTCGGTATGTGGTTGGCTTGGTTGATTGGTCAGTTGGCTTTGTTGGTTGGTTGACATTGTTGGCTTGGTTCGTTGTCTTGGTTGGTTGGCTTGGTTGTTGGAACGGGGAAGGCTTGACCCTTCCGGGAAGTGAGGAGCGGTGTCATCTGGGGTCCGGAACCTGGGTGCATCACGAATCACGGAACGGAAGACTGGCTGTGATCCAGGATGTGACGGGGTGTGTTGGTTGGTTGCTTGTCTGGTTGGTTGGCTTGGTTAGTTGATTGGACTGGCCCGTTGGTTGGCTTGGTTGCTGGATGGTCGCGGAACGGGGAAGGCCTGACCCTTCCGGGATGTGAGGAGGGGTGTCATCTGGGGCCCGGGACCTGGGTGCATCACGAATCACGGAACGGAAGACTGGCTGTGATCCGGGATGTGACGGGGTGTGTTGGTTGGTTGACTGTATGGATTGGTTGTATGGTTAGTTGCTTTCGTTCGTCGATCATAGCACATCATTCATATCATATCACTCATATCACCCATAACTCATCATGACAAGTTGCCCTTCATCACTCATAGCCCATATCACTCATAGCCCATCATCACTCATAATGCATCATAACTAAAAGCCCATCAGCACTCAGTTCAGCATCACTCATATCCCTTCATCACTCATAACTCATCATCACTCATAGCCCATCATCATTCATAACCCATCATCACTCAGAGTGCATCACACACAGCCTTTCATTACTCATAACCTAACATCATTCATAACCACTCATAACGCATCATAACTCATAGCCCATGATCACTCAAAGTCCATCATCATTGATAACCCATCATCACTCATAACCCATCATCACTCATATCCCATCATCACTCATAGTCCATCATCACTCATAACCCATCATCACTCATAGCCCATCATTACTCATAGTCCATCAAGGCACATAGCCCTTCATTACTAACACAACCCATATCATTCATAACCCAATGTCACTCTTAACCCATCATCACCCATAGCCCATCATCACCACACATAACCCATCACTCATAACACAACGTCACTAATAACCCAACATCACTCATAACCCAACATCACTCATAATAACCCATTATCACTAATAACCCACCATATCCGACTCATAGCCCATATCACTCATAGCCCATATCAGTCATAACCCATTATCACTCCAAACCCATCATCACTAATAGCCCATCATCACCACACATAACCCAACATCACTCATAACCCAACATCACTCATAATAACCCATTATCACTAATAACCCATCATATCCGACTCATAGCCCATATCACTCATATCAGTCACAACCCATTATCACTCCAAACCCATCATCACTCATAACCAATCATCACTCAAAGCCCAACATCTTTCATAACCCATCATCACCCAAAACCGATCAACACTCATAGCCCATCATCACCCATGGCCCAACTTCACTCATTGCCCATCATCACTCACAACCCATCATCACTCATATTCTGTCATAGCTCATCCTCACTCATAGCATAGCACTCATAACCCATCATCACTCATATCCCCTCATCACTCATATTCTGTCATTCCTCATTCCTCATCATCACCCATATCTCATCATCACTCATAACCCATCATTGCTCCTTATCACTCATAACCCATCATCACTCATAGCCCACCATCACTCATAATCCATCATCACTCATAACCCATCATCACTCATCGCTTCTCAACACTCATAACCCACCATCTCTCATAACCCACCATCACTCATAGACCAGCATTACTCATAACCCACCATGCCAAGTCTTAAGCATCATTGAAATTTGTATATTTATGATATTTAATATTTTACTGAATTATTTGCTCATTAATAATATGGCCTATTGGATAGCATATCATGGGCTCCTAATGGAAATACATCCTTACTCAACACTTCCACTCCTCATCCTCCCCTTTCATCATCCTCAAATCCTCTCCTCTCACCTTCCCTCATTTCCCACCACTCTGCCTCATCTGGCCGGCTTCATTTGCCTGTCTCAGCTCTTCCTACAGTCTTCTCGCTCTATAAATACTCTCACATTTCCATTCCTAGACTGCGACGCAAGCAACAGTGTCGTATGAAATCAATCACTGAACATTATGTTGATATATACCTTCTCGTGAATGCATTACGTAATCCTTAATTGTGTGTGTGTGTGTGTGTGTGTGTGTGTGTGTGTGACTTCGGGCATAGACCAAGCAGCCTCTTGCCTGGGGCCCAGCAGTCTTATGTGTCACACACTGATCATCCCTTACGACATTGGATTTTCTTATTACTAGTGTCCACACCTTGTATAAATTATATTATATATTAGCATCAGTTTTGCTAAGTTTGCACTATAACCTTCCAGCTGAAGGACACATCTGACCCCGACAGTTCAAAAAGAGACTCTTGTAAACTAAGTACAATACACCCGTTTGAAGGTAGCAAGAACATAAATGCGTCATCAGAGTGAAGGGACAACACTCAAGCTCCTCAATATACATATTTTCCATGAGTGTCACTTCAACTATAGTTCTCTTGCCTCAAGGTGGCCAAGATTTTTGTCCTGTTTTGGATCACATCACAAAGGTAGGTGGCAGAATTAGGTAATGCTACGGTTCTGTATTCAGTTCTATTCCTAGCACTTTTTGGTGACTTGCATCATATTCTCTTGTTAATCTTTTGTTACAAATCAGCATTCAGTATGGGGCGATGGCAGTCTTAGGCCAAATTAAAGTAAATGGGGTACAATGTACGTAAACTACTTCGATATTCTTACGATTGCTGTCTGTCTTAGTTTACGTCCTGAGACAGTTTCATCTTTCGTGTTTCTCGAAAGGAACGACCGGAAACGCAAGTGAAGGTGCACGCTCTTACCCACCTTTTTTCATTTTTATATTGTGTAGCCAGATTTAAACATTAATCTCCACTTTTTTATTCACGGTAACTCTCATTTCTTTCACTCCATCCAGCGAAAAAAATATATATATATTCTGGCATTTCAAGTCATTCCATTCTAGAGCACAACACATTATGAGTTGAAACAACCATAACTTTGTTTTCAAGTACATTTGAACACCTCGCCTCGCACAGACATTGGTATTTTACTAGTTCGGTATCCATAATATTACTCTACCTGTAAGTAAAGAGAATGGAGTACATAGTTTATCTTATATACATATACATCCATACATATATATATATATATATATATATATATATATATATATATATATATATATATATATATATATATATATATATATATATATGGTGGGTTGGGTGACTGGATGGGTTCAGAGTGGGCAAGTGAGTGGGTGGATGTTGTTGGATGATACTGTTAGGTGAGTTTGGTGGGTGGCATTCGTGGGTTGGCAGGGTGGATGGCCAGGATCGGTGGGCTGGGTGGGTCGCCCCGTTGGCTGGGCCGAGTGAGTGATCGGGGTGCGATCGATGGGGTTGTTTTGGATGGGTTAGTGGATACGTGGATAAATGGGTTGGTGAATGAGTTGGTTGATGGATGAGTGGGTGGGTGGTTATGTGGCTCCCCAGATGACAAGGCAGGAGTGGGCCTTAGATGGTTAGTAATTATATAACTTGTCGCTGTTATTTGGATTTTAGTAAGTCGTTTAGAAGAAGCTGCATACATATTTGGATAAGAAACTGTATACAGTGGGGTTATTCTATTGAAATCTGCTAAAATTTCAGTATAATCACTTCTCATGGAACTGAAGGTGGATTTGTGCACCTAACAATACTCTTAATAGTGAGATAAATGAAAGTAACATTACATGCGACATGACGTGAGAGTGAGTGAAGCTCCATCTGTGCCTGGGAAATCAGTGCTTTGGTGGGGGTAAGGAGGGGAAATGGGGGGGTGGACGTGTGCGATTAACTTGCCCCCTAGTGGCAGACTACCGTGCCCCCTTATTAGTGTTCATGACTGTACAGCTTAGAAGTTAACTGATGAATAGAAGGAAGAGAGTTGGTGATAGGACATCCCTGAGGAACACCACTATTGATAGTTCTAGGAGAATATCACTGGCCGTCTGCAACAACAGCTATAGAACAACCAGAATGAAAGCATGAGATAAAGGCACAAGTAAAAGAACAGAAACAATGAGAGGGAAGTTAGGAAGTTAGAGATTTATGCTAGACATCACCCAAAGCCTTTGAGATGTCATGTACAACGACAAAGCTTTCACCAAAGTCACGATGTGAGGATGCCCAGGGGTCTGAAAGGAAGGTGAGAAGATCTCCAATGGAGCATCCCTGGCGGAACCCCAGCTGGTGATTAAAATGAAGGTTGTGACAGGAAAGTTTTTTTTTTTTCTTTTTTTTAGACAAAAGTAAGCTTTGGACACAAAGGATAATTTTTTTTTTTAATAGATAAAAGTAAACTTTGGATATAAAGGATGTTAAAGCAATTGGGCGGTAGTAAATGGGCTGGAAATGGTCACTCTACTTTGGGACTGGCTGTATAAGAGCGAATTTCCAGCAAGAAGGAAAGGTACAAGTCAGATAAGGGCGAAAGAGTTTACCTAGACAGGGTGTAAGCAGAGAACCACAGTTCTTGAGGAAAACAAGAGAGATCCCATCAGATCCATGGAAGAAGGGGAAAAGAATGTACAGGCTACCCCTTGAACAACCAATGATCGTCCCAACCAGTGAGTAATTTCCAGCAAATACCCACTACTCACCAACATCTGGCGAGGTGGGAAAGGCTGCCGTGTTAGACACACCCACCCAGCAAAGCAGAATACCAAGGCTCGAGGCCGAGTAGCATATCTTTTTTTTTTTTTTTAAACTTGCTCTGCAATGTTAACTCATCGCATTGTATGACTTTTTTTCAAGTTTAATCTTATTACCAATTGCACTCAAATCTATATAACTTAAGATGGATCTCTGTACTGTATGTGAAAGTATCGATGAAGATTACAGTATATCGAACCCGTCCAGCTGGAAGTTTACAGGAATACCCAGTCGTTGAAAAGGACTCATCATGACATGAAACCAGTGGACCACAGATTACCGGCCACTTGATCAGAGCGCTGCCACCGATCTCTTGTTGAGTTTGTAATGAAAGTGTTTGTGTTGTAGCAGTAAGGTGCATGGGGTTAGTGTGTTGTGGTGTGGTGTGGTGGTTGCATTGAGGTTTGGGCATAGTTGATTGTTTGTGAGTTGTATGTTGGGTTGGTATAGTGGCAGGGAAGGGTGAGGGTCACATTGTAGTCTGTTTAAGTGCCCTGGTGTCTCTCTGGGTAGGGTAGGGTCTGAGGGGTGGATGTCTGCGTAGTGGTTCAGGAAAGATGTACAGCAGTTTGGCAGGAGGTTTTGAATGCTTGTGATGGTTGTGTGTTTTTTAAACTTACCGGGTATGTGTTTGTGTGCTGCGTTGAGGAAGAGTATGATTTCAATTAGGTATTCTGTTTTTTGTTTTTTTGTTTTTGGTGCGAGGGATGATATAAAATAAAGTTGTAAGGAAGTGATGGATCTTTCCAGAAAACAGTGAATTGTGTCCCTTCCATCGTCATGTGATCTTTGACTGGAATAAAGTACGAAGTTCTTTAATTACGGCCCAAACGTTAATCGCTATAGCCTTCTTAAGTTTTGAATCCGTAGGTTTCTTTAATATAAACGTCAGACAATGGCCAAAATTCGATACTAAGTACAGTAAATGTTCTGCGAAGATGAGTATAATTCCCACTCTTAGTGATTTTCCATCTTTCTGTGTTGTCACTCCCATGACAGGGCGGGAAGGTGAACTACCACCCAACTCAGTCTCTGGGTTCGCGGCCACTAAGTGAACCTTTTTATGTATTGTTTATTTTAATATTTAATGATATTTTACTTTTGCATTATCATATTTTACAAAACACAGGAGTTGCAGCCATTATTCAGTTGTAGTACTACGAAATGGTCTCTACTTTGCAAGCGTTGCCAAAGTGAGTTGAGTAGAAGACGTTTGTTCTACATTCATTTTTACTGTCTCCGAGCTACATTATTCACCTTTAGATATTCCCCTTGAAGTGAAAGTGTACCGTATATGAGAAACACAACTGACCACGACAACATGTAAGCGATTGGCAGTAACAAGAATATACAGTAATCACAGTAATCTGCGTGGCGTCCCTCCAGTGCTTGGCGGAGGGGGAGAGACAGCCTACACCCACCTTACTTCCTTGGTTCGTTGCCACTACTTTTGTGTGTGTGTGTGTGTCGATTCATTTTTCTTTTTCTATCTTTCTTTTCACCACGTAGCTAAAGCTAAAATATCTTTTCACCTATCACAATTACCGCCTATTTCTTTAACCGCCATGACTTAAAATTCTTCCACCACTTCCAGTCTTCATTCACCAGCACTTCACACCGAGTCAGTAGCTTTCTCAACAGCCATCATTTCACTCTCATCCTCATTTTTTACTAGACATCGCCGCACACAGACACAAACAGTTTCATAGTTTTAGTATCCAATAGATTACATCAAATATGTGAACGGGCAAGGAAGTAAAAGTTTGGTCTATACAGTTTCCAGTTTTCTACTTATTTTTACACCGGCACTTTTGCATGGTTGGTGAGGTGCGAAGCTAAAACTATACCGTCCTCGGATCGAATCCCAGATCTATGTTTACTTTTGTGCAAAGAAATCATCGAGAATTAGATTCCCAACAGACCTGTATTTTTATTCATTGTTTTTATCACGTAACCGAACTGCACAAGTTTTTGAACTTGAGGTAGTAGGTGAAATTTTCTCTTCTGTACAAGCGTTCCGACAAAGAATTACACAGAGACCAACATTGTTCTCAGCTTTTTTTACTTGTTTTATCCAGGCGAGTTTGTTCAGCTGAAGTGAGACGTATTAAAAAGGCACACATAAAAAACACAAACATGGCAGATTGATCTTGAATGTCTTCATGAGTTCAGCCCCGTGTTTGTGTGCATCAATTCTTTGCTAATTGATGCCGATCTTCAGTATAGATAGATAGACAGATAGACAGATAGATAGGTAAAATGTATATAGGCAGATATAATGTGTATAGATGGATATAATGTATATAGACAGGTAGATACATATGTAGATGGATAGATGGCTATAAGGTATGGAGATAGATAGATACATACATACATACATACATAAACATTTATGTACAAAGATATAATCCTCTATATCATATCACTTAGTCCGTTAATTCCTCTTACTCTTACCTATCTCTGCAACCTCCCTCGGTCCCTCTCGCCTCTTTTACAGTGTCTCATTCATTCGTCATTCCTTCCATTACTTCACACTGTATTTTCTATTGTAACCGTTTGCACTGCTAGTAAGTTACCTCCTCTTCCCACATATTTATACAAGGTTTACCATGTCTCCTTCACACTGACCAGACGTATTGCACATTGTCAATCATTCAATTGCACGCTGATTTTGACACTTTTCCCAAACACGCATCTACTTAGCCACCCATGTATATCCATTATGACCCTCTCAGCCTATAGACAGATTAAGTTTAACATTAGCAGTGTGATATTCTCCCAGTGATACTGTATAAACTTACAGACACAGTTTTCTCTAATACCCCAAAGCAGTAAATTTTCATCGTTATATTCCACTTACCGTTATCAGCCTATGGTGCACAAGAGTTGCCTTCAGTCGTTACTGCTGTGTTTGTCCTGGGTTCGTCCTTCCCATTCCACTTTTCCCTTTCTTTTTGCATATGGCCGTCGTCTTTGTGGTGCCATGTCTTCTCATTTCTTTGTTAGTTTCGTATTGTGTTCGTGTTTTTTGCCTGACGCTTGGTTACATTAATTATCATAAAACGTAAATTTGGTTGATACAAGAATATAAACCCGTCTTTATATAATTACATTATGATTGATATTGCTGCTATATTGGTGTCAGTCGACTCTAATAGCGTGGGTTTTAGATTACCTGTTTAATACCAGTCAACATGCTAAGAGGAAAAGCATGGTTCTGATATACGATAAGCTAGCAGTAAAGTTTCATATATAGTAGAACTGTCATATGCTAAGATTAACGCAATTTTGTTCTCAGTAATTACCTTTTTATCAGTATAAATCACCAAATGTGGGCAATGAAGTTATGATTATTATTCTTATTATTTCATGATCAGCCTCAGTCCAAAACATCATCCAATCTTTGTCGAGCCCCAAACCAGGGAAACAAGAATGGTCTGGCATAGGGCACGACGGGATACCTTCCTCCCCCTCCTCCTCCTCCTTCCTTGCCCCGGAGCTATGACTACCACTGATTTGGTAGTTCATAAAAGTTCATCATGTTCAGGACGTACTGTTGAAGACGTATCGCAGAATTTTATAAAAATCGTAATGAATACATAATAACTTGATAAACATGCATCATATAAAAGTAATTGAATGATATAATAATTTGACATTAGATTAACTCATAGTATTATTTTTGATAAAATTTAAGCTCCTTTAAGTTCTCAACATGTTAACGTACTCGCAATGCAGTCATCTATAGAGAGAGAAAAAAAAAAGTGACAGAATAAGTAAATCTTGGACATCGTGTATGTTGAGTCAAAACAAGAACACGTTTCATATCAGCCTGGGGACCAGAAGAAAAATTACATTTTAAGTTTACTGGGTACTGGACAATACTGATAAGCTTTGCTAATAAGACATTTTACCCATACTTATATATTCTTCCTTTTAAACTGATAGTCGTTGAGTTGACTCTGACAAGCAGGTAAGTGCGAAGCTACCTGCGAAATAAGTTTTCTGACCCATCAATTGGGGCCAGAATTCCGGGGGCTTGAATGGTGAGGAAGGGGTAGAGTGGCTCATTCAGCTGGGCAAAAGTTGGTTAGTATCGTATTCTGGCAGTTTGTTTCTGGCTCTGAAAACCCTTGCTCATCCCACCTTGAGGAGAGAAAAGAGATGATGCTGATAATGATGTTGATGATGATGATGATATCTTCATTCCTTAAGCAATATCATTTTTAACTAATTTGCCCCAGACTTTCGTCCTTTTGCAGTTTGTTTTGTATAGATCAGTGACAGAAATTAAGACATTCTTCCCATAGCAACTTTTCGTTATCATGATCATAATGAATTGTTAGGCTATTACTGTACAGTAGTACATCAGCATTCAAGATGGAAAAAGTGATTTTGGATCAAGGCAAAGTAAAAATAGTGCACAACAAAAAATAATTGGATAAGTGCAATGTTAGAATAAAACACACACACACACACACACACACACACACACACACACACACACAAACTGTGATGATAATTCACTGCATTGAAGACTGCTTGTCGGAAAATTTTATTAGGCCCTTTAAAATACGATCACTTACCTCTAACCACTTCGCCACGAAAGATTGTTTAGATGAGCAATGTATGAAAGGGGCAAGGTGTATCCCCTTCAGTAAAGGTTTTTCTTAAGCTGATAAAAACATTTTGGGAAGCAGGAATGAAGACGTCAGCTACTGAAGAGGTTACTGATTCTTTTTTTCCCAGAGGTCTCTTATTAAAGCCGAAAATAACAGTTTGGTATTAGCCAGAAAATAATGATATAAAGGGACTAATAACACACACACACACACACACACACACACACACACACACACACACACACACACACACACACATCACGCTGCAATGCATTGATTTTTTTCGGCGTTACGTAATATGACTATTTACCCTCCTTCAGAAATTCGGTAACCCAGAACTCTATTTATTGTGATTATTATTACGTATCATCATTACTAGAAACAAGAGAGAAATGCCTGCAAAAAGTTGCATAAAGTCTTTGTGAGGACTGTATACGATCATGGCGGCTAACCAGACATGGCTGGTGATACCACAGGAGGGGGACGTTTTTGAAAACTGTGAACCCCAAACACAGTATCTCCCGGAGGAGCTTAACTCTTCCTGAGGCATCATTAGTGTAGTCACTGTTGTGGTCATGGTCGTGGTGAAGGCCAGTCACGGGGTCAGTTGGTCATGGTCCTGTGCTGCACCCTGTTCCGGGCCAGGGGGACCTGCAGGACTTGAACCAACGTCAGCTGGGTGGCAAGCCAAAGCCTCCCAACCCACCCACCGCAAACTGGCCGACGCCAGAGTGTTTGGAACTGTTATTTATACTCAACAGATCAGCAGTGTTATGATGTTACCAGAAATGTATTTAGTCGTCTCGTAACTGCATGCTAATTAATATATTGTTACTGAACCACACACACATAGTCTAGGAAACAATGGTATTTCTGCAGTGAAAAATATCAGGAAGTAACCTTGTTTTTATTCAGGCTGCATGTAAGTCTTCCTTTAATAATTCAATTCTTTTTTTAAATAGAACTGAGAACCCGGTGCTATTTGAAAGATTGAATTATTAATATTCCTTTATCTGAAACTTCACTCTATCTTAGAAAATATTATAATTGGGTTGGATACGGTTGTATTTGTTATAATTTAGATCCAGTACAGTCGAGGGCAAAAGTTAGTCTAATTTTTACCTTTTCTTCTCACTTTCCTCGACTGGCTAATAATACTAAATTATTGGCTTGACATGTTTCTCCTCCCTCAAATTATTTTCTTTGAGATGAAGCTTCATACAGGAAAGTGACAGACATGTCCCACGTGTGAAACTGACGCAGCGGAACAGCAAAGCAGCTTTTGCCCAAGACTGTACACCGCTGCATCCAGTGCTGACATAGCGAAGTAAGTCCAAAATGACACACACACACACACACACACACATTTTAACCCCCTCTGTAAGGTGATGTGTATTCAATGTAGTTCCTGATATCGCATCACGATTTTACTCAGCGTAGGAGGGATGTTTCGAGAAAGATTGACTGCATATAATAATCGGCAACAATTTCACTGTTAAAGAGTATTTGGCAAAAGCTGACTCTTGCCTGGTGGTGATGGCTTAGTAGTGTCATGGCACTGGAAGTACATACAGGAGGCCTACCAGTATATTTGAAGAGTTGTGTACAGTTCTGAAAATACTAGTTAAAGACAAAATTTACGAGTGAAATTAGACTAGTCAGCTACTGTTTAGGGACTACTACTATTACCATCGTACTAGTAGTACCAGAAGTAGTAGTTGTTGTTGTAGCAGCAGTTGTTGTGTTGTTGTATTCGTTGCAGTAGTAGTAGTAGTGTTGTTGTTGTAATAGTAGTAGTAGTAGTAGTTGCAGTTGTTGTTGTTGTAATAGTAGTAGTAGTTGTTGTTGTTGTATCAGCACTTGTTGTGTTGTTGTATTCGTCGCTGTAGTAGTAGTAGTGTTGTTGTAACAGTAATAGTAGTAGTTGTAGTTGTTGATGATGTTTTTGTAGCTGTTGCCGTAATTTGTAGCAGTAGTAATAGTAAATGTAGTAGTTGTTGTTCTTGTAATATTACAGACGTAAGAGGAGTAGTAACAGTAGTAGTAGTAGCGCAATGGTGGTTGTAGTAGTAGTAGTAGCAGTGATAGTAATAGCTGTAGTACTAGTAGTAGCGGTAGTAGTAGTAACAGTTGAAGTGGTAGTAGTAGTAACATTAGTAATGGTAGTAGTAGCTGTTGTTGTTTTTGTTGTTGTTCATAAAAAAAGTGAATCCAGTGAACTACAATCTGAAGCTGTCGTCCTCCTGCAGTCCACCATCCTCCTTTTGGGGGCTAGGGAGGGAACTGAGGGACGTTTATGTCAGCGGGCAGCAGAGCCACCAAGTTATGTCTGTGCCACCACGTGAAGGCGATCCTGCCTAACCCCATGATAAGACGTAAAGGAAAGATATCAAGAATTTTAAGCACGCCTTTATATTATAAGAAGAATAAAGAAGTCTTAGGAAGCTATTATATATGAAGCAGGAGCCCTAGAAGCACCTTTTCCTAATCACTTTATTTTACACATGACACCGTAACACTCACCTGTACGCTGTTTGTATCTTTTTTTTTTTTTATGTGGATATGGTTTGCATGTGTAACATACAAGAGGATACAGATGTGCTGTGTGCAGAATGATTCGGTAACGAAGAGGTGCTACGAAGCCTCTTATGCTACTTTTATCATCAATGCCTGTATGCAACACGTTTGTCCAAGTCACAATCGTCGCCTAGAATACGTCCCATAACACTGACATTACATCCAAGTTCCCACGTTTATAATACTGCTGGTTGAACGGGGACAGAGGTAAACAGAACTTGTCTGAGAGTCTGACCGGCCAGAGCATAATGACAGTGTTAGTTCTCGAGGATCAGGTGGCCAGCGACGCCGTGGCAGCGTTGGTGGATAGTCCCCCGTGGTGGTGAGGCCAGACCACCACAACACAAATCACTGAAGTTTTTCCCTCTATCTATCTATCTATCTATCCTTATATATTTATCTATTTATCTGTCTATCTGCCTTTCCGTCTGGCTGTCTACAGTATCTTTCATTATTTATTTATTTTATTTACTTATTTATTTCTTAATTTATGCATAATTTGCATGGTGTTCTGCTCTCCTTTACTATCAGCCTCGTCACTATATGACACCTTATATAACAGTCCTTTTCTTAGCACCGGATCACGTTGTTTAGCCTGTGAGAGGGCGAGAGGGAGACATCAGGAAGGGAACGGGGATAAGAGGGATTGCTTTAGCCCATTGCAAAGCTGAATAAAAACGTTAGAAGACAGCAAGAATAAGATATAAAACTCGTCATCGTTGTGAAGGGGTGGATCACTAATGTCAGTCCTGGTCCTTTACTTATATATTTTCCTTGTTTTCTTATGTATTATCCTTCCTCTTGATGTTTTCCTTTTCAGCTCGACGGTTTATCAGTCGTATTCTCGTTGGCTTAGAGGCATTGGTA
Organism: Coenobita brevimanus; assembly: GCF_032717465.1. Taxonomy (NCBI): domain Eukaryota; kingdom Metazoa; phylum Arthropoda; class Malacostraca; order Decapoda; family Coenobitidae; genus Coenobita; species Coenobita brevimanus. Next base: position 27,671,868 of record NC_137051.1, on the reverse strand, counting down.
ACAACTCTTCTGTCATATATTTCTGCCTGTTACACCTTATTATCCTTCTGTACTTAACTATTTGTGCTGCAAAGGGACGCCTTCATTTGGTGGCACTGATATAACCGTGCGGCACAACAGCCTAGTTATATACGAGTACACGTTCCTCAACTACAGTATTTCCCTGTTCCCCGACAAAATGGTGGACTGAGGAAGGCAGCTTAAGCCTGCAGTCCACTGGGATCACGTTTCAGATAAGCCATGAGGTGAAGCAACAACATAACTGATTCAGGCCGTGTTGGTGATGGCCATACATACCATACACGGGGAAATAAAGGTGTAAGATGCAAAACAAGTGAATTATGATGTCACTGGATTGAAAGGAATACAGCGGAAGGGCCAACTTACACAAAATAAATGCCCAAAGAAAGTAAATAAATCAATAAAATAACGTGTGCTAGGCTGTGATGGCCGCCCCCACCCCCATTCCAGGGTAACCAGGTGCCTTGTCATGGCGTCTCTGGCTGGCCTGGCTTCAATACGTCAATGATTTGAAATAATTAATTATTTAGTTGAGCTGGGTTTACGTGATCGATTTCACTGTACTGACAAATTTAGTCTTTTGGATACATTGGGTTTATATCATCTGATTTACCTGTATTGAGAAAGTTATTCATATGGCTTTTGGCTGCAGTAAGTTTTTCTGACCCACCTGTAGCCGAGTGATTCGAAACTCATTATTGATAACATTATGTAATGTTCTTGTGTGGTGGGAGTAGGATGCTTCTACAAGAATATATAAAAAAATCATGATATTTTAAGCAATATTCGCTTTGGATTAGTGTTTAGAGTTTGTTTCTTTATAGGTGATGAGATATGAATAATTCGCCTTAATTCTCTCTTGTAAGCTATCTGTGGTATTACAGGAATATTGTCATATTTTTGTTCACTACAGACGATTTCTAACAGTTAAGAAAGAACTCACCTGTTATAGGGTTTTAATAAAGCCTATAATATTAAACTCATCAAGGTCAATAAATATATTTTTAATGCTGAGAAAAATGCCTCGATAAAACTAGAGCAAAGTTAAAATTACGTGGCCGTGTTGTGTTGACCGCCGCCCCCCGCCACCACGAGAGGGACACCACTAGCCCCGCCATGGCGTCTTGGAGCCATGTTGGCGTTAGCAAAGGACAGTTGATAACGTTTATTATTTACTAGTAAGTTTTTTGTTACACATTGGCCTCCTCTTTTATATTGCTGATGACATAATGGCGATAATAGGCCCTATAGTAGCAGTAATAGGTTTGCTGCCGTTGGTGTTGCTGCTGCTGTAGCCACAAAGCTCACTTCACCATGAACCAGCTTCTCTGTAGGATTAAACCGTCTTTTTCTTGCAGTTCACCATCCTCCATTCGTATTGTATTTTGACAGTATATATTATAATATGACTAAAATTGCTGTCATACTCAAACATGCGCGTAATCTTACTTCTCCTCCCCTCCTTTCCCTGTTCTTCATTTTACTCGTCCCTCCCTAATTCACTCCTATTTATTATTTGTCCATTATAACTTTAATCACTATGTGTTATATAACAACCAAAGAAGATATATCTTAAGAATACAATTGTAATGTCAAATACACAATCCCACACACAGGCAAAAAGAAAAAAAGTAAAAGTACAATCGTAGATTTAAGAAAACAAAAAGTGCATCGTACTTTATCAATGTTATAATCACTTTATGACGAGTAATTTTACAGATCATTTCCGCTAATCATATATACACAGCCTTTCCGAACACGATAATGCAACCGAAAGTTTTATACTATACGTCACAACCAAGTTATTGACTTTTTATTCTCGGGTTCCCAATCCGGTTTCAGTGATATGCAGTCGGCGGCAACTTGGTGTTTTTTTTTTTTTTCCTAGGCATCAAGTGTCATTTTTTTTTTTATGTAACACGCGTAGTATTCGTATATCTTTATCAAAAAAAATTAATTGTAAAATCCGTGTAAAGTTATGTTCAGGCTGGATAAACTCGGTTCGGATTGTACAGTAGAAGTTCCAAAATTGTATCCCTTGCCCGGCTGTGACGGCCGAGTCGGTAAGGTTGTGCTGATCCAACCGTGGCGGGTGAGATCGAGTCCACCCCCACACAGGTGAAGCGAACTGTAGCCGTACAAGGAAAGAGCTGCCTGACAACTCGAGAATTCGAGTTGGAGGAAGGCATGGTTGGTTGGTTTGTCTGGTTGCTTGTCTCGGTATGTGGTTGGCTTGGTTGATTGGTCAGTTGGCTTTGTTGGTTGGTTGACATTGTTGGTTAGGTTCGTTGTCTTGGTTGGTTGGCTTGGTTGTTGGAACGGGGAAGGCTTGACCCTTCCGGGAAGTGAGGAGCGGTGTCATCTGGGGTCCGGAACCTGGGTGCATCACGAATCACGGAACGGAAGACTGGCTGTGATCCGGGATGTGACGGAGTGTGCTGGATGGGTCATTGTCTAGTTGCTTGTCTGGTTAGTTGATTGATTGGATTGGCCTGTTGGTTGGCTTGGTTGCTGGATGGTCGCGGAACGGGGAAGGCTTGACCCTTCCGGGAAGTGAGGAGGGGTGTCATCTGGGGTCCGGGACCTGGGTGCATCACGAATCACGGAACGGGAGACTGGCTGTGATCCGGGATGTGACGGGGTGTGTTGGACGGTTCATTGTCTGGACTGGTTATCTGGTTGTTTCTCTGATTGATTTGCCTTGGTTAGTTGATTGCTTACTTGGCTTGGCTGGTTACTTGGCTTGGTTGTTGGATGGTCGCGGAACGGGGAAGGCCTGACCCTTCCAGGATGTGAGGAAGGGTGTCATCTGGGGCCCGGGACCTGGGTGCATCACGAATCACGGAACGGAAGACTGGCTGTGATCCGGGATGTGACGGGGTGTGTTGGTTGGTTGCTTGTCTGGTTAGTTGGCTTGGTTAGTTGATTGATTGGACTGGCCCGTTGGTTGGCTTGGTTGCTGGATGGTCGCGGAACGGGGAAGGCCTGACCCTTCCGGGATGTGAGGAGGGGTGTCATCTGGGGCCCGGGACCTGGGTGCATCACGAATCACGGAACGGAAGACTGGCTGTGATCCGGGATGTGACGGGGTGTGTTGGTTGGTTGACTGTATGGATTGGTTGTATGGTTAGTTGCTTTCGTTCGTCGATCATAGCACATCATTCATATCATATCACTCATATCACCCATAACTCATCATGACAAGTTGCCCTTCATCACTCATAGCCCATCATCACTCATAATGCATCATAACTAAAAGCCCATCAGCACTCAGTTCAGCATCACTCATATCCCTTCATCACTCATAACTCATCATCACTCATAGCCCATCATCATTCATAACCCATCATCACTCAGAGTGCATCACACACAGCCTTTCATTACTCATAACCTAACATCATTCATAACCACTCATAACGCATCATAACTCATAGCCCATGATCACTCAAAGTCCATCATCATTGATAACCCATCATCACTCATAACCCATCATCACTCATATCCCATCATCACTCATAGTCCATCATCACTCATAACCCATCATCACTCATAGCCCATCATTACTCATAGTCCACCAAGGCACATAGCCCTTCATTACTAACATAACCCATATCATTCATAACCCAATGTCACTCTTAACCCATCATCACCCATAGCCCATCATCACCACACATAACCCATCACTCATAACACAACGTCACTAATAACCCAACATCACTCATAATAACCCATTATCACTAATAACCCATCATATCCGACTCATAGCCCATATCACTCATAGCCCATATCAGTCATAACCCATTATCACTCCAAACCCATCATCACTAATAGCCCATCATCACCACACATAACCCAACATCACTCATAACCCAACATCACTCATAATAACCCATTATCACTAATAACCCATATCACTCATATCAGTCACAACCCATCATCACTCATAACCAATCATCACTCAAAGCCCAACATCTTTCATAACCCATCATCACCCAAAACCGATCAACACTCATAGCCCATCATCACCCATGGCCCAACTTCACTCATTGCCCATCATCACTCACAACCCATCATCACTCATATTCTGTCATAGCTCATCCTCACTCATAGCATAGCACTCATAACCCATCATCACTCATATCCCCTCATCACTCATATTCTGTCATTCCTCATTCCTCATCATCACCCATATCTCATCATCACTCATAACCCATCATTGCTCCTTATCACTCATAACCCATCATCACTCATAGCCCACCATCACTCATAATCCATCATCACTCATAACCCATCATCACTCATCGCTTCTCAACACTCATAACCCACCATCTCTCATAACCCACCATCACTCATAGACCAGCATTACTCATAACCCACCATGCCAAGTCTTAAGCATCATTAAAATTTGTATATTTATGATATTTAATATTTTACTGAATTATTTGCTCATTAATATTATGGCCTATTGGATAGCATATCATGGGCTCCTAATGGAAATACATCCTTAACATAGCTACCGTAAAGGGTGTATTTCGGAAATACGATACTCAGTGCACTGTGCAAGCTGCCATTAAATCATTACTCAACACTTCCACTCCTCATCCTCCCCTTTCATCATCCTCAAATCCTCTCCTCTCACCCTCCCTCATTTCCCACCACTCTGCCTCATCTGGCCGGCTTCATTTGCCTGTCTCAGCTCTTCCTACAGTCTTCTCGCCCTATAAATACTCTCACATTTCCATTCCTAGACTGCGACGCAAGCAACAGTGTCGTATGAAATCAATCACTGAACATTATGTTGATATATACCTTCTCGTGAATGCATTACGTAATCCTTAATTGTGTGTGTGTGTGTGTGTGTGTGTGTGTGTGTGTGTGTGTGTGTGTGTGTGTGTGTGTGTGTGTGTGTGTGTGTGTGTGTGTGTGACTTCGGGCATAGACCAAGCAGCCTCTTGCCTGGGGCCCAGCAGTCTTATGTGTCACACACTGATCATCCCTTACGACATTGGATTTTTTTATTACTAGTATTACCTTGTATAAATTATATTATATATTAGCATCAGTTTTGCTAAGTTTGTACTATAACCTTCCAGCTGAAGGACACATCTGACCCCGACAGTTCAAAAAAAGACTCTTGTAAACTAAGTACAATACACCCGTTTGAAGGTAGCAAGAACATAAATGCGTCATCAGAGTGAAGGGACAACAATCAAGCTCCTCAATATACATATTTTCCATGAGTGTCACTTCAACTATAGTTCTCTTGCCTCAAGGTGGCCCAGATTTTTGTCCTGTTTTGGATCACATCACAGAGGTAGGTGGCACAATTAGGTAATGCTACGGTTCTGTGTTCTATTCCTAGCACTTTTTGGTGACTTGCATCATATTCTCTTGTTAATCTTTTGTTACAAATCAGCATTCAGTCAGGGGCGATGGCAGTCTTAAGCCAAATTAAAGTAAATGGGGTACGATGTACGTAAACTACTTCGATATTCTTACGATTGCTGTCTGTCTTAGTTTACGTCCTGAGACAGTTTCATCTTTCGTGTTTCTCGAAAGGAATGACCGGAAACTCAAGTGAAGGTGCACGCTCTTACTCACCTTATTTCATTTTTATATTGTGTAGCCAGATTTAAACATTAATCTCCACTTGTTTGTCACTGTAACTCTCATTTCTTTCACTCCACCCAGCGAAATAAAAGAATCTTCTGACATTTCAAGTCTTTCCATTCAAGAGTACATCACATTATAAGTCGAAACAACCAGAACTTTGTTTTCAAGTATATTTGAACACCTCGCCTCGCACTAGTTCGGTATCCATGATATTACTCTTCCTGTAAGTAAAGAGAATGGCGTACAAAGTTTACCTTCAGTTCAGAAATTTTTTCACATTTCCACCGGCCGGGTGGCATGCTGGCCGATGTGTGGGACTGAAATTATATAGTCCTCGGATCGAATCCCAGACTTGTGACTATGTATGAGTAAAAATGTTGCGGAATTAGACGCTTAAAAATAAGTTCAATTGTATTAAATTTGAGGCGCCTCGATGATTGTAACCACGTACTTACCAACGCTGGTTCGAATCCTCAGTTTCTAATTGATTGATAAAAATCTTGCACAATTCAACGCTTAAATATACCTTCCATTATATTAAATTTCTCTGCCATAGTGGCATAGTGGGACTTGCTGACCTGAGACTGGTCTTTGTCCGTCCGGGTTGAACTTGCTGACTTGTGGCTGGTCCATGACCAGTACAACTCAAAATCAGATAGACTCGACAGTCATCGAATAGCTAAGCAGCAATTTTCAAGGACCTCCATCAGCAATAAATCCCTCTGAATCTTACGATACGCAAAGAGACACACGAGTACATTTAGCTAGGCTGAAACGCAGCTATCATCCTTTCCTACTACAATACCAACACAAAACACAGCTCACAAAAAATCCACTTTGCCCACATTGTAACTATGATGGGGAATGGATGTTTCCATGCCGACTTTAATGAAATCCTGTATGTGGCCCTAGGTGGAATTTGCATCTTGGGAGAAGAAGGAGGTCCAAGGCACATCCATGAAAAAATTATGGAGTCCCTCCCAGTCTGCCCTGTCGTAGTGCCATTTAGTCACCACGACAGGTTCAGAGCAGGAGGGTGTGGTAGGTGTTAAACTGGTGGCTTGATTTAAACAATGATCAGAGGATTTGAGGGAGAACTTCACTTCGACATTATAATTATCTGAATTGGTTGTTAGAAACAAGTCCAATAGGTGGGGATTTTGATCGGGGTTGTCTGGTACACGGGTGGGTTGACTGACTAACTGGGTGAGATTAAATGAGTCTGTAAATAGCTCACATTCAAGACCAGAGTCATCAGTTCTGGCTGAATAAGTGAACCATTCAACATTATAGACATTAAAATCACTCAGAATAGTAATTTCTGATGCAGTATTAATGCTGAGGACACTTAGTTGTGAAGACAGAGGCAAATAAACTCGGCTCTGGAGGGGCATTAGGGGAACGATAAACAGAACAGAAATACTTAATTTTACCAAAAGAATTTAATTTGTATATGGAATAGTCGAAATAAGGGCAATTAAACTTAGTAATCTCCTCCAGGACAATTTCTGATTTAGCAAGGCAACATACGCCTCCTTTAGGTCTGAAATTTTAAATCAAGATTTAACCAGGAAAATTAAATCTACCTAAATCAGAGGTGGAGCTTACTTGTGTCTCTGTCAGAAATAGCAGATCAGGGGATTCAAACTGGAGGAAATTTTGAACAGAGCTGATGTTGGAGTGAAGTCCCCTAATATTGCAAAGGAAAATTTTATTGCACTGACGAGCAGATTTAGGGCGCCGCAACACTGGAGGTGGCACAGTCGCTTGATGACGACCGGGAGGGCCCTGTGCAGACAACCCAGCCCTGCCGTGTGATATAATGTGGATGTGTATGATGTGTAAAGAGGGCAGCCTGATGCACTCTGATGTTTTAGACAGAAAGATGTGTAACCAGCTACCAAGGCCTAGGAGAGAAAATGGAATCCAGGCTATTCCCTGAGTCTCCCGTTACCTTGGCGGTAGTACTTCCCTGGGCGGGGCTGCCTACCCCTACTACTCATAATCAAAAATCAGTAAATCCAAATATACACACGGAAAATGTACCCTTTCTACTTTATTTTCATCACCCAAATACCATAATCAAAAGAAAACTTAACACTTCTGGGGTGACTTTTAAAAAAACACAAAAATGGCAAAAATTATTACATGTTCAAGGATTACTAAACAATAAACTTGTTAAATGAAAGCTAAAGACTTGTCCTTATGCTCACACTCTCCCAGGTCCCTGGACCATCAGCTGGGGCAGGCACAACCCTCTGGCACAACAGCTCATTGTAATGGAGATTGACAAAAAAGTGGTATTTTTTTAGAGTAAAAAAATAATGTACATGCAATACTATTTTATTTTCCAGTTATGTACCCCTGTAAATGCACACTACATGATTTTTATTCCTCCCTAAGGCTATGTCCCTTGATTTCCAACCCTATTTTTGGGGGAGAGGTGGAAATTTACTGACTACTTTCCAAAGCATCATTACTTAGTTTTATCAGACTCATAAATAGACATCCATGTAATGAATAATATTTTTTTTATGATTATTCACACCTGTAAATGCACAATAAATGATGTTTATTCCCCCCTAAGGCTATGCCCCTTGATTTCCCACTATATATATATTTTTTTGTGTGAAAAAAAATTACTGACTACTTTCCAAAGCATCATTTCTTAGTTTTTTTCAGAGTCATAAATGGACATCCATGAAATGAATGGAATTTTTTTGGATTATTTACACCTGTAAATGCACAATAAATGATGTTTATTCCTCCATGAGGCTATACATCTGGAAAAGATTATTCAATACCTGCAAAGCAAAACACATTAGATCATCACCCTCACCACTCACAAAGGTCATCAGTAACACTTATCATCTCGAGATTTCATAATTTCACTATAACAGTCACCCTGGAGAGCAATATTCACTAAAACCACACACACACACACACACACACACACACACACACACATATATATATATATATATATATATATATATATATATATATATATATATATATATATATATATATATATATATATATATATATATATATATATATATATATATATATATATATATATATATATATATATATATATATATATATATATATATATATATATATATATATATACACTGTATATATATATATATATATATATATATATATATATATATATATATATATATATATATACACTGTATATATGTACAGTATATATATATATACTGTATATATGTATATATATATATATATATATATATATATATATATATATATATATATATATATATATATATATATATATATATATATATACTGTATATATGTACAGTATATATACATACATATAGATACATACATACATACATACATACATACATATATAGATAGATCGATAGATAGATATATACACACACACACACACACACACACACACACACATATATATATATATATATATATATATATATATATGTTTAGTGAACAGGCAGGATTCCGAAACGGGTATTCGACTACTGATCATCTACACACAACGAAGCAGCTAATTGGGAAAACTACAGAATATAATGAACCACTGTCCTTAGGTTTTGTTGATTACGGAAAGGCTTTCGACTCAGTGGAGCACAGAGCAATTATAAATTCATTGCGGGAACAAGGAGCAAATGAGAGCAATGTTAAATTGCTCGAAAACATAAAGAAGGAACTGCTACAGTTCTATATCTATATACCTAGGCTGCTTCCCCCAAAGAATGGGATGTACTGTTGCTGCAACAGTTAAATTACATAAAGACTCAGAAAAAATAACGACTGAGAAGGGCGTGCGTCAGGGAGATAAATTATTTCCAGCATGCCTAGAAAGTATTTCCAGAAAGCTAGACTGGGAAAACAAAGGAATAAACATAGATGGAGAAAACCTAAACAATTTAAGATATCCAGATGACGTTGTCCTAATCTCAGAAACAGCAGAGACACTGCAAGAAATGTTAAGTGACCTAAATAAAGTCTCAAAGTAGGGCTAACGATGAACCGGAGTAAAACTAAAGTACCGGTAATGTTTAATCCAAATACACTAAAGAGCGTCATCAAAATAATAGAAGAAATTTGTGAGGAGGTCGAGGAGTATAATACTTCGGACAAATAATAAAATTAATGAAAGACCATGATAGCGAAATAAAAAGACGTATCAGCTAGTCAGGTCAGGTGCGGGTAAGGGGATGGGTCTGTTATGATGTGGCAGGGGTAAACCAGTTCTGCTGTCGGGCCCTGCTGCGGATGTCACTGATTGCATTGCCCAGTTGACCCTTGTGCGGTGTGGTGCGGTGAGGATCTGTCCGTTCTCCCCTTTGGGGCTAAGATGCGAATGAATGTGTTTGAATGGATGAGTAAATGGAGAGTGAGTCGTCCTGTCTCGGCTACCTCCCTTTCCTTGGGGGAAGCAGCCTAGGTATATAGATAGATAGATAGACAATTCGATGGAAAGCTTTCGGTAAACATTGAGACATCATATAAAATAGCTTGCCAGTATGTATGAAATGAAGAGTAGGCTATATAGTGAATGTATAATTCCAGCTATGACGTACGGCTGTGAGGCCTGGAAACTGAAGAAATCGATGGAGAATCAGCTAAACCGTTCTCAAAAAGCAATAGAAATGTCAGTGTTGGGAATATCTTTAGGAGACGGGAAAAGATGAACTTCGGTGAGAGAGCAGACTAAAGTCAAAGACATTATAGAAGTTATAAAAGAACAGAAATGGAGGTGGGCAGGTCATGTAGCAAGAATAAAGGATAATCGATGGAGCAAGAGGCTGACTAACTGGACTCCAAGAGACTGTAAGCGTAGCAGAAAAGGGCTAGACAGGAGGTGGAGGGATGAGATAGATAAGTTTGCAGGCAAAACATGGCAGAGATTGACTTACTCAAGGAATTCGTAGAGAAGGCTGGGGGAGGCCTTTGTTCAGCTGTGGACTTGCAATGGCTGAATATATATATATATATATAGATAGATAGATAGATATAGATATATACTTTGTGTGTGTGTGTGTGTGTGTGTGTGTGTGTGTGTGTGTGTGTGTGTGTGTGTGTTAGATTAGTGTATTTTCAATATAGTACCTTATGTCATGGATTTGGGACTGTTAAGAGCAGCTTGTTTACATCAAGCCTTCAGTGCTTGGTCAAGGAGAGAGTGCTCCCACAATGGACATCAGGCGGTGGGGCAAAGAGGGAAGACTGGCTTCGCCTGAGAAGGTGCTTTTAGGAATGGTGTGAGTGACCTTCAGATGTGTCAGGATCGAAGATGAGCCACGAAGAGGTGAGGCTCTGTCCCTGGGTGTTCAGTGCACTGCTCTGGGATGAACTATGACTCTGAGGTGGGCCAGATACTAAGATGAGCCACGACAAAGACTTGAGTTCCTGTCCGAATGATTTGTCCATCCCATGTTCAACCCCATGTAGAACCTATGTGAAATTTGTTTTTGAACTGTGACTTGTACTATATTGCCCTGTGACCAGCGAAGAAAATGGAATCTTCAGAGAAAAACTGCGCATGGAAGCAGTAGTTGTGAACTTATAACGCTCATCCTCATAGCTAGGCTCTGTATTCTGATGTGGCTGAACCACAAGACGAGCTGCTCTTCTGTACCAGAGCTATCAACACAGGGTCTTCTATAGCCCCTATGTTGTTGTTGTTGTTGTTGTTTAACTCCAGTCTGTACGGCTGAGCAGAAGCGTCGACCACAGGTAAGCAACTGCAGGTACTGTACAGTACATATGCCGTGTAGGTAACCGATGTCCCCTTGAGGTAGACAGCGCCTCGCCAGGGTCGAACCGAGGTCCTTCCCCATGGCGAGGTGCAAAGAAATATTAAGAGGCTTGACTCTTGGGTGGACGCCGCAGCTACATTGTTCCACCAAGGGTGCACAACTCCACAACGTGTACTCGTAGGTTCCACGTCACTCCCAACCTTTAGATAAAGTGAAAAATGGTTGTTTGGATTCACTTCGTCACAGAGACAGGGACTTGTAGAAGTCCGGGAGTGGCAGATGTAGTGTAATTCAGGGTTACCTTTATCTTGAACTCGTCCTGCGGGATCCTGGTGGCGTTTGTTTGCCTCTTGTATATACCTTATACCATCACCGTATTAACAAAGTTGAATCTATTATTACTTCAAGACTCAGGCCCAAAATTTTCACATTCAGTTCTACATTTTTATTGGGCTGGCTGGAGAAGAAGTAGCGAACCAAGAACCAGGTGGGACAAGGCAATTAAGTTCTGTATATGAGGGGGAGTGGAGCGTCATGGGAGGAGGTAATCCAGTGTCGGGTCCACCCTTTACAGGATGAAGCGTCAGGCAGTAAGTAGAGAGTCAGACAGTCTACATTCCAAACCTCATGTGATATTTCCTTCAGGCATTTTCAGTTCTAGAAGGTGCTACTCCTCACTATTTCCTGTACAACGCATAACCGGAGAGTCAGAGTGAGACATGGCCTTCTGCTGTACTTCCTGTAGCCATGAAATAGATTCTGTTGGAGTTAAGACCGGATCCGTCATCAGAATTATAGGTGTAATATAACACTCTCTCTCTCTCTCTCTCTCTCTCTCTCTCTCTCTCTCTCTCTTTGTGCCTGTGCTTGGGTGCGATATCAACACAGTAAATCTCGGTGATATGATTAAGAGGGAGCGCTACTAACACACATTCTAGCGCTGTATATTTTTCCTAGGGAGTGAGTCAGGGGAAGGCGATGGCGACCCTCTGGTGGGAAAATCTATAACTATTCAATGTAAACAAACAGATTAAGAGGTCAGGGCTTGGGATGAGGGAGAGAATGAGGGGACGATTATACACAAAGAACGAGAGGTTAAGAAACATGTTTTATTTACTGATAGTGGTAGTGAAGGAGAGTGAAAAAAGAGCAGTTCAGTTAGGGAGGTGGAGAGGAAAGACTGAGAGGGGGAAAGAAAGAGGAGAGATTGGAGAGGTACTCTGAGGAGCAGTGAAGAGGGAATATGCAGGTTACACAAGTCGTTGTTGTTGTTGAGTAATCCCAGCTTCTTTCGCCAAATAAACCCATCAGCTGTACACAAGTAACCGCCCCTACAGGGCCATCCCGTGCAGTGAACCAATGCTCCCTTGAGGTCGAAGTGCCTGGCCACAGTTAGGCAAGGGGAAAGGTGGAGGTTTGGTACCAGGATGGGCTCCTCGTATGCGTCTCTCTGTCCGAACAAGGGCATTGCAGTAGGCTCCACATCACCCCGTTATTTGATTATATGGTTACCACCCAGCGTTGTACATGGTTTTCTGAGTTCAGAAAACCATAAGGCTTGCCAGACAGTGTAACATCACCTGAAGAGGAAAGAAGAGAAGTGAAAACTGAGAGAAAGGATGGGAGAATTGGGAAGAGAGGAGGACAGACACAGAAATGATTGATAAATATGAGGGAAGAAGTTGGCAACACTACATCAAGAGAGTGAATGATGGACGCCACCACCTACCGTCAAACTCCAGGTCTTGAGGAAGCTTAATTACGATATTTTATTTAAACTAACGCCAAACGATATTTTTTTTAGCCCAAGTCTTTTCTTATCATCCAAGGGTTTACATGGGCTCTCATTAATTTTTTCAGGATGTGAAAATCCTCCCAGAAGTCATTCTGGCAATACCACATTATTTCATTCAGTTTGCAGTTAATATGGAAGAAGAACAACGAAAGCTGAATAATAATTGGATTAGAGGGAGAATAACTCGGAAAAATGTTAGACAATGAAGTACAGCTGTTAACTGAGTAACGCAAGCTGTTATGATACGAGATCAGTTTGTTAAGTAAGTCATGTTGCTAAGAGAGGTAAGTAATTTCTTAGCATGACAGGTATGAAAGTGAAGGCAGTGAGGGAGACAGAGAGGGGAAGGAGAAGTGAGTGAGGGGAGCAGAGAGGTTGGGAGGAGGAGGCGGGGCAGGGCCAGTGAAAGAGGCTGTTTATTCGGTCAGTAGTGGTAGGCAGGTGGTGTGGCGGAGGCGGATGTGGGGGGAGACAGATAGGAGGAATCATAGCCAGAAGCAGGGTCGTCAGGCAGGGGTGAGGCAGGGACGTAATGAGGCAAGCAGGAGGTGAGAGAGGTAGGCAGGTGCTGGGAGACGCAGGAAGGGTGGAAGGAGATAAAAAGGGTGGGTAGAAAATTAAAGGTCAGGGAGACAGGGCTGCTGATAGAAGGTGAAGGAAACAGGGATATATGAAAGAGTTAGGGAGACGCAGGTTTGAGGAAAGGGTGAGGCAGGATGAAGGCAAGGTTAGTATGAATCAAGAAAGCTGAGAACTAGGTAGGAGGACAGGTTCGAAGAGCAGCAGACAGAATAAGGAAGGCATGAGCGAGTTAGACGAATGAAGAGAATAGGATGAAACAGGTAAGAAGGGAGGCAGGTTGTGAAGTAGATGGGTAGGTATGTTGTGTGTGTGGTTTAGAGGTAAAGATCAACTCCAAGGAGGCTCATTTTAGCATGAACAATTCTAATGCAGTCAGTGAGAGCTGGAAATAGTCGAGGAAAAAAGGTGTCCAGAGAGAGAGAGACAGACAGACAGACAGACAGACAGACAGACAGACAGACAGACAGAATGAGAACCAGAGAGAGGCGGGTGAAAGTGGGAGGGAGAATGAAAGGGAGAGGGAGAGGGAGAGGGTAATCCGGGCAGTGTTGTGGCAGGTGTTCAGTAAGTCAGTTTCAACACTCAGCCACACACACACACATGCTATAAATACTCTTAGGCTCCTATCACTCACTCCCAGCTGAATATAATCGTCTAGTCTTAGCCGGAATAAACACTAGAGTTGTCTTGACCATCAGAAGGTTACTGGTACCATTATTAACACTCTCAGACTCTTATGGTTCACTGCCAACTTAATGTACTTGAATGGCGTTAGATGAATATAGTACTAGAGATGTCCGGATATCATTTAGGGTGTGCAGAGGTACAAAGAAAAGTTGCAGCAACATACGCAATATCCCTTTCGAAGCTGGTTATTACAGAGATGATTATGACTATGACATCTAATACTCTGAGCTGAAGATACGGATAGCCTAACAAGAAGGCCCTTCCCCCCCACACCCATCCACCAAACCCTCTTCCTCCTCCTATCGCATTAGACCAAGGACATCATTTTCATTTTATTCCTACTACTACAAAGTGAGGTTATTGAGATCAGGGGAACAGTCTACCAGTGAGGCGCTTATTCTCTCCTCCCGTCTGATGTCTCTCTCCAGAGCTCAGTATGTTTACCTGCAGAAAATAAGAACGAAATTTAAAAGAAATCATCAAATTGAAAGGTTTAGGGTAAATGATAAGTATGTAGTGTGTGTGTGTGTGTGTGTGTGTGTGTGTGTGTGTGTGTGTGTGTGTGTGTGTAATTCACCGGGTCGATCAGGATCACTTGATGGTCGTGATCGTCAGCTTTTACCCTCCCGGAAGGGAGCTGAGAGCTCATATAGTTCGATCTAAGGGCAAGGCTGTGACCTTCACACACGCACACATCCATCCCCTTGCTCAAGGGGGACAGTAACCACCCACTTCGTCAGTGAAACTTTTTGCAACCTGAGCGAGGCGCGAACTCCCGTCTACCAGATGGCAAGCGAGAACGTTACCACTGCGTGTGTGTGTGTGTGTGTGTGTGTGTGTGTGTGTGTGTGTGTGTGTGTGTGTGTGTGTGTGTGTGCAGGTATCATTAACAACACCTGGTGAACCCAAACAGTACTAACCCTGCGTACCACTTATATCCAACGTGAAGGTCCTGGTGTACCCTCATTGCCGCTCAAGTGTTGGTACAATCACACTTGGGTATATTCATTCACCCCTTCACCTACAGGACGTTATTCTTGCCACAGAAGACGTTATGTACGGAGGAGACTTTTGGTAGTGAAGGGAATAATGAAGGACATATCTAATTCCTATGTTACAAGAAGTCTCTCCTAACTTCTGAACATCGTCTGAGACAGCAAGAATAAACTTAATAGGATGTCCTCCGGCTGAAGGGATTAAGCCCTTGACCAGAAGCAGTCAAAAATTCTCGTGTGTGTGTGTGTGTGTGTGTGTGTGTGTGTGTGTGTGTGTGTGTGTATTACCATTAATCTGAACGATCATAATATTAGAAATATTATCTCCAAATCCAAAGCTAGTGAGTCTCATGTGTTTTTCTTGTTCTTTTTTATTTGTTTCTCTTCATCAACTTTCTAACATTATGATTATCTCCCCATTTCTGTTTCCAAGAGTGTCTTCAGACCGTAACGAGTTTCAAGACTTTCAGAATCTTCATTGTAAGTTTTACTGACGACGTTATCAGACAGAGGACCAAAGTATTTGAAAACATGTATCTTTCGACGTCTGTATAATCGTGAGGAAAATAACACATACTGTATTTAATTGTTCTAAGACAGCTCTTGTGCTATCATACAACCAAAGTACATAAAATAGCATTGGTCTGGGGTACTGTTCAACTGCTCGGAACATATGACTCTCAGGGAACCTGCTACAAATACGTTTTTCCTGCAGATTCCATTTACTTTGTACAAATTTAGACTATCCATCTTCTCATGGTTACTGTTACTTATATGAATCTTCTTCGGTACACAGTACTTGATGTGGACCGATTAACCAATACTTTTAACTTGGTGAGCGTAAATAGGGTGTGAGAAAAAAAAAAAAGCAGGTTCCAAGACGTATTAACTTTGATCCTGGTGTTCCTCTGTAAGGTCTATAACTTCCCTGGGAGATAAAATTGCGCAGTATTACACATTTTAATATATGTTAGCATAGTTCTAAGTCTTGTAATAATCACTGGATATGAAACTTTGTGCCAGAATACGTGGAAGTGCGTGAATGAATCAGAAATTTCCGCGTAAATGTTTACCTATATAAATCGCACTTAAAACACGACCAAGAGGGGATCCCACTTAGTATAAACGAAAAGTCCGTGGTGTTAGATGGTAGGGGGCAGAATGAGTCACGGGCTGTCTGTGTGTATATGGGCCACGCCAGATGAGGAATGAGGTGAAGGTGAGCCTGGTGAGGTATAGCTTATGTCAACAAACCAGACGAAACCCCTGGGGTGTTCAGTGACCTTCCCCCTCCACGAGAGAGAGAGAGAGAGAGAGAGATGTAACAATAAAGCTAAATCTATCTATTCATATATATGTATATATCTATCTGTTGCCAGACGCCTTAATCCCGTAAGGGATGGACACAAACAAATCGCTTCCATGTCGCCCTATCCAATGCCACTTCACTGCCCTGTTCCCAGCTCACACACCCCTTTCTCATATGCCTTTCCACTCCATCCCTCCATCTCATCCTTGGCCTCCCCCTCGCTCTCCCCCCCTCCACCTCACTCACATACACCCACCTCGTCAGTCTCTCACCATCCATCCTCCACATGGCCAAACAACATCAGTGTGTTTCTCCCAACACTTCCTATCACATCCACATCCACACCACAACGCTTCTTCACTTCTTAATTTGTCAGTCTGTCTCTTCATATGACTCCACATGCTCCTCTCAGATAACTCATTTCTACTGCTCTTACTCTTGACTTGTGTCCCTCCAACAAGGTCCAGGCTTTACTTCCATACGTTAGAGTTGGTATCACAATACTGTCATGCAGTAACTTTTTCACTTTCATACTCACATCCCTGTTTCTTATCACTGTTTTCAAAGAACCAGCAACCTTTCTTCCTTGTTGTACCCTTTCAAGCACTTCACCCTCCAAACTTCCATCCTTACTCATCACACTACCCAAATACTTAAACTCACTCACAGTTTCCATTTCCTCCTCATCCAATCTATTAAACATATTTTCTTTTTACCAAATGTTATCATGCGATTGTGCTACTAACAACTGACCAGGAACTTTTTTATGCATTTTTCTTCTTGAGAGCTCCTGCAGTGTAACCTCTTGGCTGTAACTAACTCATGACTGCTAGAAGACAAGGCCAGTTATTGATCTATGCACCACTGTTCCTTGGCTCTGTGCAGGGAAAATATATCAGTACTTGTTTGCGATAAGTGGCAATTGCCTGGTGAAAGAAGGGAGATGGAGGCCGCAACATGTCCTGTCCTCATATCATAAACTCACAGTTTTTTTTTTTTTTTTTGCCGTAATGACTCATCGTGCAGGTGACAGGAATAAATGTATGCCAGCTAACTGCAAAGGAGAGTATCACTTGAATCCTATTAACATTGTTGCTCATTCATAAGCCTATTTTACACCAGTTACCGATGAGTGAGAAGTGCAAAGGATAATACCGCATGCATGAACCTATTAATGCTGTTTCGGGAATATCCAACTAGGTTTCTCTAGTTAATAATAGAGTAATAGGCACCAGTCCAGCATATTCTTGAACATCCAGTATTACGCTAGATTTCTTTTTTTTTTTTTTTTTTCAAACTTTGGACATTTGTTTCATTTATCTACGATGTTGCTCGTAACGAAATGCTAACTACACATTGTTGTTTAAATCCAGTCTGTGTTTTAATGCACTGCTTCGAGCGAGGTGTGCTGGCAAGAGAGTAAATGTAATCGTTCTGTATCTTTGTTGGCAATGCCCTTTAGTAATTTACTCCTGAGCCGAAGTTGTTTTCCCACCAGATGTAGTACAGTAGGTTTTCGTTGTTGTGACTCGTGTTCAGAGTATCCTTGGTCATGCGAGAGTCCCAAAACCGCATAACATATTGTACAAGGTGATGGTGGTAATGTCTTGTAAATCCGTTATGCAATATACTTGCATATCAAAGGGTAAGTTTATGTTAGCGAACCTAGCATTCTGTGAATGTGCTTGGATGTTTCGTTTGCACCGCAGTGATAATCATAATTCGTATGGAATTGTCGCCCCTTCCCCCAGACTTTTTAATGCATAAGATGCATATCATTTATTAATCCATTTTTATTTGAATTTCTTAATAAAGCTTCAAGTTCAGAAACTCTGAAATTTAATATCTATTATTCTGACTCGACGTACTCCCAGTTGAATTCGATATCTTGAACACGAAACGAATATTTCCGTTTGAAATAAACAGCCCTCCCACTGAACCACCGGTTTGAACTGGTCAAAGAATATTATGAACGAAGGACACCATGTACTGTACTTAACCTCAGGTACAGGTAAGCTGTAAGAAGAACCAATACACATGTATTCTGTTCAGTCTTTTATCAGACAACTTAAATGATATGAAAATAGTCCCACCGTTCTGGTGAAATTATTTCCATGCATGTAAAAAAGTGCCGTGACCAAAGGAATAACGTCGAAATACATCCTGCAATGGCGATTTTCACTGATGGTTTCAGTCACGACTGATAAACGTTAGTTACATTAAGTGGCTTCTTTGTGTGTATCATTGAGTGATTCTAATGAGGTCCTGTTGTAGGCCATCGTTGTCCCTCCAAGTTATAACAGCAATGCCTGTTTGAATATCATCAGAGAATTTATATACAATAAGCAAAGCCAACATTAATATAGGGTGATATTGTAGAGCAAACAGTAATGACCCTGGCAAGGATCGCTGAGGCACACTATTACAACCTGTGTCCATTAGTGATGTCTTTCATATATTTGCCACTAAGTCGGATGGCCAAATATCGTGGTGTCCCTCACTGTGTTACTCGCTCACTCACTCAGCTGGTCACTTGCTGAGTCACTGTAGTACTTTGAAGAGTGAGGTCCAGGCCACAGAGGGTGTGTGTTGAGTGGTGGGAGTTGTTAAGCTAACTTAAAGCTGTCCTTCTGCCACAGAAGACGACGGCTACTATACTCCCTAGGATTGTCTTTGGTGTCAACGTGTGTGACTGTGCAGAATAATAATCCTGGATCCACAAACTCTGCACGCAGTTCGCAAGTCAAGTCTGGATTTGCTAGGAGAACTCTGTTTTGGTTGTGCCTCTGTTGTCTATGCCACATTTCAAGTTTCTTTGAAATGAACAGTTCCTTTGCTGCAGAGGGCTCACCATTGTTTTCTGTCAGAGGCTTCGGTTTCAAGATCTTTTGACATGATGTTACATTTCTTCAGCATTTTCCTTGTATGATCTTTATATCTCCTCTGTCCTGGGTTGTTGCGGTGAGTTGGCCATACATAACTCGGCAGGGAAGGCGGCGCTCAGGCAGGTGGAACAAGTTTCCAATCCACCTCAGCTTTTTTTTTTTTTTTTTTTTTTTTTTTTTTTTTTAAGCCAGCGTGGTTACATGCTGGTTGACTTTACCTGCTGCAGAATTTGTGAGTTAGGGAATTTATCCTCCCATGTGAGTCCTAAGATGGGCTGTAAGCATCAGATGTGAAACAACTCAAGCTGTTTGACATGAAGCTAGTCCAGGATTCAGCACCGTATAAGAGGGTGGAGAGGCATACAGCTATATATACTGATACATTCGTCTTGATTCTCAAGTTGGTGTTTTCAAAGACTCTGGATCTCAGACATCCAAAAGAAGCTGAGGCACAATTGATTCATGAAAGGTTTTCTGCATCAGTGTTACGTTTATCTGTGTGCACACTCCCAAGGTAGATAAAATTTTCCACCTGTTTTACATTTTTGACATTCATCTGAAGTGCAGGAAACTCTGCTGCATTGCTTCTCTGGGATACTTTTTCTGTTTTATCGACATTTATTCAGAGCCCCATTGCATGGTATATGTTGGAAACGATGATGAGACTCTGTTGTAGGGCTTCTGGGGTATGGCTAATGACAGCACAATCATCAGTGTATTGTTGCTCTAGGAAATGAGCCATTTCAGTCTTTGATTGTGCTAGAAGACGTCTGAGTTTAAGTAAGTTACCATTTAGACAGAACTAGGCTTATATTTCATAATCAGGGTTCATTTGTTGGTGACTTAAAATGATGACTGCAGTGGGATGGATGTTGAATTAATATGATAGGTCCCAGGACACTTCCTTGCTTTATGCCCTCATCCACGTTCAGGGGTTCGGATTTGCTCTCACCTATGGACACAGGAGCACTCTAGTTGTCATGCAGACTCTTCAGGATGGTAAGAAATTTAAAACTCCAAATTTTGAAAGAGCATTCCATAAAAGTTCTCTGTTGACAGTGTCAAATGCTTTTGCAAGATTTATGAATGCAATATATGTCATGGTTCTACTCATGGCATTTCTCTTGTATCTGCCAGGCAACAAAAATCATATCACAGGTACTTCGTTCCCACTCAGATCTACATAGTGTTTCAGGAAATGTTGACTCAATCAAATGTTTTGTCAGTCCGTATATCATTATCTTAGCTAGTACCTTGCAAGCATTCACAAGGAAGGAGATACCTCTGCTGTTGTCGATGGTTACAATATCAAAAGTATGCCACTCAGAAAAATTCGTTTCTTTGGTTCCAGATGGTCAGGTTGAAATTATGGAGGCACTCAGACATCCATTTACAAAGTCTAATATCTCCACCTCTCAACTCAGTGCAGCCATCTCCATAAATCAAGATCTATCTACAATCAGTGAATGGGGACAAAACAACCTTGTCTCTTTTAATGCTACTAAAACTAAATATATACAGTTTACTAATAGACAGATATTGCCAGATTCGTACATTACCTTCAGTGCTACTAATATTCCCGACTCCAAAAATATTGAAATTCTTGGCGTCTCACTTAACAGTGCCCTCAACTGGACCTCTCATGTCAGATCACTTGCTAAAACCGCCTCAAAGAAACTTGGATTATTGTACAGAGTCCGTAACTTCTTCGCCGATGAGCAGTTAGCTATAATTTATAAGAGTCATGTGCGGTCTCAGCTTGAATATTGCTCACCCCAGTGGAATGGTTGTGGAGAGGTTGCATTAAGACAACTAGACAATATTCAGAACAAAGCTGTTAGAATCATTAACAACCTTGCCATTACAAATAAACTACCTCCCCTGCAAGTAAGAAGGAATGTTGCCTCCCTTGCATTATTTTACAGATATTTTTTTGATAAATGCTCAGACGAAGTTGCGTCCATGGTGCCACCTCTCCATGCCTTCCCTCGTGCTACACGGGCATCTGGTAGCGCTCATGACTGGAATGTCACTCAGCCTTATTGCAGAACTTCTGCCTATCAGAATTCTTTCATTCCCCGAACTGCATCTCTCTGGAACTCGCTTGCCCAGAGTTGTTTTCCTCCAAATTTCAACTCACAGCTGTTCAAGTCTAACTGTTACAGATACTTTATGAACAGAGGACACCAGTAATCTGGTGTATGGATTATTATTATTTTTTTTTTTTACTCATTTGTTTTTCCTTCCTCCTTTCTGTTATTTATTAAAAAAAAAAAAGAAAAAAAAAACTTGTGGAGTAACTGACCATTCTCTTTGATTAGATGAAAGAGTATGCCATCAGGGCCCAGACTTTTGTTATTTTTAAGAGATCAGATGGCCTGGACAGTTTCTACAAGTGTTAGTGGGACATTGAGATCTGTCGCTTGAGGAGTATTTGGGATGTTATCAAGGATGTCGTGTTCCACCGGGTTTCTTCAATTCAGTAAGGTACTGATGTACTGTACCCATCTTTCTGGGATTGCATGCTTGTCTTTCAGGAGCTCTCCTTCAGCTGATAATATAGGGGTTATGTTGTGTTTGGTTGGCCCATCGATGGTTTTTATGTACTTGTTGAACCCATGTTGGTCATTAATTATTAATATCATCCAGTCTTTGCAGCTCTCTTGCTTGCTCTGTCTACCATTAATTCTCCAAGTCACGCAGTTTTCTCTGACATTCACTTCTGAGATCCTGGAATTCAGTTTTTAGGGTTAAGGACCTATGGTGAGCCAACCAGTTATTATGTGCTCTATTCTTCATAGCAAGAAGATCATGCATGCCCTCAGCATTTTTATCAAACCAGTCTTTATAGCGGCGAGTTGGAAAACCTAGGGTTTCTTCTGCAGTGGTTTGAAGCAGTGTCTTAATGTTCACCAGTCTGCATCTAAATTTGCTGCATTGTTGTTTGCATGAAGAGGAGGGCATTTAGAGAATTTGTAATAGTGCTGCAGAAGGTGTTACAAGTTGTCACATCCTTTAAAATACTACAGTTTGGTTCTCGGAAGACGGTCTACAGCATCTTTGTGTGCATAAGACTAGTTGCAATTTGACACTTCACCAGATCCTGTTTCAGAAATCTGCCACTAGGTTCGCTTCCGTCGCCCAGCTCTGATGCAGGGTAGACATTGAAAAAGTAGCCAGTGCTTTAATTCTTTTTAATTTTGACACAAAGTAAAACACCCCAAAACATATTTTACTCATCAAATTACTCAGATGGCATGATATGCTACAAAGAAATTACAATATGGGAGCCTTTTAATTATATATAATATATTATAAGTTTCATTTTATAAACTCAGCTTTCGTCAGGTTACTCATCTCTGCAAGCATATCATAGAGATGAAACCTAGGCAATTTTACTAGAACCATCCATAAAATAACATAATAGTAATTAAATTATTTATCATTCGTTAGTATCCACAAAAGAACATAGATACGAAGCTGCGGATTTAGCAGCACCTTTCGATATGCTGCCCTGCCTGACGTATGACTTTTCATAACAGTACGGACCTGTTGGACGTCTTGATCATCATAATAGCCTAAGTCTAACATAAAGAATTCTTTTAAATGTTTCCCTGGCTCCATTGCACAGTTTAGTACCTTTATGCCTCAACTCCTCGTACTCTGCTATGGTTATAGTGTCGTACCGCAATGCCGTTTGTTTGGATTAATATGGCATTGCACCAACTAAGCATTCATTAAGTACATTTTTTTAATGCAGCAGCTTACTTCTTTAAAGCATGCTAAAACACACAAATCAGAAGTCCTAAAGGTAATCTCCTTTTACTAACTGCACACGATTTATTCAAATATGTGTAAATAGACAGCACACTATTTTAGTTCCCATGCTAAGATCTGAGAGCCTGGTTATTCTTTCTTTACAGGTATATATATATATATATATATATATATATATATATATATATATATATATATATATATATATATATATATATATATATATATATATATATATATATATATATATATGCACTTCATAGAATAGGAAAAAAGATTCGTATAAATAGCAATATTATTATATACTTAGTATTAGGTACAGTTTCACAGGTCTTTAAAACCCCGCAAAAATATTTAATCGAGGCTGGGTGACACTAGACCACCTGGTGGCAGACCTCTGAAACAGGGTTTGATGAAGCCTCTAATTGGGTGTGTATAAGGTTATGGTCTGTTGACCATTCAGCACCTCTCATAGGTCGGGTTATAAAGAACTTCTCTTCAATCTTGCTCCTTTACAATGACACTGTCAATGAGGTGCCAATGTCTAGGTCGTGGGCACAGTCGTGTGTTCATGTGTTTATTCTTAAGTTGAAATATGGTGTTGGTAATGACTAGACTGTGTTCCGGCCATAAGGATTGCAATCTATGGCCATTGTTGTTCATGTTGCCCTCACCATGGCAACCTATAATGCCTTGCCTACCCTGGCATTAAAATCTCCAAGCAGAATAAGTTTGTCACTATGTCGTATTGAGAGAATGGCAGCATCCAGGGTAGCATAAAAGGAATCTTTGACAGTGTCCTCAGAGTCAAGTGTTGTGTCCTAGGCACTGATGTGTGTTGCATGTTGGCCTTTAGAGAGTGGTATGCACCAGGACATCAGCCTCTTCGATATACCCACATGTGTTTCTTGGATATTCTCTTCAGCAGTAGGTTGCTTCGGACTGCAAAGCCAATACCATGGTTTCTTCTACATTGTGTGAGTCTCCTCTCCAGAAATGGGTATACCTTTCTCCTGCCTCCATTACACTACCTTCTCCTGAGAGATGAGTCTCATACAAGGCATCAGTATCAGTTTTATATTTTTTCACTTCAGGGGCAATAACGGCAGTTCTACAGTGTGATCGTGTGTTTCAGTCAGTATCAAGTTAGGTTTGTACATTCCAGGTAGCAAGAGTCAGACTTTGACTTTCCAACCACAACATGGGATGCGTTGACAGACGCGGTTATCCACCTATGTAGTGTGGGGTAGCAAATGTATAGGTTACCTTTTCTAAACCACTCCCCATCAGTGGTATGCAGCTGGGTGTCCATTTCCAGTTGTTTAATTGCACTGGATGCTGATGAAGGCATGACCTACTCCTATGCCATCTTGCCAGTGACCACTGGGCCAGCGCCACTCAAGTGCAGGACTCGAGCTAGTGATATCCAGCCACATCTATAACCTAGCACCGTCACCCTATCCTGTCGCCATAGGTCTTTGGATTTTGGTGAAAGGATGAGATGGGAGGTGAGTAAAAGTAGTGGGCCTATACAATGAATGGATTTTGTGTGATGTGAGGGTGTACAGTCCTTACCACCACGTGACTTGGCCCTCTGCAGCCTGTGATAATACACGACTATTCATGACGACCATCTGCTGATCAGGGTGGCAGCAGTCTGCTGAGAGCCCTGTTTGTCGATCCCTCCTTCTGTGGGACTCCGCTCAAGGATTTTTCGTTTGTGGTTTATTCCCGTAATCTTAACCCATTCAAGGGTAATCCACAAGGCAGTGGACCTGGAAACACTTAGTCTGACCCCTCAATGATGGCCCGTTGAGCATGGGTAACCCTGTCCTTCTGCTGAGTTCGAGGAGAATCTCCCCCTGCTGGTATGGCCCACCGGATATATGGGGTATGCAAGCCCCCCACCATGACAAGGTGGTTCCCGTGTGTGTGCGGGGGGGGGGGAGGTGGGGATTATACATGCATATGCACACACAAATACATAGTACTATAATATTAGTCGGCCGTGTACCCGTGTCGTCCTGGAATAGGCATAAATATGATACAGAGGAACAGAGTAAAACCTACAATTCATACATGCTTCCATACATACAGTCGCGGCCAATATTCGTATTCCCTTTTCACTTTCTCCTGGCATGTGCGGCTGGTAGCTCCCGCGGATGGCTTAGCCTCTAATCCTTCCCTCCTTCTGTCACAGTTCATACTCTACATATTTCACCTTTACTTCAGTTAAGGGAGAAAATTTTCTGCTTTCTTTATCTGTTCTTTCTTTATTTTCCCTTCCTTTCTGTTCCCAGCTCTTTCTCCCTTCCCACCTTCCTTGATTGGTCGTTATATCAGTACGACTATATCGGCGGCACTGAGGGTACACCAGGACCTTCACGTTGGATATAACTGGTACGCAAGGTTGTGTACTGTTTGGGTTCACCAGGTGTTAATGATACCTGTTTGCACACACACACACACACACACACACACACACACACACACACACACACACACAGCCAGACAGACTTCCCTCCGCCGCCTCACTGTTTTTACTCTTCTGGCTATAGTATATAATCCATTCTTCAATTTTCTGTTTAATATAGATAGATAGATGGATAGATAGATAGATAGATATATTTTGGTTACCAAAGTTTTTGTTTCCCTCATTCTTTGTTTCACATATAGACATGAGAGAGAGAGAGAGAGAGAGAGAGAGAGATTGATTGATTGATTGATTGATTGAATAGGAAAACTAGTGCCAGGCAGCAAAGGCCATATGGCATTAAAGAAGAAATCATTGATATCGGTCAGGTAAAGCAATCATATGGAGGAAAGCATACGGATACGTGACAAAAAGGATATGAGAGCGGTAACCGAAACGTGGGTGGATTCACCTAGAAGATCAGCAAGTGAATGTGGATGGCGTACGAGTACAGTAAGTTATCAAGGAAAGGGAAAGCACGGTGACGCTCAGCAGAGTATCGAGGGCAGTCCAGTAGGAGATGCTCTACAGTAAGTAGAACCTGACAGTAGGAGCAAAGAGGATGTACTCCACCAGCCATCAAATAGCCATGTGTAAGACGGGTATGGCCTAAACGCAAACGTGCTAACGCTGTCTCCCACCGTCTGTTAGGATAGGAGGAAAATGACCAAGGCGAAACAGTGGGCTTAATGGAACGCAGCTTATTGTTAGTAACATGGGACCACTCCAATTGCCATCGACGCTTAAGCGACAAAGAGAGAGATGGAAAAAAGTCACCTACTGGGAGACAGCTGAAGGATAATGTGTTAGACGCTGCTGACCTATCCAAAAAATCCACCTGCTCATTTCCTGCAATACCAACATGGCTCGGAACCCAACAAAAGGTGACTACTTTCTTCCTGGTAGCAATCCTGTACAACCACTCCTGAATTTTAAGAACAAGTAGGTTGGCTGCGGGAATGGTCTGGAGGCTAAAAAGGGGACTAAAGGAGTCCGTGAATATAACAAAAGATGAGATCTGTGAAGAAAAAATATATCGAAGAGGAATCAAAAGAGCAAATAATTCTGCACTGAAAATACTAGCAACATCAGGGAGACGGGATTGATATGAACTATTGGGAAACAAAACCGCAAAACTTGTGCCACCAGAGGATTTCGAGCCGTCTGTATAAATGGGTGTGGCTGACGAATGACAAGACAAATGGTGATAGAAGAGAGATCGTAGGTGAGACGGGGAGGTAGAGGATTTAGTTGCAGGGAGAACAGAGGAACATATACTTGGGGGTGGAATAAGCCACGGAGGAAACGAACAAAGGTGATATGGAAAAACGCGAGGAGGAGAAAGATATAAAGAGAGGGACAAATCATCTACTCTATGTAAAAAGGAGTACCGTTGGCAGAAAGGTGTCCAGGATGGATTGGATGGAACGGATGTAGAAAGAAAACCGGACGAGGAATGTTGATTAAGTCTGTAATAATAATGAAGGGTCAGTTCATCACGACGATGCGATAAGGAGGGCAAACCAGACTCAGCATACAAGCTCTGAACAGGAATGGAACGGAATGCCCCTAAAGCAAGACGAATGTCTTCATGATGGATTGCATCCAACCTGCGAAGAGTGGCAGGGGATGCGGAGGCATAGACTTGACAACCATAATCAAGAACAGAAATAACTATGGCGATATGTAAACATAGGAGTAGAGTGCGATCAGAGCCCCAACTGAGATGGCTCAGTGTCCGTAGTAGTTGAAGTCGTCGAAAGGCAGATGTTTTCACGGTAGCTATATGTGAAGACTAAATCAACCGAGAGTCAAAAGACAAACCCAAGAATGTAGTAGTAGGATGATATGGAAGAAGGATGTCATATAGATATAGTGATGGCTGTGGAATAACACGCCGTCTGGAAAACATCATAGCTCGTGATTTAAATGGCGAAAAGCAGAATCCATGAGAAGTTGCCCAAGTCGACACAACACTCACAGCTGACTGCATACATTGACCGAGACGAGAAGGGTCAGCATCAGCAAGGTAAATTGCTAAATCATCTACATATAGGGAAGCATGGACTCTAGGAGGAAGAGAAGAGACAATACCATTTATTGCAACAAGGAACAAAGTCGTACTCAGAACACATCCCTGTGGAACGCCCTCCACCTGTGGAAAGGTGGCCGATAAATTGCCAGAAACACGCACCCGAACGGTTCGAGCTTTCAAAAAATTGTCGAGAAAAACACCCATATTACCAACTACTCCAAAATGGACTAAAGTACAGAGAATATGATGCTTCCACGAAGTGTCGTATGCTTTCTCAAGATTAAAAAAGACACTGAGAACTGATTGCTTACAACGAAAAGCCTGACGGATATAAGACTCTAGCTTCACTAAGGGATCTAAAGTACTACGCCCCTTACGAAACCCATATTGAAAATCGGAAAGGAGATTCCTAGATCCTAAATACCACATCAACCGAGCATTGACCATCCGTTCCAGTAACTTACCAAAGCAGCTGACATGAGCAATAGGTCTGTAATCCTGTGGAGAGTGACCAGTCCTACCAGGTTTTAAAAAGGGAAGCAAATATGCCGTGCGCCAGGCGTCAGGGAACACACCATCTGTCCAGACCGTATTATAAAGTGACAGGAGAAAGGATACTGCTGGTCGGGGTAGGTGTTTTATCATTTGGTAATGAATACCATCGGGGCCCTCACAAGTGTTGCCACAAGACTGTATCCCAGACAGAAGCTCGGACATAGAAAATGGGACATTATGACTCCGCAGACGATAGAGTAAAATGCACTGGGTACTGGGGTACGTTCAACCTCGTGTTTATAGTGATGGAACTCCCGAGAGAGATGGACTCCCTTAAGATCTCACTGAAATGGTCTCCCAGTATATTTGCAACCCTAGAAGGATCAGCAACAGACTCACCATCGACATGAAGTACTGGAGCTGGTGGGGGAGAGTATTTGCCTGAAATTTTGTTAATATGATTCCACAGGACAGTAACCGGCGTGGAAGACGTGACATTGGACATATAAGACGACCAACTTGCCTTTCTGGCAGCCTTTATTGTCCTACGCAAAATGGCACCAGCCCGTTTAAATGTAAGGAAGGCAGATTGGCGGCCTGGAGTATGCATTCTTCGTCGGTACGTTCTCCATCGAGCCCTTTTGATACGAAGGGCTCTAGTACAATCAGGGGACCACCATGGAACGCATTTGGACACAAAGGGGCGTGTAGTCTGGGGAATGGATTCCAATGAGGCGGCCAGCACCAAGTCAGTAAAACAGGCAACTATATCATTCACGCTTGGGGCGGAAGAGGGGACTAAAAGTGAGTGGAAAAATGAAGAGAACTCATCCCATTTCGCACGGTCAAAACACCAGCGCGGGGACCGAAGAACAGGTGAATAGGATGAACTAGTGAGTAAAATGGGAAAGTAATCGCTAACCAAACAGGTATCCAGTACAGACCAGGTAAAATCTAAAGACAGAGATGGTGAACAAAGAGAAATATCAAGACAAGAAAATGTATGAGTGCGAGGATCATGATGTGTAAATGAGCCAGAATTAAGAATGTGGAGATCGTGATTAGACAGAAAAAAATCAAGTAGGCGGCCTCTAGTAGAAATGGCATTATCACCCCATAAGGGATGCCTGCAATTGAAGTCGCCCAGTAGCAATATAGGCGGAGGCACAAGTGATAAAAGACGTGAAAGCTCGGGGAAATCTATGGGGAAGGAAGGTGACAAATAGAGTGAAATAATAGTAATCCAGCGATGGAAGAAAACCCTCACTATAGTGCACTTAAGTGACGAAGAAACTGAAGAAGGTTCATGAGGGACTGTACTGTGAATGAGGGTCGATGATTCAGAAATCGAAGAAGGCGTACTAATGAAAACATAACCTGGGATTTGAGCAGGAGGGATGGAAAGACGGGTTTCTTGGTGACACACAACCAATGGGCAATACTTGGCAAGGAGGCATCTAAGTTCAAGGCGATTCATATTAAAACTTCGAATGTTCCACTGAAGTATGGAAGCCATAATACTAACAGATAAAATAAAATAAAATCCAATAAAACAAATATAAAAGCACTAAAAAGTAAAGGTAAAACCAAGGACATCAGAAACTAATTGTGGAACACAATAACCAGGGAGGGGCAATCACAATTTGCGACAGGATAGTATGGGGGAAGGAACAGAAGTGGGGGAAGGCAAAATGACTGGAGGAGCGTCATTGGGAACAACAGAAAGGGAGGGAGTTATCGACGGATTAGAGGAGGGAGGAACAGGAGTAGGTGGTAGGGGATCTGGCACTGGATGCACAGTACCTCCACACATGTCTGCATGACCCGTGGAGAACACCCCGAAACAACTGGTGTTGAGGGGAGACACAGATTTTGAGTAGAACTTCTGACAGATGATATCCCCATACTAGACTTGGTGGGTCGAGAAATACACGCAGGCGGCGAACACTGCCGTTTCAGACTGTTTAGAGAGGGAGGTGTTGTTGTCCGGGAAAAACCAGGTCGCAAGAAGGGCAAAGGACGAGGATGAGGTAGGGTGAACATGAGGGATTCGAGTAGTACCAAAACGGTGGTTAGAAGGCTGTTTACTGGAGTATGAAGCAGGGGAAGGGGGGACATGACGGGGAGGGCGGAGAGATTGTTTCGGTGGAACAAACAAGGATCGACTGAACGTGGCAGGCTGAGCGTGAACTCTGTTGGTGGCCATAGGCAATTGGCCATCTGTAGACAAAATCGGTGGGGTAGAAGGTGGACAATTCTGGGCAACGGGCGAAGGGGTCGAGGGGACAGTTGTGGCGGCAGAGAAAGTCAATGCTGGTACATGTGAAGCTGTACTAGGAGCAGGGGTCGAGGAGCAGGTAGGGGTCCTGACCGACCAACGGATACGGCCTGCATACGTGGAACAGTCATCAAATCCCATACTTTGGACAATCTGGCGGGCCTCCCTAAGTGACATTGGATCACGGGCACGAGTACGAGAAACCTCGCACTCAAATAGGTATGTGGGACAAGAACGTATGTAGGAGGGATGGCCACCTCCACAACTGGGACAACGACATGCAGCAGCAGGGCAGTCTGCTTCGGCATGATCAGGCTGAGCACACCTGGGGCAAACAGCCAATGAGTGACACCACTTACTAGGATGACCATAGCGCCTACATGATCGGCACTGTCGAGGAGAATCAGTATACTCTCTCACTGATAACTTTATGCCACCAATAATCACATAGTCAGGGAGAGATCGTGAATCAAACGTGACCTTAGCTATATTAACTGGACATGTATGGTTTCCTCTCAGTGGAATGGTGTAACATAGGACAGACTGAACATCATGCCCCAACTCCTGAAGGGAGGCTTGGATATGTGACGAACAGTCAGAAAATTCCCTGTCACCTAATCGTACATATGGGGGGACAGCGACAGTACCAACAACAGAATTTAGGCATAAATCCCTGGAAGCCGGAATGGGAACACCAGTGTTATCTAATAAGGTAGTCATGATTCAGCCTGGGCTTTATTCTGAACAGTAACTATACGAGTATGTACGATGGTGCGAAGGCTGCAGTGCGTGTGGATGGTGAACTAAGTGAATTTTTCTCTTTGAAAGTTGGTTTGAAACAGGGATGTGTCATGTTTCCATGGTTGTTCAATCTGTACATGGATGGGGTAATAAAAGAGGTACAAGGTAGGGTAGTGGATGTTGGAGTGGCCCTGGTGAGAGAGGATAGTGTTTGGAAACTCCCTGTACTGTTGTTTGCAGATGATACTGTGTTGTTGAGTGAAGACGAAGGGGAGCTGCAAGGCTTGGTGGATGAGTTTGAGAGAGTGTGTAAGAAACGAAATCTAAAGGTGAATGTAGGGAAGAGTAAAGTGATGGTCTTTGAGAGAGGTGAAGTTAGTGAATGTACAGCGAGGTTGGATGGTGAGGAATTGGAAAATGTGAGTACGTTTAAGTACTTGGGTAGTGTGATGAGTAAGGATGGAGGTTTGGAGGGTGAAGTGCTTGAAAGGGTACAGCAGGGAAGAAAGGTTGCTGGTTCTTTGAAAGCAGTGATAAGAAACAGGGAAGTGAGCATGGAAGTGAAAAAGTTACTACATGACAGTATTGTGATACCAACTCTAACGTACGGAAGTGAAGCTTGGACATTGTTGGAAGGACACAAGTCAAGAGTGAGAGCAGTGGAAATGAGTTATTTAAGAGGAGCCTGTGGAGTCACGTGGAGAGACAGGCTGACGAATGAGGATATAAAGGAGCGTTGTGGTGTGGATGTGGATGTGATAGGAAGCGTTATGAGGAACACACTGATGTGGTTTGGCCATGTGGAGAGGATGGAGGGTGAAACACTGACGAAGAGAGTGTATGAGAATGAGGTGGAGGGGGGAAGTGGGAGGGGGAGGCCGAGGATGAGATGGAAAGATGGGGTGGAGAGGTATATGAGAGAGGGGGCTGTGAGTTGGGAGCAGGGCAGTGAAATGGCGGGGGACAGGGCGACTTGGAGGCGATTTGTTTGTGGCCACCCCAAACGGGATTGAGGCGTCTGGCGATAGATAGATAGATAGAACTATACGAGACCCATCACGTAGGGAACGAAATGTCACATCCTTCCCAACATGACGGAGTAAAAGTAGATGGAACTCCAAATCATCTGAGGCTAGAGGAGCATGAGGGGGAATGGTGAAATATTTGGTCCAGTTCTGGGGGTCAAATAACGAAGATGAAAATGAATGACTGGTTTTAGATAAAATGGAAGGACGAATGCGTGAGGCAAAAACAGTAGCAGTGGACTTTGGGTGGTGGAGATTTGAAACAGAGGAGCTCGGTGTCGAGGCAGAGAAGGGTTCGTAAGGTTGTAGAGTGGCAATGTTGGAAGGGTTGGATACAGGGGGAGCAACTGAGACAGTGACGGCGGGTGTAGTATGGTAGTCGGTAGGCATAGTTGTTGTAGATGGTAAGTGTTCATCAAGAGAAGTGTCCATAAGCGGTTCAGAGGTCGCCAACGAATTAGGCATGGGAGGCAGTGGTAAGGGGGCCCCTCCCGAAGCCCCTGCATTCTCTGCTTCGAATGCCAAAATGAGGTCTGACTAAGAGAGGCAGGCAGAGACGTCCGCACCTCGCCAAGGCTCAGTGTGGACTGAGAGAGAGAGAGAAGGAAGGAGTAATTCTAGAAGTTAGAGAAGGAAATGAAGGAAGAAATGGAAAGTTTGGAAGGAGAGAAAAGGTGAACCAAGGACTGAGGATGAAGGGAGAGAATAACAGAAACGAGGATATGAAAAAGGTAGAAGAAAATAGAGAACAAGTGAAGGAAGAAAGATGAAAGGAAGAAAGGAAGGATGTTATGGAATGAAAAATTATAAAAAGGAAGGAAGAAGGATTAAACAGGAATGGAAACGAAGAAGGAACTGGTGGTATGATGTTTTATGTTTGACAGGAAGGGATGGGAAAAGTATAGACGGAAGACTGAGGTGAGGGGAGTTGAAATGAGAAGGAATGGGGAAGGAAGGAATTAATGGTAGGAAAACGCGGGAGAAAATAGTAATGAATGGAAGACATGAAAGGATAGAGAAAAGGAAGGAAGGAAAAACGGAGAAAGGTGGGAAGGGAGGAAGAACTGGGAACAGAAAAGGAAGGAATTATGAAAGGAAGAAAATCAAGGAAAGCAGAAGGCAGGAAAATAGAAAGACGAATGTTTAACTGCTCTGTTCCCCGTTTCCCCTCGCCTCTGTGTGTGTGTGTGTGTGTGTGTGTGTGTGTGTGTGTGTGTGTGTGTGTGTGTGTGTGTGTGTGTGTGTGTGTGTGTGTGTGTGTGTGTGTGTGTGTCTGTGTATAGGAAGAGGTTGTGCCGGCGGGAGGGAGCGGAAGAGGGAGGAAGAGGTGAATGAATGGATGGGGGTAAAATTGGACAAAGCGAGATGGAAGTAAAGATGTTGAAAGGTTATGAAACAATCGAAGGAATAGCCGGACGTAAGGAAGAAAGGATAAAAGATGTGAAAAGAAAAAAGAATGAAGGAAAAAAGAGAGAGGTTAGGAAGAATCTAAGTAGGTTAAATGGGAGAAATAAATAGGAACAAAAGGAAAGCGAAAACAAAATGAAGAAAGATTGGAAAGATAGAATGAAGGAAAAATAAAGGAGGAATAGATAAAAAAGGATAAAATGTTTCTCCCTTAACTGAAGAGAAGGGAAATATGGAGAGTATGAACTATCATAGAAGGAGGGAGGGATTAGAGGCCAGGTTTGACACTGGCGGGAGTTGCCAGCCGTCCGTGACTGTCAATTCTACGTTTTCGCCAGGAGAGTATTAGTCAATGGTGTGCCTGCATCGTGCCGGAATGGTAGTAACTATGACACAGAGGAGGAGGGCAGAGCACTGGGCAGATAGCTGTACTGGTACGGCCTGTGAGCCAGGAAGGCTGCATTTAAGCACTTATCAGCAGTTGATTATTTCTTTCTCCTTAGAACACTGCACACTTGGGTGTCGTTATCAAAGGTGTCTATTGGTGGTGGCGCTGTGCACCCTGGGTGACGCAGCTGCGGTGTCCATTCGGAAACCAAATCTCCTCATACTATCCTGCACCTCGCCGTGGGGAAGGATTCAGGTTCTATCCTGCTGAGGCGCTGTCCACCAAAGGGGCCGACGGGTCCCTACTCGACGGACTATGCCGTACTCGCAGGACGGCCCCACAGAGGTAGTTGCTTACCTGTGGTCGACGGGTCTGCTCGAGCAGACAGAGCGGGATTAAGTAACAACTACAAAAACTACTTTCTGTTTCCCTCCTCTCCAACCAATATTGTGGCCATTTCATAAGTTCCCTGATATTCTCAAACCTTTTACCTTATGCACTTCAATAACTAGCGTATCGTGTGTGTGTGTGTGTGTGTGTGTGTGTGTGTGAGAGAGAGAGAGAGAGAGAGAGAGGGGGGGGACCGTATGTATTGACAGGGTTAGGCAGGTGCTGAGGCAGGTGTGGTGGTAAGTGTGACAGGGGGTGGGGTGAACTAAGCTAAAATAAGGCACCACTTGAGGGGCGCAGGTAATGTAGTGAGGCAGGTGGGAAGAAGGGTGGGGTGAGGTAGGCAGGCGGGCAGGGAGTAGGTGAAGGGTGAGGCAGGTACAGAGAGAGGAAGTAGGGAGTAAGGCAGGGCGAGAGGAAGGAAGGTGGGGAGTGAGGCAGGTAGCGAGGGAGGCAGGTGGGGAGTGAGGCAGGCAGAGAAGGAGGCAGATGGGGAGTGAGGCTAGAGGAGAGGGAGGGCGATGGAGCATGAGGGAAGCATGCAGGTAAGAAGGATGGTAAGTAGGTAGGTGTGTAGTTTTTCATATAAAAGGAACACAAAGCTGGGAGAGCTAAACATGCTTCACAAAGTAGGAAAATTAACCAAGGCCGTTCGATGGAAATGTGAATATTTATAAATCCGCTTGAAACTAACGAAGCTTGTAAATATGAGAGAGAGAGAGAGAGAGAGAGAGAGAGAAGTGAGGCAGGAATGAGGGCGGGAGTGAGGCGCCTGCTTGTCTGGTAGTACATTACCTCCTAGGCGCCTGGCTGTCTAACCCGACCCTAGCTAGCACACCGCCTATCTCACCCTCACCCCACCATACTCTTCCCTACCCTTCCCTACCCTACCCTACACACCATCTATCTCACCATCACCTTACCCTACCCTACCCTACCCTACCCTACCCTACACACTGTATATCTCAGCAGCATCCTACCCCACTCTACCCTACACATTGCCTATCCCACCGTCACCCTACCCTTCCCTACCATACCCTACCCTACACACTGCCTATTTCACCATCACCCTACCCTACCTTACCCTAAGCTACACACTTCCCATCTCACCATCACCCTACCCTACCCTACCCTACCCTACACACTGCCTATCTCACCCTCATCCTACCCTCCCGTGTCTTACCCTACACACTGTCTATCCCATCATCACTCTACCCTACCCTACCCTATCCTACCCGACACACTGCCTATATCACCCTCACCCTCACCCTACCCTACCCTACGCACACCTGTCTCACCCTCACCCTTACCCTAACCTTCCCTACACACTGCATGTCACCCTCACCCTACCCCAAGCTACACACTGTCTGTCTCACTCTACCCTACCCTATTCTGCCCTACACTGCCTATCTCACCCTCACCTTACCCAACCCTACCGTGCCCTACACACTGCCAATCTCACCCTCTCCCTACCCTACCCTACACACTGCCTGTCTCACCCTCCTCCTACCTTACTCTACTTTGCCCTCCATGATACACTACCTGCCTCGCCCTCTCCCTACCCTACCCTACCCTACCCTACCCTACCATACCATACCATACCCTTTCCTGCCCTACCCTATACACTGCCTTTCTCACTCTTACCCTACCTTACTTTACCCTACCCCACACTATACACTGCCTGTATCACTCTCACCCTACGTTACCCTACCCCACCCAACACTACACACTTCCTGTCTCCCCCTCACCCTGCCTCACCCTACCCTTTCCAATACTACACACTACCTGTTTCTTCCTCGCCCTGCCTCACCCTGCCCTATCCAACACTACACACTACCTGTTTCCTCCTCACCCTGCCTCACCCGACCCTACCCAACACTACATATTGCCTGTCTCAGCCTCATCCTACCCTACCCTACACACTCCCTATCTTATCCTCACCCTACCCTACACACTCCCTATCTTATCCTCACCCTACCCTACACACTCCCTATCTTATCCTCACCCTACCCTACACACTGCCTATCTTATCCTCCCCCTACCCAACCTGACCCTACCCTACAGACTGCCTGTCTCACCCTCACCCTATCCTACCCTATCCTACCCTACCCTACCTTACACGCTGCCTGTCTCACCCTCACCCTACCCTTCCCTGCCCTACCCTACCCTACCCTACCCTACCCTACCCTACACATCTCACCCTCACCCTACCCTACCTACACACTGCCTATCTCACCTCTTCCGAACCCTACCCTTCCCTACACGACACATCACACTACACATTGCCTGTCTCCTCCTCTTTCTACCTTACCCCACTCTACCCTACCCTACACATTGGCTGTCTCACCCCCACCCCCATCCTACCTTACCCTACTCTATCCTTACCCTACACACTGCCTGTCTCACCCTCACCCTACCTTACCCTACACACGACCTGTCTCATCCGCACCCTACCCTACCCCACCCTACACACAGCCTATCTTACCCTACCCCTACCCTACCCGACCCTTCCCTATAGACTGCCTCACCTCACCCTGCCTTTCCTTCTATTTACCCTACCCTACACCCAACCTGCCTCACCCTCAACATACCTCACTTTTATCCTGCCTCTGACTCTCCCCTACTCTGCCCCTCCCTCTGCCTCACCTTCACCCTGCCTCTACCTCACCCTCACGCTGCTTCTGCCTCTGTCACAACCTCACCCTGCTCTATCTCTTCCTCACCCTCGCCGTTCTCTGTCTCTGCTTCACCCTCACCCTCTACATTTTCTACACCCTCGCCCAGCCTCTGCCTTTCCCTGGCTCTCACTCTACCTCTGCCTCACCCTGTCTCTGCCTCATCCTCACCTTGCTTCTCTTTCACCTTCACACTGCCTCATCCTCACCCTCACCCTGCCTCTGTCCCACCCTCACCCTGCCGCTGCCCCACCCTCACCTTGCCTCTGCCTCACCCTCACCCTGCCTCTGCCTCACCCTCACCCTGCCTCTGCCTCACCCTCACCCTGCCTCTGCCTCACCCTCACCGTGCCTCTGCCTCGCCCTCACCCTGCCTCTTTCTCACCCTCACCCTGCCTCTGTCTCACACTCATCTACCTCTGTCTCACCCTCACCCTGTCTGTCTCACCCTCACCCTGCCTCTATCTCATCCTTAACCTGCCTCTGCCTCAACCTTACCCTGTCTCTGCCTCATCCTCACCCTGCCTCTGTCTCACTCTCACCCTGCCTTTGTCTCACCAACATTCCACCCTTTCCACATCCGAACTTAACCTGCACCCAGCCTCCCTTCACCCTAATCAGCTTTATAGACGCTGTCCCATTCTACGAGTATACTACCCTAAACCCTACTTCACGCAACCTTACCTTACCCTACACTCTGCCTCAGCCTCACTCTACCCTACACTCTCTCCTTCTCTTACACTACACCTTATCCCACTCTAGTCTACACTACCCTACCCTACTCTAGACCTTGCCTCACTTTACCCAAATATAAGTTACCCTACACCCTGCCTTTCCCTATCCCATTTACCCTAGACACTACCTCATGCTACCCTCCCCTACCCTACACCCTGCCTCACCGTCATCTTACCCTACACCGGGGCTATTAAACTGGTGGCCCGCGGGTCAAATCCTGCCCTTGAGTCGTTGTTGTTTGGCCCTTTGACCGACTCAGAAGAATGAAAATAAACACACATTGAACAGAAAGTTTTGCCTTTTTCTTTTCATTTATGTATGTAGCAGAAAATGTAAATGCAAATGATATATGAATTTCTAGTTTCTTTCTGTGTATGAGTGTTAGATAGAGGGGAAAATACGTGTAAAATAATATATGGCCCTTTTGTTAACCTGAGTTTCATATTTCGGCCCTACGTCTGGAGTAGTTGAATAGCCCTGCCCTACACCCTGCCTCAACTGACTCTGCCCTATACCATATCCCCTGCCTCATTTTCACCTTATTCTCGTGGTCCAGTGGTTTTGATATCAGTGGTTCATGTTGACGCTGTACTGGTAAGGGAAATATCAAAGTACTTTCATCTTAACCTGGCAGAGACTTTCATCCTTTAGTAGCCTATATCCCATAGCTCAATACTGCGGCCCTACAGCTTTTCCATAACACTTCTTCACGACTAAAACAATATGCTGGTGTTAATATTATGGAATAGCTCAGTATGTAAGATAGAGTGATAGCATTTTCCGCCTAGCTAAGTGGCCAGACTAGGGTGCAGTTTGACCTCTGAATAATGAGTCCGTGGCTGCGTGTACACAAGAGTCATCCCTTACATCTAAACATACCTCCACTCCTTTGTTCTCATGCCACCACATTAAACATTAATGAAATATACATAGTACCTAAGATATAGTGTGTGTGTGTGTGTGTGTGTGTGTGTGTGTGTGTGTGTGTGTGTGTGTGAGAGAGAGAGAGAGAGAGAGAGAGAGAGAGAGAGGTACTGTACTCCAGAAACAAAGAACTTAGCCAATGTTCAGGTCGCATTCCTCATGTGTTCTTTTCAGTCTTAATAGAGACTGTCCATCTCCAGCTTTTGCCAATGTCTTTCTACCATCCCCATCATGTGTAGTCTTCCTCAACATATATATAGCCCTTCCCTGCCTTGTTCTGTCTTTTTTCCACGACAAGTTTTATTGGTGTGACGGTGAAACATAAGACAGCAAGACAGGGACGCAGGCATACACACCACAGTATAAGTCAAATCAAGCAGAAATAAGGCGGATCCTGAAGAACCTTGGATTTCCTCCTATAGGTTCTATCAGTTCTCAGTTTATTTTGCGTCACTCTCGCTCTCTTTGGACAAGAAGCAAGCGAGCGCATTCCAGCCTTACGATATACCCTGTGCTATCACACCTTGGGGTTATCGAAATCCATCCTTCGACAGCATCAGATCGTTGGCAAGTATATTTTCTTTAGAATCTTCCATGACCTCTTCCAACATGTCCAATAGCGAGTGCAAAAGATCAAAACCGCAAATGAACCTGTGGACACCACTATGACACGTTTCTTCAAGCAAGTCCCGTGTCTTCACCGAACCCGTCAGTATACCTTGAATACTAATCTAAGTATAATGCTGTCGAGAGAAGCTACATCTGAGGGTGACGACGCACCAGCCAGAAAGGGAAATGGGAATTGCAGAACCTCTCCACCTCAAATCTTAACCCTCGCCTTATCTGCTTGAATCATTTTTGTGGATCAATAGGCATAAATTTCTTTAACCGTCTAAAAAAATGGGGGATAGTCAAATCTCTCAGGTAGTAGTCAACTTCCTTTCTTGATTCAACTCAAAATTGGATGGAAAGCTGGTAATAGAGAAAGCTAGTGTTTCTGCTTCGTTCCGCTTCAGAACTAGCTCCTGACACTACCCCTTGTGCTGATCTTTTTCAGTGTTTCAGTAACTCTGGGAATGGGCCAACATATTCCTCTGAACATTTCGTCCTTTTTTGCCGTAAGAAAACCAAACTGACCACAATGAAGCGTCTGCATGTGGTAACCGGGGTGCATCATAACGCTTGAGCTCAGGCTAAAGTAATTTTACGTTCTTTGGTGCAGCAGTGGGATTTGGACAACAATAACTTATAATGGACATTATCTCCCAGAAGGCGATGCTGCCCTACAGAAGGATTGTTAATCTAGAGAATCAGTTATGAAACACAGATGTAATACACTAACTCGTATACCCCCAGACCTCTCTGGTAACACTGTCATCGAGGTACACAGATCCCTAACACAACAGTTACATTCACAAACATATATCACACTCTTTCCCATATGCCCTACATACGTACACTCGTACCTCCTTATTAACTTGCACATAATTATTAGCTGCGCTTATTCTTGTCAGGTGTCATACCGGAAGGGAACTAACTTCGTAACGAATTGCTGAAGCCAAAAAAAAAAAAAAAGGGGAAAGAAAGAAAAGAAAGAAAAAAAAGAAAAGAAAGAAACTGTCAAAAAAAAATATCTGTGACTTCTCTAGCTTCGGTTGAACTCCAGAAATAATTCAAATAACAATTAGATATAGCAATTTTTCCCAGTTTTCCGCCGTTTTTATCAAAACTGCCTTTTTCAGTAGTGTTCCAGAGTCCCAAACCTTATCTTACAGCACACCACTGCTGGGCCTTGATAGCAGGCTGTGAAGCCTATGCCCAGAGTCGGACACATAAAAAAAAAAAAAAAAAAAAACTACAACCAAGAGACAACAACAACCAAAACACAACACAACAGCCAAGATACAACAGGGAATAAGCAGGGAAGGGAGATATATTATGTTAACTCTATCTGTGCTGTAAAATGAAATACTTCTTGCAAATCTGAAACAACCATTACAACTACTTTACTGAGAGGGAATGGTTAGCACGCTCGTCATGAGTATGTCATATAAATGGTAACGAAACTCCTAAGTAGTTTTCTAGGGATCTGCAATACAGGAGAAACCTTAGACAGATATAGTTACAGAAATATATTTACAGGCTGTCCAGAGTACAAGGACGAAAACACGAGAAAGATGGGGTTTCTGGAGAGGTGACAGCGTAGAGGTGTTCTGTGTCAGGGTCGATGTGGGTGAGACTGTAAGTGTGGGAGTGCGTAGGTGGTATAGGTGTCAGCAAGTGTAGGCTTCATCAGGTGGTTCTGCTCAGACAACTAAATGATGCTCACCAGTTTGCCAGGCTCCAGGGTGTAATGTGGAGGAAGGGAGTGTGAGACGGTGCCCAAGATTAATTTCCGGTGCCGGGACTTCAAACAGAGACTATGTCCGGTAGTAAAAAAAATAAGCAGGATGGTTGTCGAATGTGACTATTAAGGACTCACTGGCTAGACAGGTCCAGAGGCTAATTTCAGTTGCTTCAGTGCCCATTGAGCGATCTGATGGGCTGAAACAAGACTATAAATCCTGTTTCATTGTGTTTAGTGGACTGCTTAATTAGTATTAACTCGTTTAGTCTTCTGTGATAAGGCTAAAGGAGGAGTGTAAATCCATTCACGAGATCTCTCTCTGTCTTCTTTTTTTAAATGAGTATGTGGCCATCGACCACTGAAATATAAGCCAAGGTAATGAAGCTAAAAAGCTTACTGTTTTTTTACCAAACGTATTCAGAAGATACAAATGACCCACTTGTGGAAGATGATACTACTGGGAAACAAAAATCAAGACAGCGATAATGATAAAGTCAAAACAAATCAAGACATTCCTAATCTAAGCAACAACAGCAGCACTATGGTCGTACCATTCTAAAGTGGCGGTTTGGGTGGGGCACGAACCTCTGTACTGTGTTGCCACGTTTTCCATACTCGCGATGCCTCTCGCTCTCTCTCTCTCTCTCTCTCTCTCTCTCTCTCTCTCCTGGGGGGATGTGCATCACCCTAGGGAATTTTGTTTCTTTTATGTCTTATAAACTTGTGCTTTCATTTCTTTATTTTGTTTTTTATTATATTATTGTTTTACATATGGCGCCAGATGACCTCGGTGTTACGGCGCCTTTTCATTGAATCATTCTCGCCCTCCTTCCTTCCCTCCCTTCATCTTTCCCTCAGCTTGACAATGCACTCAACACTGCCCCTTGCCTGCTCTCTCTCTCTCTCTCTCTCTCTCTCTCTCTCTCTCTCTCTCTCTCTCTCTCTCTCTCTCTCTCTCTCTCTCTCTCTCTCTCCTTAGGGAGATGTGCGTCACCCTGGGGAATTTTGTTTCTTTTATGAGTGACTTATAAACTTGTGCTTTCATTTCTTTATTTTGTTTTTATATCTAATTATGTTTAAAAATATTATTGTTTTACATATGGCGCCAGATGACCTCGTTGTTGTGGCGCCATGATTTGTTTTCATTCAATCACTCTCTCCCTCCTTCCTTCCCTCCCTTCCTTCATCTCTCACTCAGCTGCACTCAACACTGCCCCTGGTCTGCCTTCCCCCCCTCTCTCTCTCTCTCTCTCTCTCTCTCGTCTGTGGTATTTTAGGATACATTTTGGGTATTTTCTTTTACGTTATAATGTACATATTGTAAATTTGACTTTATTTCCACACCACCCAGGAGGTTAAAGTCTTGGCACGTTTCTTTTAAGAGGTGTCCCCAAACATGCCTATTCCTCTATCCCTCACAGATGACCAGGTCGGACTGGGTGTGTGTGAGTGTTGCCGCTCACGAGGGTTTAATGTATATATTTTTTTTTACTAAGAAACTGGCATATTTTTGCTTATATTCCTGCTCATTATCTTATAATCATAATTGTGACATTATTACCAACCCCAGAAATACGGTAACAGCCAATAAAAGTGACTACTTTTTTTTTTAAGCATCACTGTAAAATAATTATGCCACGTTTCTGTATTGCCGTATAAATATTTTAGGCATAATCACTTTACTGTTCTTTCATATATTATAATACACACGTTACCATTATATTCTTATGTGTTTATCTTATTATGATGCCTATTACATATATCAGAGCCGTTCACATAGCGGGTATGGAACACGTGGCAACACTGTACAGAGGTTCTTGCCCCACCCAAACCGCCACTTAAGATTGGTACCACCATAGTAGTACTATATTAGTAGTAATAGTAGCAGCAGTACTATAGTCGCGACAGCGAGAGGTGGCGGAG
Source organism: Coenobita brevimanus (assembly GCF_032717465.1). Taxonomy (NCBI): domain Eukaryota; kingdom Metazoa; phylum Arthropoda; class Malacostraca; order Decapoda; family Coenobitidae; genus Coenobita; species Coenobita brevimanus. The sequence goes on along the minus strand of NC_137051.1, from coordinate 27,628,603 downwards.
AAGCTCATCCCACTCTCTTCCTACTGGAATGTCTGTGATTGGTGGATGGTGGGATGGGAGGTGCGTGAGTGAGGTTAGGAGTCCATTTGATGACCAGTACAGGTGTACTGTCTAATCTGGAAAGACATCGTCACCTGCCTGGTGCTACTCTCTCTCTCTCTCTCTCTCTCTCTCTCTCTCTCGAGTGAAAAAAGGAAAGATTAGAGGGGTATTGATAAAGGATTTGATGTAGAAATAAGTTTCATAATACATAAGGAAGGAAGTTAAAATGAAAGGCAGCCAAGAGTGTGTGTGACCTGAGGAGGGAGGCTAATTCTCAAGGGACAATATAATCTGGTGTGTGTGTGTGTGTGTGTGTGTGTGTGTGTGTGTGTGTGTGTGTGTGCGTGCGCGCGCGCGCGCGCGCGCCCCCCCCTCACTATCATACTCCAGGACTTGTACACTGTTCCACGTCAATAAAGTCATTACCGGTATATGCAATCCCTCCACGTGTATATATATATCTATCTATCTATCTATCTATCTATCTATATATATATATATATATATATATATATATATATATATATATATATATATACTATTTTGCTTACATTTTGTTGTGGTGTGTTTCGAGAGAGAGAGAGAGAGAGAGAGAGAGAGAGAGAGAGCAACATAGGGAAGAAAGGGTTAAGGAGTGGCAAGTATGGACAGGTGGATCTTGTGACCTGTGATTCCCTTCAGCCCTCCATGACAATCCCCAGGGACGTGAGCGCAGTGTGAGCCTCAGAGAATGTTTGCCTTTGTTTCCTCTGTATTTTGCATCTTGACTCTTCACCTCACCTTCCAGCTGCTTTGTCTGCTTGTCCGACGGAATGCATTGCTTTTGGCTTGAGATGTATATTGTATGGCCATTCTAATGCTTTATTCTAAAATATAAACTTAGCATACCTGCGTTCAATCGATCAAAAAAAAAAAAATCTTGACACAGGTGAACAATGTTTTCACAATGAGCGATGCTCCTGTTCGTGTTGGTTTAAGCCAGTTTATTCTGAATGAATATTTCCCAACCATATGGTACATAAATCCTTCTTTATGGTTTTTCTGAGAGAAATAGCTGAGGTTCACAAGCATGAGAATTTTACTAAAGAATTATTTCAAAAGTTTCGTCCAGTGCTTTAAAGTGACAAGACAAAGCTTACATAGATTATTTTATGATTGTGTACACTCATTGCTTAATTCCCATATATATATATATATATATATATATATATATATATGATGCATGTATATACGTATATACTGTATGTATGTCTGAATGCATGCCTGTACCCCCTCCGGAGCGACGGGGTAGGGGAGAGAAGAAAGGGGATTAGGATTGACAAGTATGTCCCGATGGACCTGATCTTGTCATTACCACTCCCTCAAAGCACACGTGTTTCTTTTTCTGTATTCTTCTCTCTCTCTCTCTCTCTCTCTCCTTCCCTGATTTTGGCTTATGGTGAATATTATCCTGTCCTTTCTAATGTTTTACTCCTTAAATGTTTTTGGCTGGACTTTCATATTCTAGAATATCAACATGCACACCTGTATGTATTGTGATATACCATAGGTAATAGTCTGTGTACACATATTAACTGCTGTAGCAATAAATAAAGCTTCGAACCATGGCGATCAATTTGGTGACGGTACTATGAGGGAAATATAAGCGCTCTCACACCTCCCCATTCTGCCCATCTCCGTAGACCAATCAGGGACGAGAGAAGGAAAGCCTTTTCCTCAGTCCTCCCTGAGGGAGGCGCTTCTCCGCCACCTCTCGCTGTCGCGACTATAGTATAGTCTCACCAGTCTAAAAGCAAGGTTTGGGTGGAGACCAGCCGGGGATTTCCCGGCGTACAGCTCTGCCTTGTTTCCTATACTCTGATTGGCTAGTGGCTGACCTGACACCGTTAGAGTTCGTCCGCTCACATCTCGCCACCTGGCCTGACATGACTTCACCCACTTCTGTGTGTGTGTGTGTGTTTGTGTATGTGTGTGTGTGTAAAGACAAACTAATTTAAGTTATAAATATAATTTAAGTTATATATATAAAAAGTGAACAGTGGAAGCACGTGACAGAAGCTTAAATCTCCCTCTAATGGGTCAATTCCCAGTATGGGCCTGGATGTTGCCGCTCGTGAGTGTTTTAACTTATTTATTTCTATTAAGAAAATAGCGTATATTCTACTGATTCCTTCAAATTATATTATAAACGTAATTGTTACATTACTTACCCAACTTAGAACTACCGTGAAAGTCGGTAAAAGTAACTACATTTTTTTCAGCAACACTGTAAAAAATGTATGCCACGTTTCTTTATTGATGTACAAGAGCCATATGCATTACTAGTTTACCTTCCTTTGATATGCTAGAATACTTACGTTTATATTGTACTAGCATGTGTGTACCTATCTGTGATGCCTATTACATATATAACAGAATCTACTCATCGCTCGTTTAGGAAGTATGGCATGGCTGCACCCAGCGACAGACCCCACCCAAACCTTGGTTTTAGATTGGTGAGACTATAGTAGTAGTAGTAGTAGTAGATCAACCCCGTCTGTCTGGCCGGGCAGACGCATCAACAGTAGACAACAATCGCTCCAGCAGGGCTGTCTAGTGCAATGAACCGATCCACAGCGAGACATGGTGAAGAGTAGGAAAACTTGGTTCCTGGAAGGAAGCTGCATTTGCGTCTCCCCACCCAGGTAACATGGGCACTGTAGCAGGCTCCACATCGCACCGTTGCCTAAGCTAAATACTACACCAAAAGAAAGAAAAAAAAAAAAGGAGGGAGGGGGACCTGACAAACAAATTACTGTTTTATTCTCAATCTTAAGCAGAAAAATAACTAAATCTAACTATGCATCCATGGTGCTGGGAGGAGGGGAGTGTATCTGGTTTGCTTTAGAGTACAGTTGAGCTGGCCTGTGTGGCCGAGTTGAGCTGGCCTGTGTGGTTGTGTTGAGAGGCGCTATCTTCAAGAAGACCACCGTGTGTTATTGTGGCTCCTGTGTCTCTAGTGCCGTTACCGGGATCGCCGCTGTTCGATGCAGAGAAAATGTCGGTGGAGCTGTTGTCCTCAGAGCTGGATGACACGGGAATACGTTGGTTATCCTTGTCTTGTTCATACCCTATTCCAGGCTCCAGAGAAACTGGACTGCGCTGCCGGTAGTGGGGGAAAGGGCAGGGAGGGAGAGAACTGGTAGAATGCAGGGAGAGGCGGAACCAAGGTCGTCCTAATTTGTCCATTGTCCCCAGATCCTGGTTTCTTTTCTCAGGTAATTGGGAAGATCAAATGTTGCTGATTTTTTCCTCGACTGAGCGAGAGAAGTGAACGAATAAAACAGTCATAGTTGTGCTTCCCACACCAGCCAGTGTGTGGGGGTATAAACTGGGACAGATTCTAATCGTGCCATTGAGTGGAGATACTGAACTTACAGATATAAATTGTACCTTTTTGAAATCCTCATGAAAAATTAATACGAGATTTTAAAATCACCCGTGTTCATAAGAAATGTTAAATGTCTCGGTTTTCCACACACAAAGCTCTCAGATCAGAGCTTTGGCTCGAGTCATAAATCACCACTTTCTTATCGTGAATCTGAAGAACATCTGTGTTTAATTTAGTTTTCACAAAAAGGTACTAGACAACAACTCGTTCCGCTCGCTGGAACTCATTTCACACTTTAGTGTTGATATATGTTACCTAACCATGTAACGTCACAATCACCATCATCATCATCATCATTCAAACCCTACCTTCCCTATCACATGGGGTGAACAATATCCAGAAACAGGAAAAGGAGAATACAGGTACATAAATATAAATGGCTGAAATCAATGGAAATCCAAGAGCTCTCTTTTTGCTGATACAACCCCAAGGAATATATTAGACATGAATGTTACAATTGCTTCTGAAAATCAAAATAATGACGAGAGAAATATCAGATCAAGAGACATTATAAGTAAACTGCAAAATATTTTATGACCATAATATACAGATTCTGATCACATATGAATAACAAATACAATAATTAATGAATCAATAATCCTAAAGGTGCAAATTGTTTGAAATGATTAAGATTCTGAAATATGGAGCTTGTTTTTCAAGCTACATGAACTTCTTGTAACGTTGTGTATAAAAAGAATACCCTTGATATTAAGCTTTCTCTTGCGTTGTATCATTAGTTTATACAGTCAGTAGCAGAAATAGTAAAACCCAATGCCCAAAGAAATTTTAATCCTAGCTATACTTTTCATCATATGTGTCGGTGACTGTGACTGATATGATTGTTGTTGAAGCAATGTTATTTTACACTGACGAGTGACAGTGAAACTACATTATACAAGTACTAAAAGTGGGCCTGCACAGTATTATTTCCAGGCATTTCACAGAGTATATTATCCCCGCTATGCCTGACCACCATTCCCGCCTGTCCTGCCTAATCCTCTTCCCCCACAGCACTCTTTTTCTATCCCTAACATGAATTTCTTACGAGAAATTTGTGTATTAAGCCTCCTAGTTACCATCACCATCCCTAATATAATGCCCATCTTCACAGGGTGTATTTGCCCCGCTCTGCTCCACCACCTACAGCCCATTTCACCCACCCCACCCTCTGCTTTCCACTCAATTCACCTTTGAACTGCACCTTTCTGGCTTACCCATTTTTACAGTGTATATTACTCCCGCCTAGCATCACCCGCAGTCCCAGCCCACTTGCTCACTTCATCCCATCCATCTCGCCCATAACTTTCCGATTTGGGGAAAACCAAGAAAATTACTTATTCAACTCCCAGCTGACCCGCAGCATCCATTTCCACAGGGTATCGACCCTGTCGTGGCCAGCTATTCACTATCATTCGAACCCACCCTGCTCACTTGTCTCTGCCTACCCCACAAATCTTGTAAGATCTGTAATAATAGAGTTCGGCCATTACAATGACGGGACTGATCGGTGACACACCCCTTCATAGGCATGGCTTGAATTGATCGACTTGATGGACCTCAGGCAACTTGGAAGGAACTATATTGACTGGATTATCTTGTGTTGGTTGAGTTTAAACATGACTATTATGATCTACAGGATAAATGAGGTGCCCAGAGTCATCAGAAAAGTATCCAGTGTTGTGAGAATTGTGTAAGGACTGTCACATGATCTGAAGGTGGGACAGCAACTTAATGGTATAGTGGTACCTCTGGCATCCAGCACTTTTCCATGGTTACACAGACGAGGCAGTGCCATTCACCTCACCCTCCCTTACTCCAGGTAATGGTATGCTGACCATCTAATAAAAGTCTGAGAGAGAAGGCGAAGAGTAACACGAACATCAGAAGTGAAGTGAAAAGGAATTAGAAAATAAACATCAAACTAGAAGCGAAGGATGAACCAACAGGAGAGGGAGAACACACACAAACCTATCACCTGAGAAATGCTATGGGTGTTTGTGTTATGAGAAGCGTGTGAAACTTGGTTAAAACTCAATATAACTGGAAATCGAGGTATCAGTGTTTGGTAATTGCATTGTCATATAGATTATGTTGAAGTCTTGCCGGTAGATGACAGATATATAAAGAATTTCATCCCTACACATGGAAAGGAGGTGTGTTCTGGAGGCACGGTTAAGAAATTCCAGTAAAAACTAAAGAACAGAGAGTGCAACACCGACGCCGACCAACTGGCTTAAGGGACGAATGTCTGACACTGGTGTATGACCTTGGCCGGTATTCTCGTCGGGTAAGCAGGCTCGCTAACACTTCCTTAACTATTTATTTCTGGATAAGACTAGTTAATATCTTTTGTACGTTGTTTATGCATAGTATGACAATACTGGAAGGATTTATATAACACAGGACATGGCAGTAGCCTTAGGTGCAATAATCAAAATAAGTTTGTCAGAATAAGGCGTTAGGGAGCTTCCTTAACCGAGGAGGATACGGACCCTCGAACTTCAGCAGTTTACTCTGAAAACCGAATTACTTCATTTTTTTCCCAGTTCTTAACCCTTCCATCAGTTTTGATTCAAATCAGATGAATAGTGTTTGGGTTGATTTTGCCCAGTGACCTTGACATTTGACGTGTCCCTCTGACCTTGGCCTTTGACTGATTGTTAAAATTGAATCTCTCCACGAGTGTTTTAACCTGAACCCTACCAGAAAGTTTTGTCTACATCTGAAAAAAAACTTTGCCATGTGACCTTGCCTCTGAAATATTGTTCTCATAAAAAGATCCTTCACTAAATTTGAGCCATATCTGATCAATACCGTTTTAGTTACTTTGTTCACACACAGAGACACCCGGGTAAACCTGTGACCTAGCCCTGTGACTTAGACCTTTGACTAATTTCAAAATTGATCTTTCTTTGTTCTTGCCTGGCCCTTAACCATTCCATTAAGTTGACCTTGCCCTGTGACTTTGACTATTGTTCTTTCCCAGTGATTTTAACCTTAGACTTAAAACTGAATCCATATATTCCTGTCTTATCAACAAACCTTCCACAAAGTTTGGTCTAAATTGGATAGAAAAAAAAATTCAAGTTGACCTTGCCCTGTGACCTTGAAATTTGACCTATTGTTGCAAAGAAATTCAGTTTTTCTCTCTGTCTGTCTCTGAACCCTTCCAACAAGTTTGATAAAAATCGCAGCAAAACTGAGTTGTGTTATTAACAACACACAATCGGTCTGAACTGTCATCTTGCCCTGTGTGCCTGACCTGTCAATGGTTGTTAACAAACCTGGATTATTTCATTCTTGCTTCCTCTATGTTTGGTCAAAAATGAATAAAAATGTTTATCTAGTTCGAAAAATGTTCGACCTGACCCTATGACCTTGACCTTGACCTTTTACCTATTGTATATTGTTCTCAAGAACAATAGGTTTGTTCCTTGGCTGACAGTCAAACCTTCTAAGAAATTTGGCTGTAACTGAATAGAAATTGTTCTAGTTATTTTGTTAAAACACACACTCACACACACACACACACACACACACACACACACACAGAGTTAGGTAAGAGAGCCCACCTTCCATACACTGGAAGTTGTCCTGCCTTCAGGTGACTCTACATTGTGTAACAAGCCAAATGTTGGATGGTAACCATATAACCAAATGGCGGTTGATTGTTTAGTTAGTTAAGACACTCCAACTGGACTGAGCCAGTCAGTGTTTATGTCTGCGGATTGGTGGTACTTTACGGCACACACAACGCCTCTCAAGGGAAACTGAGACTGGTTATGCTCGTCTTTAATGTTGGGAATTAGTAGTCTAGCCTCGGCCGCAATTTCTTTTTCTTTGGGTACATTTTAGTCATCCAGTCGTATTGGCAACGTCTGGTCGAGTGCCTCGAGAAAAGACTCAGCAACGTCGCACCTTCGTCATCCTCCCAAACAAAATAAGATATTATGGTGGGTTAACCTTAGGTTAGGCCTAAGCTGGTTAAGTATAGGTTGAATTAATGTCAAAACATGGCTGATGATGGTCTGATCAGCCGTATACTTTCAGTTACTCCTGAACGAAGGTGCAACATAGCCATATCGTTTCTCGCTGAACTCGCTTCAACGTTTTCAGTATGACTGGATGACTAAAGTCCCGTCCACACTAGGGGTCGATCTGTGCACTCTGTTGTGCATCATGTTACCCAACTCAGTTTTACATGCCGCCAAGGGTCTGTGCCTTGTGCTCCTAACAAATCTGGCCGAGGGGCATTTCATGGTGACACTGCACACCACGATGCCCTCAGCAGACGTCTGGCTTCCTTTGAAAGTAGTTGTATTGTTACCTCTCTCTCTCTCTCTCTCTCTCTCTCTCTCTCTCTCTCTCTCTCTCTCTCTCTCTCTCTCTCTCTCTCTCTCTCTTCCTTCAGTAGGATGCAATGGCAGAAAAACATACAGGTACTGAATGGCCGGGGGGCAAAACCCTGCATGTTATGGAACTGCTGAAGATGGATCAATGTATCTGGATGGTAAAAAAAACAAGCAATACATAAACAAGAACTTCAGAAGTACAAAAATTTAATATGAGCTCCTGCTGAGGTGCTGTTACAAGTTTCTCTAACTGGCAACACCAAACTACGTGCACATTACACACTACACATCCTATTCAAAATTCAACCAAAATGTCGTCCATAATCAAGCCTCGGATTCCCCACAAAGGGAGGGGGGAACACAAATGCCCCCACCATCCACCCCTCTCCCGGTGACGACCTAGTGAGATGCCTAGAACCACTGTCTGACTCACTTCTTCATTTCTGCAACATTCGCGGCCTTTCCTCTAACTTTCTCTCTATTAAGCACCACCTGTCCTCCTCTAAACCTCACCTTCTTTTCTTAAATGAGACTCAGCTGTCTAAGGGAACTGATAGCAGAACCTTCTCTGTATCCCCCTATTTTCCCTATACTCATTTCAAAGCCAAAAGTGGCTGTAGTGGAAATATGTACGCAATGAAGACTCTTGTTCTTGTGTTCCTGAACTTGATTCTTCTGAATTCTTGACTATGTGGCTTCGGCTTTCATGTCATTCTCTAACTAAATTTTTCTGTGCTGTTTACTCATCCCCTAATTCCACTGACCATGGAAAATTCTTCTACTATCATACTTCTACAATGGAACACATTCTATCCATTTTTCCTTTCTCCAAAATTTCCATTCTAGGAGATTTCAATGTTCACCACCACCTTTGGCTCTCCTTTCCATTCACTAATCCACCTGGTGAATAAGCCTACTTATTTTCTATCCATAATGACCTAGACCAGCTTGTACAGCACCGTACCCGTATCCCTGACCGCCTTGGAGAGCGCTCCAGCATACTTGACCTCTTCCTTACAACTAATCCTACTGCTTAAAATAAATCTTTCGTCTATGTTGGGCTCCTCCGACCACAACCTTATCACCTTAACCTGTCTTATTGCTCCAGTACGGCCTGTGGACCCTCCAAAGAAACGTCGGTTGTGGCACTTTGGAACTGCTGATTGGGAGGCCCTCAGGCTGTACTTCTTTGATTTTCCATGGAATGATTATTGCTTCCATGGCCGAGAGCCATCAAGTATGCCATGCATATTATGGAGGTTATTCTCTCGGGCATGGAGGCATGCATTCCTTTCTCATATCCTTTGACTAATGCAAAGAAACCTTGGTTTAATCACGTTTGTTCTAATGCTGTCCACAACAAGGAGAAGGCCTACAAAAGGTACAGGAGCCAACTCACTCCTGAGTCTCATCTTTTTTATCATTCTGCCTGGAATCGTTCCAAGTCTTTTATTCGATCTGCTAAAAAAAGAAATAAAAAATTATCTGTACTAAATGCTCTGAGCTCTTCAACTCGAATTCTTCCCTCTTCTTCTGGCACCTTGCCAAAAACCTTTAGAACAAATTTACCTCTTCATTCTTTCCTCCTCTTTTCCACTCTGATGGCCCTGTAGCTATTTCTTCTGCTGATAAAGCAGATATCTTCATTCAGACTTTCTCCTCCAGTTCCATCTTCGACGATTCCGGTGCTGTTCCTCCATCTCTTCCCCCCTCTGACTTTCTCATGGCTCACATTAAAATTTCTTCAACTGATGTATTTTCTGCCATCATTGGCCCCAATACTAAAAAGGCATATGGGCCTGATGGGGTCCCTCCGAGTGTTCTCAAGAACAGTGCTTCTGTGATTACACCCTGCCTAGGTAAACTCTATTGCCTTTGTCTATCAACTTGTACCTTTCCTTCTTGCTGGAAGTTTATTCTCATTCAGCTTATCCCAGAGAAGGGTGATCATGTTCAGCCCTCAAACTATCGCCCAGCTGTTTAAACATCCTATGGCTCAAAAGTTTTTGAGTCTATTAACAAAAAAATAATAATAATAATGCATCTTTCCTATCACAAATTTCTCTTTGATCGTCAGTATGGGTTCCGTCTGGGATGTTCCACTGGTGATCTCACTTACCTTTCAGACTCCTGGTCATCCTCCTTGCGGGACTTTGGCGAAAGCTTTGCCATTGCACTTGTCATCTCAAAGACTTTCGATCAAGTCTAGCATAAAACTTTAATTTCCAAACTGCCCTCTTACGGTTTCTATCCTTCTATTTGTGCTTTTTTCTCTTGCTTACTTTCTGGTCGTTCTATAACTGCTGTCATAGACGGCTACCGTTCTTCTACTAGATCTATCAACAGTGGTATTCCTCAGGGCTCTGTCCTATCACCATATCTCTTTCTTTTATTCCATCAATGACCTTCTAAGCTGTACATCTAACCCTATCCACTCATTCGCTAATGATTCCACCCTTCATCCTTCCATTCGGTTCCCGCAACGTCTATCTCAGCAATTATTTCAACAAACAAGGGATGAAGCTATGGCACACTTATGCCTGATTTGGTTCGTATCTCTGACTGGGGTAAAAGTAATCTTGATTTTAATGCTTCAGAAACTCAATTTTTACACCTGTCAACCCGACAAAATCTTCCACAGGAGTACCCACTAATGTTTAATAATATGTAGGTCAGTCCTGCATCATCTTTAAACATACTTGCGGTTTCATTCTCTCGGGATTTATCTTGGAAAGATCTTATTACATCTCTAGTAAAAATCTGCTTCCAAGAGATTAGGTGTGTTGAACTGACTCCCTACCTTCTTTACCCCTGCACAGTTGTTGATTTTATACACGGGTTTTATTCGCCCCTGTGTACAGTAGAGTACAATTCTCATGTGTGGGGAGGCTCCCTACATACAGCTCTTCTTAATGAGGTGGAGTCAAAGGATTCTCGTCTCATTAACTCTCCTTCTCTTACTGGCTCCCTTCAGCCTCTGTCTCTTCGCCGCACTGTTGCATCTTTATCTCTCTTCTGTCGCTGCTTCAATGATTGCTGCCCCTTTGAACTATCTCCTTGCACTCCTTCACCACTATGATGGGCGCACAGCACCCGTGTAGCAACAAACTTTCATCCTTTTTTTGTCCAGCTCTCTAATGCAAGAGTTAACTATTACTCCTAGACATTCATTTATGCAACAAGTCAACTCTGGAACTGTCTCCCTCTGTCTGTATTCCCTACTTCCTATGATCTCCAGCCTTTCACGCGCAGTGTGTCCAGACATCTTGAAATGAACAGATCTTGAATTTGGCTTTCGTTCGCTTTTTTTTTTTTTTTTTTTTTCTTGGAAAGGACGGTTTGCGGGCTCCTGGCCTTTGGTCTTTATTCCAAGCAAAAAAAAAAAAAAAAAAAAAAGAGCAACCTCTTTGGAAATGTGAGGCATTATTTTCTTAATTCACAAAATGCACTTCTCAGCACTCTAGTGCAGTTTTCAAAGTCGTTTTACCTTTTTGTTTTAAGCTCTGCGAAAATTTGGTTGAAGCTCCCTCTGAAATTACGTCGTGACAGCCATTGCTTCCACCACATCAGCTTTTTCCTATTCTTCTTCTTTTTGTTACAGCACAGTGCCACGATACACCACATCACAATGTCTTCCACTGCTGCAGTTTGGCTGTCCATTATCCTCCTCTCACAGCTCAGCGGTAACTGGCATGCGCTGCCCATTGTGCTAGTGTTGACATCTTCAGCCTTAGCAAAACACTTTGGCCAACATGATGCGCAACAGAGCGCCCGTCATAATCCCTACTGTGACCGAGGCTCAAGTCTACCCGGCGAAAAATAACATGCGCCCTGGCCTCCTACATTCCTTGATAGGAATATATATATATATATATATATATATATATATATATATATATATATATATATATATATATATATATATATATATATACAGGGTGTAACGCGACGTATGACAAAAACTTACACCAGTGATCTATCATGCAATTTTGAGTATATTTTGTTCTATAACATATACTCTCTGTGACCCCAGTTCAGTACCCAGCATTCGGCTGTTTGGGTGTAAAAGTTTAGTGGCTGCATAGGTGCCATTGTGTGAGAGCTTCGCAGGGCGACGGGAGACGAGTGTAATTAGTTTATACTGTAATGTACATAAAAATCCCATATCCTATCAGTACAAACGAGTTTTAAGAAGAAACTTGATGAAGTTTATTGATTCTTTAACATCGTCATGCGTTCCTGCAATTCTTTTGCACAAATCGACAGTAAATTAAGGATTAAATTCAAATTTTATGGCTTGCGAGAGAGTAAGGAGGGAGTAGAGGGGCTGGTGTGTTGTTGCCAGTTATGTAATGTTTAGTTTGTAGGATATTGCTACGAGCATTATCATAACACCCACAGCTCATTCAATGGAAAAACGTTATTGTAAATGGAGATTAGCCTCATTCTTAGTCAGGAAGAATATTATTTATAACAATTTTTCCGCTGCAAGCAAACGTGGCGCGATTTGATATCTCCACCTGTATTCCTCTCTGCAGACTGGCATTACCATCGCAAAATCCGTAAAAACAGACGATATCTGGATACTCTTCATTGCTGTACGTACGTGGCATGCTGTTTCATGAACAAGCTGAACCCAGTGAACACCTGAACGCGGAGAACAGTATCTGAAGTGTGTGCCTCGCCATGCAAATTTTCCCGTTCAAATGACAGTGGACGCAGGATTGTCATGTCCTTATAATCGATCTCGCTAGTTTAGTCCTGAAAACTTGCTAGAATGTCGCTAGATAGTAATCACTGCAAAACATCGCTTGAAAATACGATTAAATCTCTAGAATATCACCTAAAAATGGCAAAAATATCCAGAATGTAGCTAGATATCATGTCAGATGTTAAATAGTTCCGCTAGGTAGAAGCAAAAAGTAGGTCTAGCTGCATTGGCAATCTTGTGTCACTGTTCTCACGTCATCATATGAAAGCAATGGTGCCACGTTTCCTTGAAACAGAAAAATTTTAATGAATAATAATATTACTCCTGACTTATAGGAATGCTAGTCACTAATTAGAGTAATATTTTTCCATTGAATGAGCTGTAGGTGTTATGATAATGCTCGTAGCAATATCCTACAAACTAAACATTACATCACTGGCACCAACACACCAGCCCCTCTCCTCCCTTCCTACTCTCTCGCAAGCCATAAAATTTGAATTTAATCCTTAATTTACAGTCGATTTGTGCAAAAGAATTGTAGGAATGCATGATGATGTTAGAGAATCAATAAAAATGGGAGAAATGGAATTCCCCCGAGCTAAGCCCTGTATTGGACTATATAGCCCCGCTAGGGTTACAGGAGGGAGCTACCCCTCCCGGCACGGCAGCCCGGGTGAGGCTCGAACTTGCAATCCCCCGATTACAAGTCCAGCGCGCTACCACTGTGCTACCGCGCCCCCTAAAGAATCAATAGACTTCGTCAAGTTTCTTCTTAAAACTCGTTTGTACTGATAGGATATGGGATTTTTATGTACATTACAGTATAAACTAATTATACTCGTCTCCCGTCGCCCTGCGAAGCTCTCACACAATGGCAACTATGCAGCCACTAAACTTTTACACCCAAACAGCCGAATGCTGGGTACTGAACTGGGGTCACAGAGAGTATATGTTATAGAACAAAATATACTCAAAATTGCATGATAGATCACTGGTGTAAGTTTTTGTCATACGTCGCGTTACACCCTGTATATATATGAAGCCTCTGTGGTAGAGTGTGAGTTTTTCTTCATGCGAGCGTTCTTCTGGCCACATACTGCTTTGGCGGAGATAAGGGGTGCTGTGGTTGACCAGTGTTGTATACTGTAAAGTATGCTTGCACCCAGTCGGCTTGCGCGGGCCGATTACACCTGGTTCACAGACTACACACACATCCAAAGCCACTCCAACATTACAATCACACTTACAAGCACTTCTCACCCTACATACAATCTCTTCGAGACAGCCTAAGCCACTTGGTAGAGATACATTGGCTGTATCGTCCCCACTTCGGTCGGGATAGGCCGGTCCTGCAGTGGACAGTCAAACGGCTGATGATATAGATAGATAGATAGATAGATATTGGGGGTGCTGTGTGTGTGTGTGTGTGTGTGTGTGTGTGTGTGTGTCTGTGTGTGTGTGTGTGTGTGTGTGTGTGTGTGTGTGTGTGTGTGTGTGTGTGTGTGTGTGTGTGTGTGTGTGTGCAAGCATAATGTAGTGAAAATTGATGGAAGCTCGGCTATAGCTAGGAGCATGGTACAGTACATTTAAGAGCGAAATTAAGAGTGTATTTGAGTTTGGAATTAAGTAGTGTTTAGTATTTCATGTTGTTGCTCTTCAGTGTTTCTTGATGTTCTCGAGAGTTTTAGAAGTGTAAAAGAATGTGGAACGGAGAACTGTTCTGTGTCTCTGCTACCGTTGTTAATGAGAGACTTATGGGAAATTTTACTAACAATGCAAAAAGACTGTCAAGGATCATCATGTTAGTGTTTTGGTGTTGGAGAGTGATATTGTTAATATGAGATTACACCAAGTGGGTGGAGTTTCACTGTCAAATATTATTCAGTTCACCCCTTCCGTCTGATGACTTGTTTTCCATTTGTTTCTTGCCATCACCAGACGCTTTTATTCGGCTTTAGAGAGGCATTACGAACTGGAGGATTTATATTAAGCCTTAATTTACTCCTTCATTTCTAGAGGTCTGTCCTTAGTTCAGTAAAATCAGTGGCGTATATCAAATTAAAGACACGGGTGAACGGACCTTTCATGAAATAAAATTTGGTTGTGAACCTGACATCTCAGGAAATGTGACAAGATGCTTTTTAATTTTTTTTTTTTTATAAGTTGTGGAGGTCAATTCCACATATGAGAATATTAAAGGAATGACATTACAAGTATGATAAAAGAGGGAAGACGCCTCTCCCTGTCCACTGCACCACTGAATAAAATCATCTGGTCGTTGCAAGAATGATTCACTAAAGTACGTCATTGGTTTGAAGGCGTTAAGGCTGAAGTACAACTTTTAGTGAAATGTGTGACGACTGATGAGGAAGATTAGCTGCGAATTAAAGGTGAAAACGAGCAAACTTATAATTTCTCAGTAGAGTGACTTACGTGGCTCTTACCATCATCTCGTCCGATGCAGTGCTGCCTAAAGGTGACCCTCCACTGGGTGACAAGCCAAATGGGTTCACGTTATCCAGGAAACCACTTATCACGCAGGGTGATAATTATAACCAAATGGGAGCCTGGCGGCCTAGTGAGATAAAGAGCTCTAGTTGTATGGGGCTCATATATATGTACATCCGAGGGACAGTTAAGGTGTATTGATTACTTATTGTCACTCGGGGAAGAGCAACTGGTCACCCAGGTCCTGAAAGTCGGGACTGAGTAGCATAGCCCCGGGACCCTACACTTGTGATAAGGTATAAGGGAGTGGATAACAGATATGAGTATAAACAGGCGTTTAAGATTTGACTTGTACCTCTAATCTACACTCACTCGTCATAACTGAGCGACAGGCACATTATACCCCAGCCCCTTAACGAACCTCACCAGTCCCACACGGAATTCTAAGCCTTACATTAGATGCACGCTACGCATCTCGTGACTGCCTCCCGCCTTGTATGACTCACTGTAATTGGCCTATACGCTGCAACACAAGGCTGATGAGGCTGCGTGGGAGGGTGAGGCAGGACACAATGGCTGGAATAGAAAATATGATGATCTAACTGGATGTGACTGGAACTGAATTTCCGGCTAGACCAGACTGGATGTGAAGGCCTGGGTGGAATTAGCTGAAAGACCTTGAACAGACCTGAACTTGGTCTGAAAGGATGTGGCAGCCCTGAGTGAACATATGTTGTCTAGAATGACCTAATGAAAGCTGAAAAGAAAAAAAAAAATCCCTAAAGTGGTCTCATACGTCCTGAATAGGTGTGAAATGGATTTGATGGGCCTGAAGCTGCACTGATGGACCTAAACGGATCTAATTGGACCCGGATAAATTTGACTTTACCAGAAGTAATCTGACCGAGACACATTATATGGAGGATCTGAATAAATTTTAAATGGCTTGAGGGGATCATACTAAATCTGAACAGCTCTGGACTGACCTTGATGCACAGTATATAATTTCAATTCACAAACGACCGTTGTTTACCAAGACTAGATCTGAAGATGTCTAATATGGTCAGGCATGTGTGGTGTGATTTGAATACGTGCCTAATTTGTTCCTGGGTACTCCATGCTGTTAAATCGTGGGATATTTCGAATGTTTTTCCTTTGACAGATAATGGCCGTTGATGGTCGTGCTGGCAGACGGTTTGCCGGGCGACATGACGCAGGTACGCTGTCGACGAACGCATTTGCTTGCTAACCTTTTGAATCCGATGACGTATATTTCCACTTAATTCTTGCTACTTACAGACGATTTTATTTTAACTTTAGATAGGCCTGTTGCACTGAGGGGATTAATAAAGGCTGTACTTAACCCCTCCAGTTCGAAAAGTCTCTCCTGTGTTGAATAATATCGTCTGAAAGTGACACAAAAAAAAAAAAATAATCGCCATAGGAGAGTAGTAGTACACACGTATTCTGTTGTCAGCGAACATTGTACTAAGGTTGTGTGCTATTTACTGGATCTAAGGGTGTCACCTGACCGTACAGTACACAGTATTCTAGAAGGATCCAAGGGAATGGGGTCCACTCCTGTCAATCCTCCCCCCCCCTCCCTCCAACCTATGTATCTTCTCTCCCGTACCTCATCCTTCCCTCCTGTCCCACACTCTCCACCCCTCTCCTTCCCTCCCACTATACCCTCCCTTCCCTCCTCACCCCTCTCCTTCCTTCCCACTATACCCTCCCTTCCCTCCCACCGTAACTTCCCTGCCCACCCTTCCCTCCCCCCCACACTCCTCAGGCATCACCCATCACAAACCCTCCACTATCACTCCAGACTTTTATCCCACACTCAGCACCCACACCACACCCACACCTTTACCCACCCTCATCCCCACATATCCCCGTACCCAATTTCCCACACTCTCCCTCCTCATATCCCCCACTTCTTACTCTCTCCTCACTCCCCCACCATTCTCCTGTGGTCGATGGTTCACCTGTTGAATAATAAGTACGGCTGTCCAGGTGTGTGTGTGTGTGTGTGTGTGTGTGTGTGTGTGTGAGAGAGAGAGAGAGCAGGTAGGTAGGTAGGTAGATATTTATACGTGTGTCTCTGTATTAATGTGTGTGTAGGTAGGTATTTATACGTGGGTGTATGTAGTAATTGTGTGTATGTATGTGCTTGCGTGCGTGTGCGTGTTTATGTTTGTTTGTTCGTGCGTGCGTGTGTGTGTGTGTGTGTGTGTGTGTGTGTGTGTGTGTGTGTGTGTGTGTATGTGTGTATGTGTGTGCGTAGATATCACTCCATGTAAGGATACACTACCCCTCTCCCCCTCGACCCCCCAAAGTGTCCCCTGGTAATAATTCATAGTAGGAGGTGAGGTGGGGAGAGGGGGAAGGGCGGGAGGGAGGGAGGTAGAGAGGGGGGAGAGGGAGGGAAGGAAGAGAGAAAATGAGAGGCTGAATGGGGAAGGGTACTATGAATGAGCAGTGCAGGGACAGAAGGAGGGGAAGAAGGGAAGGAGGAACGGTGACAGGATGAAAGAAAACATGAACATAAGTACTTGAAGGAGTATGAGGTAAGAAAGAAGGGAGTAGTTGAATGAGAGAAGGGAGAAGAGTGCGTGTGTGCGTGTGTGTGTGTGTGTGTGTGTGTGTGTGTGTGTGTGTGTGTGTGAGAGAGAGAGAGAGAGAGAGAGAGAGAGAGAGAGAGGGGGGGGGGGGATGAATGGGACAGCGGGTGGTGAGCGAGGGAGAGAGGGAAAGGGTGGGTAAGGGAGTGAGAAGGTGGGGAAGGATTGTGTGGATACAAAGGGTATGAAGAAATCCAAACAGTAACAGCCCTACTGGCCATAGGTCACTGGGGATAGGTTGTGACTGAGGTGGGTTACTAATACGTTATGACAAAGACGAAGAATACAAAGCAGGAAGATTTCTCCCTCCACCAGCTTCTCTACTTGAAACCAGTAAGAAAACGTGAAGAAATGCCATACAGCACAGGAAAATTGCCACTGTTATTTCGTAGAAAAGGAGGAATGAAGATATTCTGCTTTATCACAACCTGTAAGAGAAGTTAATATCAACATAACGAAACCGATCTGTTGTTCTTTGTGACATCCACCAATTGCTGAAAAACAATATTTATCAGAAATGTATTACCCAGAAGTGAACATGCATAGCTGGAAATTAGAAGTCAAATACTTAGTCAAACAAGTTCTTAATGTTAGTACGGAATCGTAGTTTACCACTGGTCAGTATGTTTCGTATGCTTACAACTCTGTTGAGGAAAAATTGCTTTGCTTCATGTGACTGGAAGCGTTTGCAAACAGTTCCATAACCATAACCTCTGGCATACGATAATTCGACTGGTCTACTGTGCTGTATTAATCAAAGATTATGTTACCACATATCTTCTGAATTTTTTGTGTGCCTAGACTAAGTCCCCTTAAAACCTGTGCTTCGTTAAGGTAAACAAACTGATTTTCTTAGACGTGCCTTGTATGATTTGGTTGTTTTGTGCACGAGTGTTTTTTATGTAGCCTTATTCACCAGGTGGATCAGTGAAAGGAAAGGAGAACCAAAGGCGGTGGTGGTGAACGTTGAAATCTCCTAGAACAGAGATCAGTGAGGAAGGAAGAATGGAGAAAACATTCCACTTTCTATGTAAGATACTCAGTAAAATAATCTGAATGGATGATGGAGTCAGGGGAGAAATAAACAGCATAGGCTATATTTTTTTTGCAGAAAATAGCTGGAGACCCGTCACCAAATTGTACAGAATTTGAAAGATTCAAGTTCGGGAACACAAAAGCTAGTAAGTTTGTTACGTTACAGTCATCTAAACTTGAAAATTAGTGTTCAAAAATATGGGGAGACGGAGAATGATTTCCTATCATTAGTATCAGACAGCCGAGTTTATGTTAGAAATACTGTAGAAGGTGATGCCTAAAGGAAGAGGCTGGTGTTCCACAAAGACAGGATTAAAGCAAAGGTTGTGATTATTACAGAAATTTATAGAATGCTCCAGTAAATCAGAGGATGCCCAGGACATCTTGACTGGTCATCACCAGGAAAAGATGACTGTTGGGGACGTTGCTGGTTCCCTTACCTGGGAACGCCGAACCCATATTGCTGAACTTTGCATAGACTGTGTAGCATATAATACACATGTAGTTTAGGTCAGTGTGAATAATACGATGATCAGCAGTGCTAAATTCATCTGCTTCCGTATAATGAGGAAAATATTCTGTAACCAAAACAAGATCTGTTTCCTCCATGTGTTGGATGGTCTATTAACTTGTGGAAGGAAACGTTCAGTGCAGATCTGGCTATACCCCTGTGTAAGGATAGGGCTTCTCCCCATCTGGGAATCGATGAATTAAGATCACCAAAAAATCTAGTGTACAGTACTGTGGGCACAACAGTGCTTGGCAATTTAATCAGTATCATATGTGTGCAGGTGGATGATAAAGGACCCCGAATGTTATTTTATCGTATGATTCATGCTTAAGCTGAAAGTAAAATCTGTCCATATTTTCGATCTATACTTCCGGAACTATAACTAAACAAAGTCATGCTTTAATGTATAAAAGTTCATTGGCCTCCATTCTTTCAAACCTGCTAGATAATTTTTTGGTCCTGTCATCAACAATTTTATTCCATCATGACAGTTACATCAGAGTCTTAGTTAAGAAAATACATCTTTAAATCAGGACATTTATTTAGCAAACTTCGCTCATGTATAAAAATTTTTATTTTCATCTTTTGTACTGAGTGAGCATAGGATACTTGCGTTAACTTTACAGCAGTTTACATTGACTTGCCAGACTATCGTGTATACTTTGTTATTATCTCAGAATAAGCACATTTCGTTCAAGAGACGACCTAAACGAGCAGAGCCTATCGTGTTCAAACTAAGACTAGCATCTGAAAATACAATTCCCTTCTCTTTAGAACTGCTCCCAGGTGTTGACGATTTAGTACCTTTTGCAAACTAGGTTATTGAAGTCTATTATTTTAATTAAAGACCATGGAAGTACACATGTAATTAAGGTGATACTAGTCTTTGGAGGTACAATGTAATTAGGATGATACTAGTCTTTGGAAGTACACATGTAATTAAGTTGATACTAGTCTTTCTATTACAGTATTACATCATGCTCTTGTACTCCTCCACTAGCTCCTCTGATCTGGTTTGTACCACTTCGTTGAGATCTGCGTGAATGGCATGAGTGTTGCGCCATCGGTAATGGTATCCTGGGGCTGTGTTACGTCCTTCATTCCACCATCTGGGATACAAAAACGCATTATTTCTTTAGGATTGATGCCATGCCGAAAATCTACACCAGCTGAGGAAGAGAAGGAAAGGTGTGTGTGTGTGTGTGTGTGTGTGTGTGTGTGTGTGTGTGTGTGTGTGTGTGTGTGTGTGTGTGTGTGTGTGTGTGTGTGTGTGTGTGTGTGTGTGTGTGTGTGTGTGTGTGTGTGTGTGTGTGTGTGAGAGAGAGAGAGAGAGAGAGAGAGATGGAGTGGAAAGAAGTGTGTGAGTGAGGCAAGGGGAATAGAGGTGTGTCAATGATGCAAAGCGAGAAGGACAATGTGGGTAGGGCGAAAGGGAAGGTGTGGGTGGGTGAGGGAGAGAGGGAAGGGATTAATGGGCTAGGGCAAGACAGAGAGGGAAGGGGTGGATGGGCGAAGGATAGAGAGAAGGTGTGTGTGGGTGAGAGAGAGAGAGAGAGAGAGAGAGAGAGAGAGAGAGAAGAAATGCAGGGATGAGAGAAAAGGGATGAATGAGTGTGAGGGAGAAAGAGGGAATGAGTGTTTGAGTATGTGGGAGAAAGGGAGAGTGTATGGGCGAAGGAAGGGAGGGAAGGAGTGTATGGACAAGGAACAGGGGAAGGGAAGGGTGACTGAGGAAGAGAAGACTGAAAATTGGTGTGTGGGAGGGAGGGAAGGAGTTATGGTGGGGGTGGGTGGTGGGTGGGTTGGTGGGTAGGCCTCTGGAATTTCATTTGACTTTACAACTAGCACCATAACCACAGTCAGGCCCAACCACAGTAATTACCACCATTACCTCCGTAATTACCACCACAACTACCACCACTACCACCACATTACTACCAGTTACAACCATGACCAGTACAATTACCACCACTACCACCACAATTACCGCCACAGTTACCACCACTACCACCAAATTACCACCACCACCACCACAATTACCACTACTGCCAACAGTGACCACCATTACCACCACAGCTACCACACTACTACCCCAGTTACCACCACGACCAGCACAATTACCACCATTATCACCACAACTGTCACTACTAAAAACGCAATTACCACCACTACCGTCGAATTTGC
The DNA here is from genome assembly GCF_032717465.1 of Coenobita brevimanus. Classification (NCBI taxonomy): domain Eukaryota; kingdom Metazoa; phylum Arthropoda; class Malacostraca; order Decapoda; family Coenobitidae; genus Coenobita; species Coenobita brevimanus. The sequence continues at coordinate 27,607,266 of NC_137051.1, read as the reverse complement.
CATCACCACTACCACCACCACTGCTACCATCACTACCACCACAATTACCAACACCTACTACATGTTACCACCACACTCACAATAATTACAATCACCATCACCACCGCCAAAATTACCGTCACTACCACCACATGTACCACGTCTACCACCACAATTTCCACCACTATAATCCTACATACTGCCGCCACCATCCCAATTACCAACACTGCCATCAAAATTAATACCACTTCACCCACCATTACCATTACCATTACCACCACTACTACCAAAAATGGAACGCCTTTACCATCACTACACCCTGACAACACATCTTCCACAAACACCACTACTATCATTATTGCCACTACGACTAACACTGGTAGCAATATTTCCATTACCACACACAACTACCACCACTATTACACAATTACCACCACTACACACACAGCTATCGCCATTACCACACACAACTACCAACGTTACCTTCCTTACACCTCCCCATCACACTCCTCTGGACCTTCTCCAAAGTAACAGAAAGACTGGTATTACAATTAGTAACACCTCACATCCCCTTAGCTACATCACGACATGATTTTAGGCCGCTAGACAACAAACACTCTTCTTACAGACCTTACACAATGAGTTTTTGATGGCATCAATTCAGCTAGGTCACCACACAGAACACTTCTAGTCACACTAAACATTAGCAAAGATTTTGATGCCATCCCTGGCCACAATCTCACAAACAAAATGTTCAGCACAAACATGCACAATAACAAAAAGATGACTGGCAAACTGATTAGCAGGCAGATCTGTACATGTAACATTTGGCGATCAGTCATCGAACATCAGAAACTTTACAAACGGCGTCCCTCAAGGATCTGTTTTGTCCCCTACTCTCTTTAACCTGTACATGCACGACATACCTACACCCCACACACAATAAATACACATAGCTCCCTATGCAGACAACATAGCACTTAAGTGTACACACCAAAACGCAAACATAGCTGCACACATCCTCCAACCTTAACTCAACACACTACATGAATGGTTCACCACAAACAGACACACAATAGCCCCGCCAAATCTACAGTGACCCTTATTACAAGCTGGAAAACAGAACATAGTCATATTCCACCCCTCACCAGAAACAACATTCCCCTACCACACACACACACACACACACACACACACACACACACACACATACAAAATCCTTGGTGTAACATACAATACATCAGTGTCATTTAAAAAACACATCACAAGCATTAAAAATACATTAACACCAATACTCAACACCCAAAGGTCACTTGCCCATACAACATTCGGACACAACAAAGAAACCACCACCACAGTGTACAAACAATATATACGTTCAGTGATGAACCATGCAAGCCCTGCTGGGGCTTCTAACCTCACTGAAACACACTACAACACCCTACAGACCATACCGAACAAGGCCATAAAAATAATCACAGGCTGCACAGCTATACAACACCTACAAACCTCCTACACCAAGACCCCAAAGTCCTCAAAATCAAGGATCATCTAGACATGAGAGGCACACAGATTCTTGCCGCAGCGTTCGCAAATCCACACTATCCACTACACTACATGACAGCACATCCACACACACCAAGGAACATCAGAACACCACCCAGCACGATATCATACACAAATACTGTCATGTCTCCCCCCTCGTCTGCCTCAAACAAGCTTCCCTAAGCATATCCAGGCTCAAATCACTCGCCGCTTCATTCTGTCACTCAAAGACAACACACAGCTGCATGCACTGCCTCCTGATATCCACCCTTCTGAATCCTACCTCCCTCGTGAGGACAGGGTCCACCTAGCCAGGCTGAGATGTGGGTATCATCCAGCCCTCTTGAGTTATCAGAAGAGGCTGGATGACTCCGTCGCTAATCCTTGTCCAGGATGTAACAGAGCACCCCATACTGTTAAGCACATTATGGAAGACTGCATTGCACACATAACATTTGACTGCGCCAACAACACCACATGCATTCCTTGGGAGCTCTGTGGGAAAACCCGGTCTCCGCCGTGGCCTTCCTTAGGGACTCGGGGCTGTTCGGCCAGACTGCCTAGGGAAGAACTACTACTACTACCACTACCACACACGGTTACCACCACTACCACACACAACTACCACCACTACCACACACAGCTACCATCACTACCACTTACAGCTACCACCGCTACCACACACAACTACCACCACTACAACCCACAACTACCACCTCTACCACACACAGTTACCACCACTACCACACTACTACCATCACTACCACTGCCACAACCACTACAACCACACACAGCTACCACCACCAGCACACACAACTACCAGCACTACCACATACAACTACCACCACCACCACTACCACAATCACCACATTAGCCACACAATACACGCCTGCCACCGGAAATGCTGATGGTTCCTGGTATGCATGAGTGAGTGACCTTGACATCTGATTATCTAAGCCATCATCTTAATATTTTCCCTTTTTTATTTATTTACTTATTTATTCACTGAGAGCAAAGAATATTAAGATTCAGAGGTGCCCCTTGTCCTTCACAGCAGCATCTCTCCCTCTTAAGAAAATGAAGAAAGCAATAAAAACAGGCTTCACCCTTGTCTTAAACATTTCACAGTAACATTGAACCTGTAATCCACTCGCCTGCTTTGGAGAAATGCACACACACACACACACACACACACAAGAGGAAGAAAAAATACATTTCACAACGATAAGGTCAGCGAACAGTTATTACAGGCATTTAGCTCAGTTACTATAATTAGTATCGCTGCCACTATCACAGCCACATATCACTGACTGTCTCGAACTACTATCACTGCCACAACCACAACCACAGCCACAACCACAATGTACACCCACAAAAACTACCATTCTTATCATCACTCCTCACAAAGTTTCACCTCCTTGTCTGTGCAGGTATTTAGGGCAAAGGGTAGCAATAGTTCGTCCACATTAACATGGCGTAGATTTGTGTCTTTATGCTGCCTGTTTCCCGTAGCTCAGTGGCAGAATAAGACAATACTACGGCTCTACGTCCTTTCCATAGCTCTTCTTTGTGTATATCATCATAATTCGAGTGATAATCTCTTTTTACGACTTGGAGTTCAAGATGGAGAGGTGGTCGCTTAAGGCCGAGGTAAAATATCAGCGTACAGTATTCTTTCTCCTTTACGCAAACAATTGGTCAACGCTGGGATAGTCTCTTGGGATTCTTTTCTCCTGCTTTTGACCTTGAGGCTTCTAGACGTAGTGTGTCCAGGCATCTCCACCTGGCCAGACCTTGGATGTTGGCTCAGTCGTTTTTTCCTTGACTGAGACTATTTTTTTCTTTCTTCTTCTTCTTCTTCTTCTTTGTGTGTGTGTGTGTGTGTGTGTGTGTGTGTGTGTGTGTGTGTGTGTGTGTGTGTGTGTGTGTGTGTGTGTGTGTGTGTTTGGTCTCTACTTTGTGAATACTATACTACCACTATCGCTTCTACTGTCAGTAATCCTATCACTGTCAGTACTGTAACTATCACATGTATTGTTTTCTCTGCTGTCTCTCATAGTCTACTTTGTGATTTGTAACTACCATTAAGGCACTTACTATCAGCATCACTACCAGCATCACTTTCTGAGCTACCACATATATTATAGGCCTTTCTACCTTAACCTGTCCTATGTTTTAGTCCTTTCGTAGCTTATTTCACTTAAACCAGAAGCATAATAAGACAGTACTACGGAGCTACATCTGTTCCATAGCACGTCTTCGTAACTAGCATTATATTCTAGTGTTAATCTCTTGTTATAGCTTGTTATTCGCGATGAAGGGATGGCAATATTGGGCCAGGTTATAAATAACAGAGTGTAGTATCTCCATACATCTATACGATGTGCATGACAAGGGCTACATTTTTTTTTTTTTTCATTTTTTCCTTTTTTTTTTTTTTATACCTGTCAGTCGACGGAATCAATCTACCCCGCAGCTGCTATGAAGTGTAGTTTTGTGTGAGACAAGAATTTCAGAGGTGAACCAATTTTACCGAGCACTTTAATGATAGTTCTATTGTACTTTACTATTCCTGCTACTGGACTGCACCCACCTCATAGCAGTGGGAAAGAATAGTGAGATGATGATGGTGTTGATGATGATGTTGATGATGATGGGAGACACTACTACTGTCGTCATTTCATTCACCTTCACACAAGCCCACCACCACCACCACCACCCTAACCATGACAACAACCCTTCTTCATAACAAAGTACAGTTAGCAGCACCACAACCACCACAACTACCACTGCCAGGAGATCGCAATCTACCACACCCGCCATATAAGAGAAGAAGCTATTTGTGTGGCCCAGAACCCTCCACTCCCTCACCAACACTCCCACTTCCTCACCAACACTGCTTCACTAACACTCCCTCACCGACATTCCTTCACTAACACTCCTTCGCTAACACTTTCTCTCCAGCACTCCCTCACTAACTCCCTCACCAACACTAACACTCCCTCACTCACACTAATACTCGCTCACCAACACTCCCTCACTAACACTAACACTCCCTCACCAACATTAACACTCCCTCACCAATACTAACATTCCCTCACCAATACTAACACTCCCTCACTCTCACTAACATTCCCTCTCCAACACTCCCTCACTAACATTCCCTCACCAGTACTAATATTTCCTCACTAACACTCCCTCACTCACACTAAAACTCCCTCACTAACACTCCCTCACCAATACTAACACTTCCTCACTAACGCTCCCTCACTCACACTAACACTTCCTCACCAACACTAATACTCCCTCACCAATACCACTTCATCAACATCCCCTCACCAACACTCCCTCACCAGCACTCCCTCACTAACACTCGTCACTAACACTCCCTCACCAGCACTCCCTCACTAACACTCGTCACTAACACTCCCTCACCAGCACTCCCTCACTAACACTCGTCACTAACACTCCCTCACCAACACTCTCTCACTAATATTAGTCACTAACACCCCTTCACCAGCACTCCCACACCAAAAATTATCTGATTTTTTTACCTTATCACTGAAGAGCAGTAAGGTGCCACATGGATGGAAGCTTGCAAACGTAACCCCAATATTCAAAAAGGGCAACAAAGCACAACCACAAAACTACCGTCCAGTTAGTTTAACATCAGTGGTTTGCAAATTGCTTGAAACCATTATCAGATACAAGTTTGTGAAACACCTAGAAACAATCTCATCAAAGATTTGTGCCATGAATCACGAATCTGATGGACTTTTTCAACAACATATTGAACATGTATGGTAAAACTAAATCTGTTGACGTTGTCTTCCTTGATTTTCAAAAGGCTTTTGACAAAGTTCCACACAAGACTCCTTCAGAAGCTAAAGGCACATGGTTTCAGTGGCAGTGTGCTTAGATGGGTAGAAGATTGGCTTATTGGACGAAAGCAAAGATTTCTAATAAATGGAAAAGAGTCAGACTGGATAAACGTTACAAGTGGAGTGCCGCAGGGTTGAGTGTTAGGTCCTATTTTTTTTTTTTTTTTAATATACATAAATGATACTGATGAAGGATTATGCTGTAAGATTTCAAAATATGCAGATGATACTAAAATAGATAACAGGGCAGATACAGCACTGCAAAGGCAGGCAATTCAGAGAGATCGATCAACTGTTTAACTAGGCCCAAATATGGCAGTAAAAAATGTAAAAGCAACTTTTAACATGAATAATGGCCAACTTGATAGGGTAAACCATGAAAAAGACTTAGAAGTTATAATAACAAGTGATTTGAAACCCAGCAAACAATGTACAGAAACTGTAAAGAAAGCCAATAAATTTATTGGATTCATTGGTAGAGCATTTGAATATAAATCCGATAATATCGTCCTCACTTTGTATAATTCCTTAGTACGCCCGCACTTAGAGTATTGCGTTCAATTTTGGTCATCATATTATAAAAAGGATATGGAGAAACTTGAGAGAGTACAGTGAAGAGTGACAGAAATGATACCTAGATTGAGAAATAAACAATAAGAGGCATGTTTAGAAGCCCTGAATCTTTTTACCCTAACTGAACGCAGGTTACGAGGAAATTTGATTCCAGTACTCAAAATTTTGGGAGGACACGATAATATGGCCATCGATAAATATTTCACAGTTGATCACTCAAAGTACTCTAGAGGAAACGGTCATAAAATTATTAGTAAACGATTTCAGTCATATGAAGCTATGCATTTTTTCTTTAATTGAGTTGTAAATATATGGAACAAATTGCCCACAAAAGCAGTAAACTGTGATACAGCACTAACCTTCAAAAATCTCTTGGATAAGAATCTGTTATATGACCCCATCTATGTATGTTCATTCCTGAATAACACATTTCTGTGGAGTAATGACTACAAAATTATGGGAAAGCATTTCCAATCCCATGATGCAAAATACTTCTTCTTCAGCAGAGTCGTGAAAATCTGGAACAAACTTACTTTTACCAGCTATGAGAAAGTTCATTCCCCTCCTGTCTACAAGACACCCCATAAATGCAACATAGTGTCGCGTCATAATATATTCATCACTTTGTTAAATACAAATAAAGTAGTATTAGCACAAACTAGGATCTGCACAGCTAGCCATGAGTTAACTGTCACTACTCTTACTTTCAACCTGTAATGGGCTGTGGATCACTGAGGGTCCATGTTGGTTAAGTGACCGCCATCGGGATTTTTTTTAATGTAACAAGGGTCACTGCTTCAGGAGGTAACTTGTATACTTGTTCTGCATAGGAAATTTCTTGTCACAGTGGAATGAACGGAGCTGGGACTTGATTGACTGCTGCTTGCCTTAAAAGCCCCAGGCAAGGCTACTGCACCATCCCTGAAAATCCACTCTGTACAATTTCCACGCTGTGTCTACAGACGCCCCATTAACTCATTGTACCCGAACATAATGTCATAACTTATTTATGTATTTATCAATTTGATTACTCATTTTACCTTATTATTTTCTCTTTCAGGTTATTCAAACTGGTAGCTAATAGATGTAGTATTATAGAATGTAACTTTTCCTTTTCAGTCTTTGCTATGAAATTTCCATGTCAGTTTTTCCATGTGCCCATATGGTGGTCCTTCTCACTTTTTCCTCGGGGGGTTGGAGGCGAGAGGAGCCTTCTTGCTTTACTATCCTTGTCCTGCAGCATGTAGAATTAGATCTCGTAGTTATAGTCTACTCTGTAACAAACAGCCTCGAAAGAACCAGATGGTCTGTTGCTGTTTGCTTTCCTTTGTATTCCTTTGCATTCCATCACAAACATTCCTTCACCAACATGCCTTCACCAACACTTCATCATCAGCATTCTTTCACTCATTCTAACTCCACGCCCCTGTTTTCTCCCTCTCTTATTCCCTATTCTGCACCGCATCTTTCTTACTCACTCTCTCATTTTCCTTAATCCTCACTCCCACCCCATAATACCTCTCTGTCTCCTTCATTCCTGACTCTCCCGCACTCTACATTCTCCTTCACTCATTCACTCCCAACTGTTGTTCTTCCTCATTCCTCATTTTCCAGTATTTCTCACCTTCCTCTGCACCTCACTCTCCTTTCGTCTTCCATCATTCCTCATTCTCCCTCACTCCTCATGCTTCACTATTCTTCTTCCCCTCACTCCCCATCATTCCCCACTCTTTCTCCCTCACTCCTAGCTTTCTCCTTCTTTCCATTCTCTCTCTCTCTCTCTCTCTCTCTCTCTCTCTCTCTCTCTAATCCTGTATCTTACTCCTTCCATCCCTCCACTCCCCCTGTCCCCTCCCTTCCTTTCCCAGCCACTCCCTTCACCCCTCACCCCTCATTCCCACACCCTTCCATTACACCTCACCGCCCCCTCATTATCACCTACCCCCTTCCACCTCCGCCACTCCCTCACCCCCTTTCACCCCATTCGTCCTCCTTTTATCCTTTACATCCCCCTCTTCTTTTCTAATGTCCTCTTATTCTTATTTCCAACTTTCATCTTATAAAAACTATATTTTCTTTCTGTTTTCCTTTTCTTCTTCCCTACAACACTCCTTAAGATATATTGTCTTGCTTCACCTTCATTTTACTACATTCCCCTCCAGTCTTCCTCATCACCCCATCCACCTTCCCTTTTTCTTCTCCTTCTGCATCTTCATCTCCTGTTCTCCTCCCATTTCTTTGTCTCCCTCGTCTCACCCTATACCGCCATCCTCACCCCCCCCCCTTTACTTCCCTCTTTCCTCTTTCCTACCTCCATGCTCTTTCCCTTCTCTCCAATCTCTCTGTCTACTTCTCTCCACTATTTCGTCTTCAGCCCCCTTCCCGTCTACCCCTTCCTCCTCCCCTACACTTTGTGTCCTCCGGTCCTTCTTACAATATCTCACCTCTTGCCCTCCCTTTCCTCTCCCTCCCCACTGTTCTCCATTCTTCTCCATATCCTGCATCCCCCTTCTCCCCCCCCCTCCCCATCACCCTATCCTCTCGACCTTTCCCTTTTTGCCTCTTCCTCCCTCACTCTCCCTTTCAATCTCTCTTTAGATAGGGATAAACTGTAAAACATTTTTTATATCAGCGTCAAGTGCTTTGATACGGTTCAGGAGGGGATCTACTGTATATTGTAATGATCCGATTTCTGTATGTCTGGCGGTTAGTTTGTTACCGTAACGCAGCAAAAACGGCGCAACGTAACGCAATTTTTATTGGAGCAAAGGTACCGTTAAAATGCTCTAGCTCGAAGAATAAAACATTTTCCAGTCCAATCGGGCCACCTGTTATGATTCATTTCTGGCCTTTTGACATCGAGAGGAAACCGCCGAAGGCGGCCTTTAAGCGAATAACTTAAAATGGATCGAATCCCGACTAAATGGAATACAAAGATGGGTAACATCAATCGTCAGCTTAGGGATTAGTAACTAGTGGAGTGCATAAGGGTTCAGTCCTTTGTCTTTTATTTTTCTGATCTATAAATATATAAAATTTTTGCGTCTACAAATTTGTTGATGAAACTAAAAGGACTTAACATTAACTCAACAAGCAACTGTGATAGTCATCAGAACGTCCTTGATATACTGTGCAAATGGTCAGAGGGTTGGAAAATGAAGTTTACTGTGGAAGAATGCAAAGCATCTCGCTCTTATAAGGTCACAGTTGGGTCATATGGTGCTGTTATGGTGTCCGACCTATAAAATCGATACAAAGCCCTTAGAAAATGTGCAGAAAAAAAAAACACACACACACATATGCTTGATATGAGCTGCCTAGTTTATGCCATAAGAGTCTGTGTCGGAAAAAAAAAAAAAATCTGTGATCAGGAAAACTAGTAAACAATCAACCCGAGACCAACAGATATGATCCCAGTCAAATGCTCAAAGGTTTATCATGAAATGGAAGAAATCCCTTGAAATTCGTGTAGAAAAGGTCAGCAAGTAAAAATCCAAATAACTGTATGGATATTGCTCATGTGAAATATCACTAACAATAAATCCACTGGTCACACGTAAAGGAAAAACAGTATGAAACAAAAGGGAGTAGTTTATCTGACGCATTATTTGACTCAGCATTCACAGCAAAAAATACAGATACCTGGTATACTTCCTTCTGCCTCTGGAATACATATAGCCTATTTCGGAAGAGCTGTTTTACATGGTAGAAGAAATTTTGAGAGAGACGTATAATTACCCATTTTTAGATTAACAAAACGCCTTGTCCTGATAACTGTCCACAGATATGTAACAGATATCTACGATGATTTACTGAAAGTTAGAGTATATTAAAAATAAGGGACAATTACTGATACTCAGGTAGCCAGAGTCCAGTGGGCCTAACGTCTATGGTAGGCAGGATGGAGAAAGCCGTCAGGAGCAAAACAGTTAATCACTTAGGAAATGTTAAAATCAGTATAAATCGTCTGGACAAAAAGCGAACACTGAATTCTCAGCTAAGGGAATTTAATGCTTAAATAATTGTATCTCCAATGAACGTGGTACTCATGGGCTCGTGTTTGGTATATTTCTCAGTTGACCACTATAGCCTACTGTAGTCTTTCTCCTGTACAAAGCACAAGAACTCTACTTGCCACAACAGAATACGATACCTAAAAGTTGCTTCACGTAATTTCTCCGTACAGATTATAATGAACAAGGTTAGTTTATTTCCACTCTAGCTTTCCCATTAAATGCCTATCTTAGTTTGTTTCTGTTGCAAAGTGACCATTCTCGTTTTTCTCTCCTGCTTCATATCAAGGGCTTCGTGGGCGTGGGGGAAGGAGGGACTCTTGCTTTGCTGTCCTAACCAAATAAATATTAAAATCAAACACTGACCCGCAGTAAACAGTTTCACATGAAGCTATGCATTCCACACTGCTTGTTTCCCTTTGCATGCACTTATACGTTGTCTTATTATCATTGCTTCTCCTCCTCTCATCCTCTAATTTCCCCTCCCTCTTTCCCTTTTCTTTAGTCTCTCCACCCTTTCCTGTCTTTCGTTTCAAGTCCCTATTTCCTTCTTTCTTTATTCCTCCCTCCTCCATCCTTCCTTCCTTCCTTCTACTCAGTTTACCTCCCCTCCCTTCCCAGAATCTCTGTTTTTCTCTTCCCCTGCATTTTTCCCTTCTCTCCCAATCCCTCCATCCCTTCTTTCCGCACTTTCTTAACCTCGTTTACCTTATTTCTTCTATCTCCCACCATCCGTTCCTCCTCCTTCCCCCTCCACACACACACACACACACACACACACACACACACACACACACACACACACACACACACATATCAACTCCCCGCCTCTCCCCGGCCTGACCACAACCACACCTATTACGGCATCATGTGAAAACTCTAGTGCCTCTTTTAGACATAATGGCATATTTACACGCCTTTACAATTTGATGGTGGCTTATCTCTTTCGGGGGTTGGTGGAGGAGGGAGGCTGTAGAAGAGAGACAGGAAGAAGCGAGCATGTGGTATGGAGGAGGGAGGAAGAAAGATATGGCAATACAAAGGAAAACAAACAGCAACAGACCAACTAGTCCTTTCGAGGCTGTTTGTTATAGGGCAAGTAATAACTACGGTATGCATTCTGTAAGGCAAAGACAAAGACAGCAAAACAGGAAGGCTTCCCCCACCCACCAATTCCTCCAACTGAAGCCTGCAGATAAAGTGAGAAGGACTATCAAGCACCATAGAAAAGTTGCCACAGAAATTTAAATAGCAAATGATCAACTTAAATCATATGCATCACTCTCTGAACCTGTAAGGGAAAGCAAACATCATAAAAGTTACTGTTCAGTAGTTGTGTCCTCCAGGCTTCATGCTGAAGAAAACATTAAATTTCAGAAATGTATTATTCAGGAGTGAGCATGTTTACCTGGGGATTAGCAGTCAAATGAAATTATTTATCTAAGCGATTATGTACTGTTAGCGCTGTGCCAGGTCGGCCACTCACCCTCTTGTGTCTTCAGTGAGTGACATGCCAGATAGTTTCTTATAAAACAAAACAAAACATTTACTTTACTACTTTATGTTGCGACTATATAACGAAATGACCGCCAGATGGTGTAATGGATTAAGTCGTTCCAGTCGCATGTGTCCCAGTGGGTTTACATCCGAGGTAGGGCTGGGGAGTAGTGATCACATGATGCCACTTAATAAAGAGCAACTGGTCACTCGCCTTGAAAGTCATTATGAAGTAATCCATCCCTGGGCCACTACGCTCCTGACCAGGTAATAATGATTGGATGAGGGTTAGAGAGACAAATGCGTATCAGTTTATAACAATGGAAGCCAAATGGTTTCAGTAGAAGATAAGGTTAATGAAATTGGGAACGTTTGCCAGCAATTTTATGACCAATACCTCTTGTATAATTTGATGAACTATTACAGAGACAGACAGACAGACAGACAGACAGACAGAGCGGTGGAAGGATTTCACTGGGTGGCTGTAAAAATAAGGCAAGAAATTAAACTCTTCATGGCCAGGACAACATTATTATTTGCTCCAGCTAACGCCAGACGATTTTATTCAGCTGAGAGCGCGTCGCAAGGGACTGAGAGTGTTAATACTGCTACCAACAACCCTCCCATGGCCACGACAACACTAATATTCTACTTCAGCTAACTCCGGACGGTTTTATTTACCCCTACAGACCGAGGACGTAATATATGTTTTAAACCCTTATTCTCGTCAGTTAAGATTCCTTCCTAACACCTTTTCCTTACCAGTTTATTTTACAAACAGCTCATTACTAATCCCCCGTGTGTTACTGTTGCCTTCCATGTTGGCATTTAAAAGATGAAAACAACATATGAGTGAGCAGTAAGGTGAAGAGTGGAAAATAATTCGCTCAGAAAAAGGTGTTAGGGAGCTTCCTTAACCGAACAGAATGCGGATCTTACTTTTTCTACCACCAAGTGAATTCAAATATCGTGCTAGAGGACCCTGGTATAGTGAAGGGGTTAGTGAAGACTGTATTAACCTCTTCAGTCCGAAAGCTCTCTCCTAAGCTGAGTAAAAATCATTTGAGGATAGCAAGATTTAAATAAGAGAAAAAAAGCTCTCTGGCTGAAGCTCCCTCAAAGCTCAACAAAATAGGGTGACGGAAGAGGAAAAACATAAATTCTAATGCTAATGGTGTTACTGGATACTCTTTTTTTCTCTCTCTTTTTTCTTTTTTCAAATCCCCGTCATCACGAGATCTCTTCTGTAAGCCCAATAAAATTTATGGAGGTGGCAAGGATAAACTAATAAAAGCATCACCTTGTTAACCCCTTCAATCCTAGGACGTGGTTTGTATTTTATCCCTACTGACTCCCGACCAACCCATTCCACTCAGGTAAGATCTGTTGATGTGAAGGATTAAGTAAGGCTATATCTAACACCTCCAGATTAAGATGTCTAACTGAAGCTAAATAAATCGTCTTAGGGGAGAGAATGAACTAAAAATCGTCGTCACTGGCTTCAAGGAGTTTATACGAAAGGAGGGATGGGAGGGAA
>NC_137051.1:27579241-27589241 GCF_032717465.1 Coenobita brevimanus | reverse complement strand
TACAGGATGAGGCAGTAGAAGAGTGAGAGAGAGAGGGGGAACGGGAGGCCACGAAAGGTTGAGTAAGATGGGTCTGATAGCAGGCAAGGCAACATGCCCATCTACGGTACTATAATTCTGCATTTTGATGGCGACTACGGGTGGCGGGTGCACATTCCACTTTACCCCTTCACTACAATTATTTTTTTTTTACTATATTCTCGTTATGTCCTGACAATTTATGTTTTCAGATGTGTAGAATTTTTTTTTTTCCCCAAACCACAGGGCTTAGATATAGTTTTCGTTATTCCCTTCACTGCTATGGGACGCTCATAAACTAAACAAAATCGTCTGTAAGTGGCAAATCATCTATATAAGTGGAAAATTATGTCACTGGATTTATGTGGTTAAGTTATGGCCAGTTGGTGTGTAGTGACGGAATAGAAAAGATGCAAAAACCTCGAGAGCCGATGAGGTGATGTGAAGGGCGTCCAGTCCTCCCGCCCATCCCACCTTCCTTGCATAATCCAGTCCTCACAATGCCTTCCACCACGATGGCCTCCCTTCCAGTCCTGCTATACCCCTTCCAGTCTGCCTCTCATTCTTTCAGACTTCCAATCCCCTGTCCTCTTGTCAGTTCTCTTCCAATCCCCCTTCCGGGCTCCTCCCCAGTCCCCTTCCAGCCACTCTTCTAGGTCCCCTTCCGGTCACCCTTCCAGGTCCCCTTCTAGCCCCTTTCCGGTTACCCTTTCAGTCCCATTCCAGGAGCCTTTAGATTCCCTTTCCAGTCCCTTTCCAGTAACCCTTCCAGTCCCATTCCAGTCACCCTTCCAGTTCCCTTCCAGTTCCCTTTCTTAGGGAAAATGAGAGTAATGAAAGTTTATTTAGTGTGAGAGGATACAGAGTACCGAGAGGGAGATGAAAGGAAGGGGTGGAAAAAGACAGATAGTGGGGGAGAAGGATGGAAGGAATATAATGTGCAATAGTGTGGGAGATGTGACAAAGCGATGTGGTAGAGTAGCAGGGAGTGCAGAGGAAAGGAGTAGTGTAAAGGGGTGAGAGAGAGAGAAAGGTGTAAGGGAGAGAGGAAAAGAGTGGGAGGTATGAGGAAGAGCTGGAGGAGCGAGTAAGAGAGGGAGGTGCGAGAGAGAAATGTTGTGGGAGAGAAAGAAGGAGAAGAAAAAAGTTGAGGGAGAAAACGAGTTGTGTAAAAAATAAGAGAAAATGTGAAGGGGGAGTTGTGAAAGAGAGCTGAGGAGGCAAAGGACAGAGGATATGTGTAAGAAGTTGGGGTGTGTGGGGGAAGTAGGTATGAGGCAAGGGAGAGGATTGGGGCAATGAAGGAAGATTTACGGCAGCGAAAGTATGAGGCAGGAGCAGTGCATAATAAGGAAGCTGTGAGGCAGGGAGGTGCCCCAGGTAATATGGGAATGCAAACACCACCAAAACTTCTAGTCTATCCGAAATTATTAGTTATTGGGTATAAAATAACAGTCCTTGTGCGCTCTCTCTCTCTCTCTCTCTCTCTCTCTCTCTCTCTGTATATATATATATATATATATATATATATATATATATATATATATATATATATATATATATATATATATATATATATATATATATACATATATATATATATATATATATATATATATATATATATATATATATATATGTGTGTGTGTGTGTGTGTGTGTGTGTGTGTGTGTGTGTGTGTGTGTAGTCAGTATTTTTATTTATTTATCTATTTTATTTATTTATCTATAATATAAATACATATTTATGTATATATTTGTCTATTCATATTTATATAATTTTATACTTATATTTATCATGAGTTTCAGACATACCTGGTAAATCTTAAATCAGGAAGGCTTCCCCCAATCCCAACTAACCCATGAGGCAAAGCTGGCAATATAAAGTGTATAGGACAGAAATACAAAATGAATGAATATAAAAGATATTCTGCATAATATTAAATAGTAACATTAAATGCATAACAATGTAACGGTGTTGCCATATCCTCCATTATGTCGGTAGACTGAACGCAATAGCAAGTCAGGTTATTGTACAATTCAGACGTGGTGTGCTTAACTGGAGATAGTAGTTAGTTACCTACCCAAGAGACTTTCCGAGTTAGTAATGTATCAGTCTACCACACTGTAAGGAAGTTTAATGGATATGTTTAAAATCAAGCTAAAAAAGAAAATGCAAGTGGACGTACCAGAGAAATGTAGGCAGTGAGAATGACCCTACCTGCATCGTGATTGCTCAGGTATATAGAGCAGCGTGTGCTTATTTTGTTGCTGATGTTATTGTTGTTGTTCTTGTTTCAAAGTTATCAGTACAGACATAGCATGGATACGGCCGATTTTTACAACATGCTTCATTGGCTTGTGGTGAATTAGTCTCAGTGGAATGATGCTGACTGATCTGGAGTGACTTGGAAGGATCTGAATTAAATTACAGACACCATAGTCGGTCGGAATTGTGTTGTATCATAATAATTAAGTAAATTGATGTCACTTGGCCACATTTGATGTCTCTATGGATCTAAGTGACCTTAATGAACCTAACTGACTTGACACGAGCTATAGTGACAAAAATTACCCGTTGTTTTAGCTGAGTATTATCAGCAACCAAAGTAGACTTAGTAACTTGAATGAACCTGTTTTCAAGCTTCCGTTACATGCGCAAAAGAGGCACTGAGCGGACGCTGTGCTGTCACGGTGCATTGTGGGTGTAAGTCCATATGAAGCATCCTGGGCCAAGTGTGTTTCATGAATATCCTCTTCAAGAAACGCGTCAGGTTGCATTTTAAGTGTAAACACAAAAATGGAGTTTGTTTGTGAAACATCCAAGTGGTATTCTCACAGTGAGAAGCTAAAGAAACATTATGAATAAAAACTTCTGTCAAAAACATGCCCGATTTTTCTGTCATATCCTTTACCGTCATGTCTTTCCAGCACTGGATACCTCTCCTCTGCCTGACAAGCTTAGTACGCAAGATGTTTTTTCTTGTCCACTGCATGGGACACATCGGCCTGAAAGATAATCCTTCCCAATCATCATCATCATCATCATCACCCCAGTTCTATTTCCTACTAAAACATGGGGGAGAGAGGAAAAGGAACACGAAAGTATAAATGTAGGACTATCAGAAGACTTGCATCTGAAACGGACTGTACTGTACATCCACTGACGCATCATTCAAGTCTTCGAAACTCTCAGTCTCACCTCACAAGATAAGCACATCAGACTGTCTTTTGGGTAGAAATAATTCCGACTACTTCCAAGTTAAAATAAGAGTGCAACCTTCACCATGTTCACTTCCACCCATTTAACCACTTGTTACTTTTCTTGTCCCTCAACTTCCATACCTCGCATATTCATGCATTCACTTAAATGCTGTTTTTTTTTTTTTTTTTTCAGAACAGACGAAGGAAAAACAAATGAATAAAAAAAAAATAATCCATACACCACATTACTTGCGTTCTCCATTCATAAAATATCTGTAACAGTTGGACATGAACAGCTGTAGGTTGAAGTTTGGGGGGAAACAACTCCGGGGAAGCGAGTTCCAGAGAGATGCAGTTCAGGGAATAAAAGACTTCTGATACGCAGAAGTTCTGCAATATGGCTGAGCGACATTCCGGTCATGAGGCTACCAGATGCCCGTGTAGCACGGGTGAAGGCATGGAGAGGTGGCACAATGGACACAACTTCGTCTGAGCATTTGCCATAAAAATATCTGTAAAATAATGCAAGGGAGGCAACATTCCTTCTTACTTGTAGGGAAGGTAGTTTATTTAAAATAGCAGGGTTATTAATAATTCCAACAGCTTCGTTCTGAATTTTGTCTAGTTGTTTTAGTGCAACCTCTCCACATCCATTCCACAAGGGGGAGCAATATTCCAGCTGAGAGCGCACATGACTCTTATAAATTATAGCTAACCGCTCGTCAGTGAAGAAGTTACGGACTCTGTACAATAATCCAAGTTTCTTTGAGGCGATTTTAGTAAGTGATCTGACATGAGAGGTACAGCTGAGAGCACTGTTAAGCGAGACACCGAGAATTTCAATACTTTTCGAGATGGGAATATTAGCAGCATTGAAGTTAATATGCGAATCTGGCAACATCTTGCGTAAATTGTATAGAGAGGTGAAAAGATTAGTAAGAGAGAGTAAGAAGAGAGCAGATGAGGAATTTGGAAGGAACTTGAGTGTAAAGTGGAGGGACTGTAAGAAAATGTTCTGGAAAGAGGTGAAAAGAGTAAGGCAGGGTGGAAGTGAAGTTAGCAGGGGAGTGAAAGATACAAATGGTAGATTACTAGTGGAGAAGGGAGAAAAAGTGAGCAGATGGAGAGAACACTTTAAGGAATTGTTGAACATAGAGGATGGAAGTAATGCGAGTATAAGTGGCTGGGGAATGGCTGGGAGAAGGAGGGAGGTGAGAAGACAAGAAGAAATTAGTAGGATAGAAGTTGTGGAAGCAATGAAGAAAGTTAAATTGGGGAAAGCCCCAGGAATTGATGGAGTGTGTGGTGAAATGCTGAAGTATGGGGGAGAGAGAGTAGTAGAATGGATGTGGAAGATGTGCAGATTGGCCTGGGAGGAAGGTAGAGTCCCGGAGGATTGGAAGTCAAGTATAATTATTTTCTTGTACAAAGGAAAAGGGGAAAAAGAAGTGTGTGGTAATCATAGGGGCATCTGTCTTGTTAGTATAATAGGAAAAGTGTATGGTAGGATACTTATTGACAGAGTTAGAGAAAGAACAGACGAATTAGTTGGAGAAGAACAGGGAGGCTTTAGGAAGGGAAGAGGTTGTGTAAATCAGATATTCATTCTTAGATCTTTAGTGGAAAAGTTTCTAGAATAGGGAAAGAAGTTGTATGTGGCTTTCATGGATTTGGAGAAAGCATATGACAGGGTAGATAGACAAGGATTGTGGAAAGTATTAAGAATATATGGAGTAGATGGGAAGTTGTTGAGTGCTCTGAAGAGTATGTATGATGGTGCTAAGGCTGCAGTGCATGTGGATGGTGAACTGAGTGAATTTTTCCCTTTGAAGGTTGGGTTGAAACAGGGATGTGTCATGTCTCCACGGTTGTTCAATCTGTACATGGATGGGGTAATAAAAGAGGTACAAGGTAGGACAGTGGATGTTGGAGTGGCCCTGGTGAGAGAGGGTAGTGTTTGGAAACTCCCTGTACTGTTGTTTGCAGATGATACTGTGTTGTTGAGTGAAGACGAAGGGGAGCTGCAAGGCTTGGTGGATGAGTTTGGGAGAGTGTGTAAGAAACGGAATCTAAAGGTGAATGTAGGGAAGAGTAAAGTTATGGTGTTTGAGAGAGGTGAAGTCAGTGAATGTACAGCGAGGGTGAATGGTGAGGAATTGGAAAATGTGAGTACGTTTAACCCGCCCCGTCCTGTCGACGTATGGGTACGTTGCAACATTTTGCATTTGCCAGTCCCAGCAACGTACTGGTACATCGCGCAATTGCAAGGTCGCTAATTTGCACAATTTTTAATTTTCACGTGTGATTTTTCATACGTATACATGGGACACCTTCCTCTATTCCTCTTCAAGATGCCAAGCAGGGACAATGCCTTACACCGCATAACCTCCCCCTCCCCCCCCTCACACCATTGTCTCGGCAATTCACCTGTTACCAGTGACCTGGCTAGTAAAGACATTCAGGGCCAGAGTGATTCCCCAATCGATGACAATGTGGAGGACAAAGTTTACATAGCATTAGAGGAAGAAACAGTCAGAAATAATGATCAGGTAATGTGGCAAAAGAAGGTCAGGTATGGTGATGAGTTAGTGAGTGAAACAATGCTTATAATGCCTATGTTACTGTTTGAAAACCAATATACTCACGAACTACATATAAGTTCGTACCAAGTAAATAAATAAATACCGTTTATGAGTGGTGTGAAATAGTTTCCCTCCCATAGAACTCGTTTTCTTTGGTGCCAGCCTGTTAGAAAACCCAGTCAGGTAAGGAGGTACTGGTACCTGGATCGAGTATTTTAAACTTCAGGTGAGCGATTTCTCTATGAATTTTCGATGTTTCTCACCAAAAGCGGAGGTTTTAGCCAAAAAAAAAAAAATCGAAAATACCTCGGGATTGGGGGGTGTCAGAGGTGCGAAATAGCTCGGGACGTGACGGGTTGTACTTGGGTAGTGTGATGAGTAAGGATGGAGGTTTGGAGGGTGAAGTGCTTGAAAGAGTACAGCAGGGAAGAAAGGTTGGTGGTTCCTTGAAAGCAGTGATAAGAAGCAGGGAAGTGAGCAGGGAGGTGAAAAAGTTACTACATGACAGTATTGTGATACCAACTCTAACGTATGGAAGTGAAGCTTGGACGTTGCTGGAAGGACACAAGTCATGAGTGAGAGCAGTGGAAATGAGTTATTTAAGAGGAGCCTGTGGAGTCACATGGAGAGACAGGCTGACGAATGAGGATATAAAGGAACGTTGTGGTGTGGATGTGGATGTGATAGGAAGCGTTAGGAGGAATACACTGAGGTGGTTTGGCCATGTGGAGAGGATGGAGGGTGAAAGACTGACGAAGAGAGTGTATGTGAGTGAGGTGGAGGGGGGAAGTGGGAGGGGGAGGCCGAGGATGAGATGGAGGGATGGAGTGGAGAGGTATATGAGAGAGGGGGGTGTGAGTTGGGAGCGGGGCAGTGCAATGGCGGGGGACAGGGAGACGTGGAGGCGATTTGTTTTGTGGCCACCCCGAACGGGATTGAGGCTTCTGGTAATAGATAGATAGACAGATAGTATACATTTGGTTAAATGAGTCAAAATTATTTTGTCCCCATTCCTTGATCTTAGTTAAGTCTTGATTTATGGAGATGGCTATACTGAGTTGGAAGTTAGAGATATTAAACTTTGTAAATGGATGTTTGAGTGTGAATGAACTGTGAAGTGTTGAGTCATCTGCATATGAATGGGTGGGACTGTGAGTGACAGATAAGAGATCATTAATATGAACCAGGAATAGGGTTGGCCCAGAACTGATCCTTGTGGCACTCCGGCATTGACTGAGTGGAAATTGGAATGTACATCATCTGCTTTTGCTTTTATTTTTCTGTCGCTGAGATATGAGGAATGCAAAGGAACAAAAGATGTTAGTCAATTGCAAGGGAGTTTGGACAGCAGGGAACGATGACACACTGTGTCGAAAGCTTTAGAAATATCAAGGGCTACTGCTTGAGTTTCTCCATGCTGGTCAATTGATTGATGGATGGTGTGAGTCAGGAGATTGAGTATGTCAATGGTGGATTTTTCGTGGCAAAAACCATATTGTCTATTACTAATTCAGTTGTTGGATACAAGGTGTTTAACTATGTGCTTGTAAATTGCAATTTCAAATACTTTACCAAGAGAAGAAGTGACAGCTATTGGTCTGTAATCAGAGGGGTCAGAGGAACTTCCTTTCTTTGGAAGTGGGTGGATATTAGCTTCTTTCCATGAATTAGGGAATGAAGAAGTACGTATGCACAGCTTCAATTATTTAGCTAGAACAGAGGCTAGTTCTGGAGAACACTTTTTCAAAACAATTGGCGGAATTCCATCTGGGCCTGGAGCTTTGTTTGTAAGTAAATTATCTAGGGTGGAGTTTACATATCTAGTCTGTATTTTAAGTGAAGCAATTTCGAGAGAGTCAAGTTCTAGTACTGGGACGTTCTGACTGACTTCCTCTATGGTAGAATTTCTGGCAAATGTACTGGCAAAGATATTCGCTTTCACACGCGGGTCATTTGTAATGTTGCCATCTGAAGATTTTAGTGGGGGAATGGATGATGTCTTGTTAAAGTTATTATTGAAAGAATTAAGAGTTGACCAGAATATTCTATTGTCATTAGGGTTATTAAGTAGTTTTGATGCTTGATTTTGAAGAATGTTTGATTTAGCTAGATTTATCACAGCTTTTGATGGTTTCCAGCAATTTTAAATTGACTATGCGATTCAGATGTTTTTTTATTTTAAGTAAGGGTTATATGCTAATGACTTTTGGGCCATTGCTCTGGCACAGGTGCTATCAAACCATTTTGGAGAGTTCGATCTTTTAGTGAACTGTTGACTTGGTATGAATATATCCATACCAGCTAGTATTAAGTCGCAAATGTGGGACTGGGTAGAATTTGGATCACTAGAGAAGAAAGGCTGCCATGGAATGTCAGCAAGATAATTTCTAAATCCATCCCAGTTTGACCTATCAAAGTGCCATCGGGTCACCCTGATAGGTTCGGAACTGGGAGGTTTGGGGGGTTAACTAATGAGGCTTTGATGAGATTGTGGTCAGAGGATCCAAGTGGTGACAGTACTTCTAGCTTGTATTGATCTGAATTATTTGTCAGGAATAGATCCAAGAGATGGGCATTATGGTCAGGATTATCTGGTATTCTGTTTGGTTGCTTTACCAGCTGCGTGAGATTAAATGATTCTGCAAACAGCTCACACTCTAGACCAGCATCGTCAGTCCTGGCAGAATTCAATAACCATTCAGCATTATGTACTGTACGTTATAATCACCCAGAATGGTAATTTCGGTGCTAAGGTCAAGGTTAAAGTGACTTGTTATACAAATGTCCGTCAGTCTCCTCTCAGTTATCCGGCAGGAGAATGGTGGACTGTAAAGGAGGTGTAGCTTTGTTCTGTAGTCCACTGGGTTAACATTTAGATAAGCCTGGAAATGCAACTACTATACTACAACTACTACATCTACTATTACTACTACTACTACTACTACTACTACTACTACTACTACTACCTTCAGTCTTACTCATACAGGATATACCCATCGCATAGTTCTTTTCACACCCATTCTCTCAGTGTGACCATACAATCTAAGCACACTTTCTTCCACATGCACATCAGCAGAATTTTTAACGCCACATCTTTCACGAGTCTCCATATCTCTAATTCCATTCACCCTACGCACACCACATGCATTCCATAACGTTCCCATTTATATCACTCTCACTCTTCATATTTGCAACTCATGCCATTGCAAGGTCTTCTACCGATACGTCAGTGTGAATACTAACAAGTCTTTCTGGAGTCCTACTGAAGGCTTTACAGTACTTGCCATTTCCTTCCCTTTGTCACTCAGTACTTCCTTTACTGCGCCTCGATACCAAACTTACTGTGAATATTCTAACTTTTTCGGTCTCTCTGTTCACCTTCACATTACACGTCAAGTAAGTTTCTCTCTCTCTCTCTCTCTCTCTCTCTCTCTCTCTCTCTCTCTCTCTCTCTCTCTCTCTCTCTCTCTCTCTCTCTCTCTCTCAACAACCATTGTTTTACTCTATTTTAATTCTACTTTCGGACCTCGCCGCTCACAAACATTCATAAATCTCTAAACTAGTTTTTGCTGAATCCCATCACCATATGCAAGCAACACAATTAATATACAACACACTGAAAAAAATAATCCATCCCTCACTCTTCATCACTTTCACTCCCGTCTCCGCAACACTTTCACTGATCTGTCTCACTACTTCATTCATTAAGAATCAGGGTGACATCACACACGCTTATCACACTCCCTTGCTGATGTTAAGCCACTCATTCCAATATCCATCTTCATTTGCACATGTTTCATAACCATAAATAAGTGGCATTCAGCATATTAACTTTCGCACCATATATATGCCACACCTTCCATAACTTTGACTTGATTATCTTTATACAAAAATAAAACGGCCAAAGGGGGAGCTGCAAGGCTTGGTGGATGAGTTTGGGAGAGTGTGTAAGAAACGGAATCTAAAGGTGAATGTAGGGAAGAGTAAAGTGATGGTCTTTGGAAAAGGGAGGTGAAGTCAGTGAATGTACAGCGAGGTTGGATGGTGAGGAAATGGAAACTGTGAGTACGTTTAAGTACCTGGGGAGTGTGATGAGTAAGGATGGAAGTTTGGAGGGTGAAGTGCTAGAAAGGGTACAACAAGGAAGAAAGGTTGCTGGTTCCTTGAAAGCAGTGATAAGAAACAAGGAAGTGAGCA
>NC_137051.1:27456741-27574241 GCF_032717465.1 Coenobita brevimanus | reverse complement strand
ACATCCACCTATGGATTGAAATTAATTAAAAACAAATTATGAGGAAACAGAAAATAGCCTCCAGCAGCCGGGTTTCTGTGGTAAAGGGAAGGATAGGTAATGGTCCACTGATATGTGGTTAGAGAAAATGCTGTGATTCACAAAAATGGAGAAAGTGAGTCAGGCAATGGTACAGGGCATGTCATGTGGTCGTCACCGGGGAAGGGGTCACTAATAGGGATATTTCTGATCCCTTAACAACGATACATCGAAACATTGTTGGATGTAGCTATCCCAATTGTTCAAGCGAGCAAGTGAGAACATTATCAGACAAGTAGTAGAGTGGCAGAGCACAGCACCGAAGCTGTGTTGTCTCTGAAATTATTAAAGCTACAGCGAATCTACGCACATCATGGGAAAGCTTATGAAAGAGCAATGTGTGTTACTTACGTTACTTTAAAAAAAAAAATGAGCACCAAAACTGAGGTATCTTGGGAACTATTATAGATGCAGCAGATCTAGGCACATCGTTGGAAAGCCTGTGAAAAAGTAATAGATATATTCAGCTAATATATTTTAAATAATTCACATCTACATTTCTTAGAAAGAATATAATGCTTCAACTTGAACAACAAAACTGGGTTATTTTGTAAACCATTAAAGTTACATTGGAGGCACGCACATCGGTGAAAAGGTTATAGAAAAATAACAGGTGTTACTTCCGCGGTTTGAACTGAAATTCGCAATCATGTTGCTGAAAATGGTCAAGAAACGCCAAACGAAACATCAAAATTGGATATTTCGTGAATAATTAGACGGAGAGCGGACCTACGCACATTGCTGAAAGGCTAAGATAACAACATGAGGAAGAATGGTCATTCGAATGCTCCGCACTTTGAAATGTGAACGCCTGCAATTTCATATAATTTTAAATACAGAGTGTCTTGTATTGTGCATGTATGTTTATTGTGGATAGAAGAAACAATGATTATGAGAGCATGTTAGCATAGTTTTAGTGTATTTGAAAACACAGGAAAAATATAGTTAAGGATAATGCATTGAGTTCCGTGTCTCCCAGTCACCAGTGTTCACTGAATGTAAGTTCGACTGTTGTCGATCACGTCCTGTGGAAAAATTGGAATTTAGGAAAAACGGGCAGTCTGTCCTAATGACTTTCGTGCATTCGATAGGCATAAACCCAACCATTCATACCAGGAATACTGTCCGATTCAACTGGTGTTTACTGTCCTGTACAGGTGCATGTAATGGTGTAAGTATGAATACAGTTTATAAATATAAAAGAGCAACGTTGTTTGTTTGTGTGTTTGTTTGTTTGTTTGTTTGTCCTTCAATCACGCCCAGGCCAAGGGCCAGAGACCCCCAGACCCACATGTATTTCGAATCAGGGTGACCCAAGGATAGTTTTAGGGGAGTCAATATTCAGATCTGAGTCATATAAGATCATCGGTAGCGTGTTCGCCTTTTTGGCCCGGGCAACGTCGGGTACCCCTGCAGCCCAATTTTTGGCATGGAGACTCACATGACCTCCAGTTCGGGCATAGGCTATGTGAGGTTAACCTCCGAGGTCATTTGAGGTCACCGGTCGGAGGTCATTTGAGGTCACTGGTAATAGTAAACAAGTGTGCACAAATACTGTGCGTTAGTGTGAGAAAGGTGAAACAGAAAGTTCCAGGACCTCTTATAATCCCTCTTCAAAAGCATTAGAGGTACATTGACTTTTTGGAATAGAAAGAAAGACTGAGCAAATAGGTTTAGTGTGTTCACTTTTTTGGCCCGGCAACGCTGGGCACCCCCGCTAGTTATCTATATTTGGATAGATGAATGGATGAATGTACTATGTGCCTTATAAGTCCCCTATCTCTTTTTTCTCTTGCCATGAAGAAGCAGAAGGCATGACTGGTAAGAAATTTTTCCGCTATCTAAGAAAAATTAGGAAGTATGAGGTATCGGTTTGGATTTGGGTAGAACTGCCCGAACACTTGTTTGAAGTACTAGAGGTGGTAGTGAGGGGGGGGGGGAAGGACACTGTAGTAGAGATACCGAGTCCCGTAGTGTATAAGCAAGATTGGAAATACGTGAATCAACTCGCACTACAGAAATAGTTGACTTCTTCAATCTGATGTTATTTATAATTATTTATTTATTTATATATTTACTTATTTGTTTGTTTATTTTTGCTACCCACATATGACTTTACTCAGTTTGAGGAAGACCTCTTGTGGTGAAGGGGTAAATGAAGGTTGTAGCTAAACTCTCCAGTTCGAAATCCTTCTGAGCTAAAAAAAAAAATAATTAATAAATAAATAAAAATGGAAGTAGCAAGTCTAAAATGAAAAGTACACCACCACACTGAAATGATTGAATGGAAGGTGAGTGTCTGAGGAGGAACATCATGTGCTGTAAGTCGCAGTGGGTGTGTGGACGCGGAAGGGTCATGCGTGAGTCCGATGCCTTATCTGTAGAAGACTTATGGCAATGGGGGATCTGGGGGAGGGAGGGTCCAGGGAGTCCAGAGCCCACATTTTTTATAGCCCGGAGGGAGTAATGTTGTGCTCGGTGTGTGTGTGTGTGTGTGTGTGTGTGTGTGTGTGTGTGTGTGTGTGTGTGTGTGTGTGTGTGTGTGCGCGCGGGCTGACAGTACAGTATAACTCAATAAGCTTTGAAATGATTTTAACCAAACTTAGTGGATGGACTTATGGTTATCCAAGAGGCTGACATATTGTTTTTGAAAACATGAGGCCAAAGATCAAAATCATATGGCATGATCAACTTAAACAATTTTAATCCGAGTTGGACCAAACTCAGTGGAAGTGTTGATAATAAAGAAAACGCAAAAAGGCATGCTATTTTGAGAACAATTAATCAAAGGTCAAGTTTCCAAGGCAAGGACAAAATTCGATCCGTGTGCGTCTGTAAGTGAACAAGATAACTAAAGCAATTTTGATCCGATTTGGACCAAACGTGGTGGAAGGGCTGAAAGTCAGCCAAAGGGTTGACTGATTGCTTCTGAGAACTATACAGTATATTAAATGCCAACGTCACATGGCAATGTTACCTTTTTAAACAAACCTTTTTTGGACAGGTTCATGTCTTAAGGTAGGGCAAGAATGGTTCGATTTTGAGAGTAGTCGACCATAGACAATGGTCACAGGGAAAGGGCAAAGGTCAAGGTCACATGGCTTGGTCAGCTTAAACAGCTCTAATCCGATTTAGGCCAAACTTGGTGGAAGGTTTGAGGGCAATGCATGGACGAAGGAATCATATTTTGAGAATCCTCAGTCACCTGCAAGGTCACAGGGCAAAGTTAAGGTTCAACCGTCTGTATATTGTACGTGAAGTAACGAGTTAAAACAGCTTTGATCTGACAACACTCTGTGAGTACTCCATCGTGTTGCACTTTTTTTCTGCAACAAGTTTACGGATTTACTGAATTAAAAATAAAAATAAATTCATGAAAATCCTCATGGCATGAACCTGATCCTATTGCTGAGGCTTATAATATATGACTATAAAAAATGAGATACTTAGCCTATATATAGGTTTTAGTTGTCAGCGTACATTTCAGTTATGTAATTGTTTCCAGTGGGTATAATATGGTAAAAAGCTTTAGATCTCTCTGTTACCACGTGCTGTATCGGCCCCATTTATGGTGACTTAACACTGCAGTGAAGAGAGGTGGAGCCAGCATGAGGAAGAGGCATAGCATATTCATTCAGCCCACCCAGATGGTGAGATTAATGAGGCAAAATGTCTTAACCTTCAGACGACTAGAGGCCGCTCCTGAGATGAATAAAGGAGTTAACCCCGTCATTCTGATACATTTTGTTGTTTTTTCCCTTGCTGTCTCCAGGCAATCTTTAATTTTATAGAAACCATTTATAGTGACGGGTTAGACATACTCTCCAGTAGCCCATTTATATCTTGATTTCTCTCTCTAAGCAGAATAAAACTGTCTGAAGCTAGAGAAAAACATAATATAAAGTATATCATTGGATTGTCCTGAAATGGGTGAACTGCTCTTTGGCCAGGGCCGACTAGTACATCTTGATATTGGTAAGGACTAAGGAATGTGGTGTAATGTCGGAACAGAGAGACGGCTGGGAACAAGACTCCTGTTAAAAGTTCACCTAACGAGGATGCAATGTGATCTGGCCAAGGAAGTAAAGGAAAACCCACGAATATTACGAAGAGTGGAAGGACTGAGACGCAGACAAGGGCTTAGTGTTGCCGGAGATGTAATGAACCGACAAATGAGGAATGTGGGATTCCAAGATACTAAAAATATTACAAAACCGAGGCTCCTCTCACACGATGCACACTGGCTGCTAGAAGGGCTGTAGGGAGTGCCTTGGTAAGAGTGGATAAAAATGATAAACAAATCGCTAATTACTGACAGGAGGAGGAATAGAGCCTTATAACCAAACCTGAAAGAGCGGTGGTGTGTCCAGGGTCAGTATTCTTGTCTGTTAAGGAAGCTCCCTAGCATCTCTTCCTACTCTATTATTTTTGGATACGGCTAATTGATTAGGCTGAGTCTCGTGATATTTGAGTGATTTAGATAACGGAGAGGAGGATAGCAAGGAGTAATAAGCAGAGTAAGTCGCTGAGGAAGAGGTGTTAGGGAGCTTCCTTAACCGACGGGAATATGGGCTCAGGTCTCCAGTGTCTGTAACTGGTGGTTCAGGTGTGTGGTTAGCCTGCAGGTCACCTCATAAATTGCATTCAGCAGCAAAGAGTAGTCTAACACTCTTTACTTTCATCATGAATCTCACAAACAGTCTTTATAAAGTGTGGGCTTCCCCACACCCTGGTGTTCTCTGGCTTAAGAATAGACCACTTAACCCTCTGAATCCGGCGACGTATTTTCCAGTTCATTCCTGCCACCACCTGACGAGATTATTCTGTTCAGGAGAAATTATTGGAAGCGTAGGTGTTAGTGCCTTTGCTAACCTTGCCACTACTAGACTTTGAAATTGAGCTAAAGGGTCTGTAGGTAACACGAATGCACTAAAATAATAAGTGATTGTGGTGAATTGGTTAAGGGTAACACGGAAGGACTAAGAGATACGCCAGAACCCTATCTTACACCATTAATGCTGTCCATATCAAGACCTGCGCCAGAGGGGAGAAGATAAAGGAACACAGAAGGCGGGCTGCTGTAAAAGGGCAGTATGAAGTGCTGTTGACACGACCAGCGGAGCGGTAAACGTTTCGTTGAGGACCATAAGAGGCGCAGCACCGAATATGACAGACATTTAAGGCAGTCAGAGGAGCGTCATTTGTTTCGATCACACTGACATTGAAAACATTTTGCCTACGTTCGCATACAGGACGTGTCTCGAGTATGGTAGCAGTAAAATCATGCCTTAGAAGATAGAAAACAGGAACGTTAGTGGAGGCCTGGAGGTAACTGCCTTCCCTTCAACATGAATCCTGATTTGCTGTATCTGGTGACAAATAGTATAGTACAAAAATAAACATACATTCATTACGCACTTAGTGTTTTCACTGAGTGTGCTAAGCTTCTGTAACTGACAAGTCAAGAAGTAATTATTTATTCAACAAGCTTATGATGGAATAATTTCATATTATGCAAGTAAGAACGTGTCAGCTGAAACTAAATTAGCCTTATACCAAACAGGTCGGCAAGTTACGG
The DNA here is from genome assembly GCF_032717465.1 of Coenobita brevimanus. Taxonomy (NCBI): domain Eukaryota; kingdom Metazoa; phylum Arthropoda; class Malacostraca; order Decapoda; family Coenobitidae; genus Coenobita; species Coenobita brevimanus. The sequence goes on along the minus strand of NC_137051.1, from coordinate 27,568,585 downwards.
GGGAAAAATGAGGACCGCTGTTATGGGCAGGTGTGTAACCTACTAGATACCTGACCTTGATTGCGGATGCCAATAAAACACGCTTGTTTATATTATCATCACAGTTAGGGGACGAACAAAATCTGGGTGAGAGAATCCTCTGAAGCAGTATAAGGGAAGGGTGTTTGGAGTGGCGGGATGTGCTTTGTCGTGGCTGCAGCAGATGAACAGATGGCAGAATAAGAGAAAGAAGTGTCGAACTACTAGATCGATGCTTGACCACGTGGGACCTTGGAGCGCTAAATGCGGCCTCGCTAGAGCGATGCACCTTGCGTGTGAAAATCAGTAGACATGACTGACTGACCAAGTAGCTCCTGAAGATGCTCCCGCATCTATAGTCAGGTGAGGGGGGAGTTAGAGAGGAAAAGTTGCAGGATAAATAGTAACAGTCAGATATTCAAAGGAATAGTAAAGTTATGTAAACACGCTGTAAATGAAGTGGAAGAAGAATGGATGAGTTGTGTGTGTGTGTGTGTGTGTGTGTGTGTGTGTGTGTGTGTGTGTGTGTGTGTGTGTGTGTGTGTGTGTGTGTGTGTGTGTGTGTGTGTGTGTGTGTGTGTGTGTGTGTGTGTGTGTGTGTGTGTGTGTGTGTGTGTGCAGTATGAAAAGAGGGACTGTAATGTGAAGAGGGATAATTTATTGGAGAGAGGGAATAAGAGCTGCAGTGGATGCGAAGAAGACAGCATACATGGAATGGAAGAAGAGGCAGTACATAGACCAATATGTGTTGAAAACGAGATGAACAGAGACTATCCAAAGAAGGTCAGAGGCGTGTAGATAAGAAAATTAATAGACAATAGAGCAACAAACTGCAAGGAATTAAGTTGTTTGAAGAAAGAAGAACCCAGTAAGGAAAACTGGTTAAAAATGAGAGCAGCATAAAAGTAAGGGGAATGGATGTACAGTGTTAGTGGGAAAAATTGAGGTATTGGAGAGATGGAGAGAATATTTTCAGTTAGGCATATTAAGCAAGTGAACTGTGCAAGATCTGGGAATGTTAGACCAGAGGGAGGAAAGTAAAACTGGAAAGACAGATTAACAGAAGAGAGGTATGTTTATCACTGAAAAATACTAGACAGCCAAGGATTCAAGGGTGGTTGATGTGCGTGAAAAAAAAAAAAATGTAGCTGTGAGAATAGGAAATTGTCATAGACTGGGCCTGGAAGCTGTGTTGCTTAGCGTGGATGCAAGAGAAGGCGTGTGAGGAGTAAAAGGGAAGTAACACTGCACCCTTGTATGCGAGAAAGGAAGAGAGGAAAGAATTTTGATGCGGCAAAGATGTGTGCTTGTTCAGTGTGGTAGTAAAGGTAAACCGCAGGATTTTGACTAAAAGCAGGGGGACAGTATCAGAAAATTTGGTGTGTGTGTGTGTGTGTGTGTGTGTGTGTGTGTGTGTGTGTGTGTGTGTGTGTGTGTGTGTGTGTGTGTGTGTGTGTGTGTGTGTGTGTGTGTGTGTATGTGTGTGTGTGTGTGTGTGTGTGTGAATTTAGAGGATGTGCTGATCAGATGCTTCCACAATGATGCCTAAGAGAGAAGATTGTGGAAATGGACATTTTTACACCCGCGACTAACGAAGCGAGAGCAGGTTGTACGTTTTGAGTGGTGTGTGTGTGTGTGTGTGTGTGTGTGTGTGTGTGTGTGTGTGTGTGTGTGTGTGTGTGTGTGTGTGAACAATATAACTCAGAGTAATTATTCAACTTTAACCAAACTTGGTGGAAGTGCTGAGGATCAGTGAGTGATGATGATGATCATCATCATCCGAACCTCCTTTCCCACCCAAGGGCAGGGTGAGGAAAGAAACTAATGTATTTTTAGAGCAGCAGGTCAAAAGTGAAGGTTACAGGGCAAGGTCACTGCTGACATTGGAAAATCAGCTTAGAGTTTCTATCCAATTTTGAGCAAACTTAGAGGAAGGTTTGGGGCTAAGGCAAGAATGATTTGATTCAATTTTGAGAACAATCAGTCAAAAGTAAAGGTCACACGGTAAGATCAAAGTTAGAACATGTTTATGTGTGTGAATAAAATAACTAAAACAGTTTTGATCTAATTTAGATCAAACTTAGTGGACGAGTTGAAGATCATCCAAAAAGTTGGCCCACTGTTTTTTCAGGACAATATGTCAAATGTCAAGGTCACATGGGAAGATCATCTTAAACAGTTTTTATATTAGGCAAACTAAATTTCGAGGAAAGGTTTAGGTAAAAAAAAAAAATAAGTAAAGATATTTGATTTTTAGAACAATAGATCAAAGCTCAAGCTCAAAAGAAAAGGTCAAAATCAAGGTCACAAAGCAGTGCACACAGTTTTGATCTGTTTTCAACTAAACATTGGGAAAGGGATAGGGTTTAGACAAGAATGAAGTAATTAGATTTGGAGAGTAATACTGTATGCAGAAAGCCAAGGTCACAGGGCAAAGTCAGATATTCAGCCCTTATATCAGTTGGTAGTCATTTGTGTTGTGTTCTCTCTCTCTCTCTCTCTCTCTCTCTCTCTCTCTCTCTCTCTTTATCCTTTTTAATAAATTCTATAGATCTGGAGACGGAATATGAAACCAGCAAACACTGAGAAAAGTCCTAAACATATATGGGGTGGAGGATAGACTACGTAAACCTATCCAGAACATGTATCGTGGGGTAAAAGTCTTTGTGAGACTAGATGGTGCATTAAGTGAGAGATTCGGCCTGACTTGGATGGAAGCAGATGCGTGTCACGTCACAAGGGATCCTTACAGTGTATATTGATGGAGTTATCTGAAAGGTGAAAGCGAGGACACTTACACCAACTGTTTGCATGCTATCCAGTGCTAGTAGTAGATGTAGAGGGGTAGTTACAAAGCCTGACGGGGAAATTTAACAGTGTGTGTGAAAACCATAAAGAACTGTAGGTTAAGACTTCATGGTACAGAAATGGAACGTGTGAAGGTGTACAAGTGTTTGGGTGTTGCGACCAAATATATTAGTACAGAGAATGAAATGGGGCAACAGCGCGATAAGAAAGATTGTAGGGCTTTGAGAGCAGTGGCAAGATACAGGAAAGTATAGGAGTTGAGAGAACATTACAAAATACTGTATAGTTAAAACCTTAAAATAATAGCTCTTATAGGCACAGGCTTAGCTGACGCGTGAACTCGGTAGACTGCAGGCTGAATTTGTCCACGTTTGACAACCCACCTTCCTCCTTTCGGGGGTCGGGAGGGAGTTGAGGGACGTTTGTATACCTGGGCAAAGAAGCCGTTCAGTTAATTAAATCGGTGCCGCCACATGAAGGCGTCCCTCTGTAGCACCACAACCTTAACGTACAGTAGTGAAACGTGGACGATGCTTGAGGGACGTAAATTAAGGATGCGAGTTACCAAAAATATTTGTCTGAAAATCGCCTGTGGAGTGAAAAGGGGGGATGAATGTCTAAATGAATAGATTTGAAAGCGTAGGGGATGATATTGTGGGGAAAATATGAACACTGGCATGGTTCGGTCATGTGTTGCGAATACACAGTAGAGCGCGAGGCAAAAAGGGTGCATGAGAGTGACCTGGCTGGAAGAGGAGAAGGTGAGACCGTGAACAAGGTGGAGAGATGTAGTGCTCCCTGACACCCAGTCCTCCGCCATCAGACTGTACTCTCCCCAACTCACACACCCCTTGCTCATAAACCTCACCCCATCTCTCCATATCATCCTGAGAGATTATTAAAATATGGAATGAACAATAGACCTCCAAATCTAATACTACTCCGCCAGCATATACACACTGCCTGGTAGCTGGTGAGGCAGAGGTTGGGAGCATGGTGAGGCAGAGATGAGGCAAAAGGAGGTATGTGAGGCAGGGGTGAGGCAGAAGGAGGTATGTGAGACAGGGATGAGGAAGAAGGAGATAGGTGAGGCAGGGGTGAGGCAGGAGGAGGTATGTGAGGCAGGGGTGAGGCAGAAGGGGATATGTGAGGCAAGGGCGAAGCAGAAGGAGGTAAGCGAGGCTGGGGTGAGGAAGAAGGAGGTCTGTGAGGCAGGGATGAGGCAGCAGGAGGTATGTGAGGGAGGGGTGAGGCAGAAGGAGATATGTGAGGCAGGGGTGAGGCAGAAGGAGGTATGTGAGGCAGGAGTGAGGCAGAAGGAGATATGTGAGACAGGGGTGAGTCAGAAGGAAGTATGTGAGGCAGGGGTGATTCAGAAATGAGGTATATGAGCCAAGACTGAGTCAAATGGAAGTATGTGTAAAACCGGTGAGGCAGGGGTGGGGCAGGGGTTGGAAGAATGGCAAGGCAAGGATGAGGCAGCAGGAGGCATGGGTGTAGCAGGGTTAAGGCCGGGGTAAGGCAAGGACAAGCAAACACGTGGAATGGTTAAACAAGAGGCAGCAGGATAGGTGGTTAGACCGAGGTGAGGAAGGTGTTGGAAGTAAGGTGAGGCAGAGGCGAGGCATGTACTGCAGCTGTAGTGGGATAAGGAAGAGGCAGGGGTTGGAGGCATAGTGAAGCTGGGGTGTGGGAAGTGTTTGAAGCATGACGGGGAAGGAGGTAGAGGGGAGGCAGCAGACAGTACGGTGTTGCAGGGGTGAGACAGCATGGGGTATGATGAGGCAGGGGTAAGGCAGGTGTTGGAGGCAGCAGGAGGCGCGGTAAGGCACAGGACAGGATGAGGCAGGAGGCGGGGTGAGGTAAGAGACAAAATGAAGCAAGGGCAGGATGAGGCAGGGAATAAGCTGAGGCAAAGGACAAAATGAGGTAGGAACAGGTTGAGGCAGGGGACAGGGAGAGGAGCAATGTTGTGGAACAGGATGAAGCAAGGTGGTGGACGGACAGGGTGAGGGAAGAAAGAGGGTGAGGATGTAAGGGTGAAATGAACTAGAATACTGAGGCAGGGTGAGGATAGGGCACGTGAGAATGAGGCAGGATGAGAGTTCGGCTGGGTCAGGATGAGGTAGGGTGAGTAGAAAATAAGGTTAACATGGAACAGGGTGAAGGATAGGCAGGGAAAAGTAAGGCAGGGTGAGAATGAGGCAAGCTTTGGGTGGAACAAATTAAGGAAGAATTAAAGTGATGGTGGGGCAGGGTGAAATTAGGGCAGAGAGAGAGTCAGGGTGTCAGGGCAAAGTTGAAGCAAGGTGGAGTGAGGCAGAGTGTGGTTAAGGCAGGGTGAAGGTTAGCCAGAGTGATTATGAGGCAGGGTAAAAGTTAAGTAAATGAGCTAGAGTGAGGATTACGTAAGGTGTGGTTGAGGCAGGGTTAAGGTGAGGCAGGGTTAAGGTGAGGCAGGGTTAAGATATGGCGGATGAGAAATGAAAAAAAAGGATGTCAGTCAGGATAAGGCTGAATTAGGGTGAAGGTGAGGTAGGGTGTGGTTTAAGCAGAGCGAAGATGAGACAGGACGAGAAATGAAGCAAGATAGAGCGTAGCAGAGTGGGTCTGAAGTAGGGTGAAGGGTGAGGTAAGGCGAGCGTGAGGGATGAAGAAGCTGAGGGATGAGGCAGGGTGATACTGAAATAGAGTGAGTAGGGTGATACTGAAATAGAGAGAGTAGGGTGATGCTGAAACAGAGTGAAGTGTGAGGCATGATGATTATAAGACAAAGTGATGCACAGGTGAAGGTGAGGCAGAATAAAGAGTGAAGGAGAGTGAGGCTGAGAACTGCTGAAGGGTAAAGGCTGATGCATGTTAAGATAGGGCTAACTTGGGAAGAGGCGTAGTAAAGGCGAGGAATAAGTCAGAATGAGGGTGAAGGTGAGGCAGGGTGAAAATAAGGTAAGCTGCAGGAGAGGTAGGGTGACGATGGGAGTGAGGCAAGGTGAGCCTGAAGCAGGGGAGGGTAAGGTAGGGTGAATGTGGGGCGTGGTGAAGGTAAGGCACGGTGAGGGTGAGGCATAGGCCTAGTGGGGATAAGACTAAAGGAGAAATGGGGTGATGGTGAAAGCTGAGTCAGAATAAGGATGAGGGATAGGCAGGGTGAATATCAGACACAAGGAGGAAGAAACAGGGTGAAAATGAAGGTACTGCAGTGTTAGGGTGAAGGGTGAGACAGAGTGAAGGTAAGAAAGTGAGTGAAAAGCAGGGTGAGGGTGAGGGTAGGAGTGAAACAGAGATAGAATGAGGGTGGGGTTGAAACAAGGATGGTGAGACATACTAGGGGAGAAACAGGGTGAAGGTGAGACTGGGTGAAAGTGAAACAAACTGAAGGATGCAGCAGAGTGATGGTGAGGGTGAGGCAAGGTGGGGGAGAGGGTGAGGGAGGGTGAGACAGGTCAAGTGTGGAGCTAAGATGTTTACTGACAGGCACACTTCCTCTCATCCCAGGCATTGCACTCTGCCTGCCTGCCCATCTCTTGGTCTATTACCTGACTTCATACCTTCCTCTCTGCACCCTGTATACCTGCCTATCTACCTTCCAACCTGTCTACCTACTTGTCTTAGGCTACTAATTGCCTTACCTGTCTTCCTATTTGCCCGTCTGCCTTTCTACCTAATTACTCACTCCTTTCCTATTGGTAAACCCACCTACCGAACTCCCTGTCGTCCTACCAGCCTATCACCTTACCTACCTGTCTGACTTTATGTACAACCGTCTACCAGCCTGCCTGCTTTTTGTATGCTTGCCAGCTTGCGTCTCTGCTTGCCCACCTGACTGCTAATTTTCTTGTCTTGTTACTGGCTTACTGATGTGCTTTCCCTTCCTTCTTTACCTACCCATATACTAAGTACCCATCTTCCAGCATGTTCTTTTCTGTGTGTAAAGTACAGGTTTCCTTCTTCTTTACCCATCCTCTTAATTAACTCCATCTTAACTTCAGCATCAGACAGTAAACTGTGAATGGAATTACAGATTAACACGTTCTAGACTTGAGTGAGTCTGCTAAAAATACTGCATAGGAGAACAAGAGTAAGTGCAGTATGGCGAAGCTGCTCTCCAGAGGTTCCTGCACCAACCATTATAATTAAATACAGTAACACAAACCTGAGGAACTAAAGGAGACTATTCTCATATACTTCCTGACGCTGGGGGGACGACAGTATAAATCATTCTGAGTCAAGGGGCCGCATGTCTAGAGCAGATCTCAAGTGGAATGCACGCTCTCAAATTCTTGCGATAATCTTTGAAGTACATGACTAAACTGGAACACGTCTGGCCTTCCTATATGATTGCTGACTGCATTAGGTAGTATGGGATGCAGGCTGAGCATAAATAATAACCACACGTGTTCCATAAAATGACCGTCCAAAGTTTGAGTTTTGCACTCCACTTTGCTATGTAAGGTGAATCATATGACCCTAAGTTTCAAGTACCGGTAATTGTTCAAATGGAAGAAATAATATCCATATGCTAAAAATATGATGATACAACAGTAACATCCCAATAACAACACACCTCAGCAGGAGTGCATAACTTCTTCCGCAGTTCACTATGCGGTGGCTGCTGCAGGGTGCGCTCTCTACTCTCTGATGGCAGGTCAGATACTATTACTGTGCGGCTTTTGTCATAATTGGGTAATTGCAGGTTAACGCAAGTCCATGCTTGAGATTCACGAGTAAAATTACAACCTACTCCCTCTAGTCCCTCAGTTTTTCTTCCAGGTAGCAGTAAAAAAGAGAGCTGAGTCATCCTACGTCTTTCGTTCTTCATGCAAAAATATAAAAGAGAGACTTGATCGTAGTCTGTGAATCCAGGTCCAACTCAGAGTCCAGGGTCGAGGTCATCACTCTGCATATCCTGCCCTTGTAACGTTTCTTATTGCTTCCGCTTGGTGGTTCTATACTCAGCTTAGGCGTGAGTTCCCGTGGTCTTAGCAACAATATACTGTATAGTCTCCAATTATTCTTTCAGGCCAGGAGACAGTTTATTTTATTTTATTTTTTGTTTTCTTGCAGCCATTACATTATTTTATTCAGCTAAGAATTGGTTTATCGTCCTCTCCGGGGTCACTGCCTTCTTTACTCCTGCACATTTGTTGACTTTATACACGGGTTTTATTCGCCCCTGTTTAGAGTACAACTCTCATGTGTGGGGAGGCTCCCCACATACAGGTCTTCTCAATAGGGTGGAGTCAAAGGCTATTCGTCTCATCAACTCTCCTCCTCTTACTGACTCCCTTTAACCTTTGTCTCTTTGCCGCGCTGTTGTCTCTTTATCTCATTTCTATAGCTACTTTAATGGTCACTGCTCCTCTGAACTGTCTGCTTGCATCCCTCCATCTCTACAACGGGCGCGTAGCACCCGTCTAGCAACAAACTCTCATCCCTTTGCTGTCCAACTCTCTAATGCAAGAGTTAACCGTTACTCTCAGTCCTTCATTTATGCAACAGGTCAACTCTGGAACTGTCTCCCTCTGTCTGTATTTCCTACTTCCTATGATCTCCCGTCTTTCAAACGCAGTGTGTCCAGGCATCTCGAAATGAATGGATCTTGAATTTGACTCTCATTTGTACTGTTTTTGTGTCTTTCTTGGAAGGAACGTTAATGCGGGCCCAGCCTTTGGTTCCTTCTTCCCCGCATATATAAATAGATAGATAGATAGATAGATAGATATAGATAGATAGATATTCATAGATAGATAGATTGATATATATATAGTTAGATAGATAGATTGATAGATAGATAGATGGATAGATAGATGGATAGGCTAGTCTGGCGTTTACAAGAATTAAGTAAATGAGAATGTTGTCAGTGGTGGAAAATATTCTAAATTATCCACCATACTTGTGTGTGTGTGTGTGTGTGTGTGTGCGTGTGTGTGTGTGTGTGTGTGTGTGTGTGTGTGTGTGTGTGTGTGTGTGTGTGTGTGTGTGTCTGTCTGTCTGTCTGTCTGTGTGTCTGTGTTTGTGTGTGTGTGTGTGTGTGTGTGTGTGTTCATACTTATTTTGCGTAGTCTAAAACAAAAGCAAAAAAACAAAGATCCACAACCACGAACACAGCTCACATACAGGTTCACAGTACACACACACACACACACACACACACACACACACACACACACACACACACACACACACACACACACACACAGTTCACATCTACACACACTGGACACACTCAAGGTACTGGGCATGCATCAACACACTATAATCTAAACACACTCAGCACACCACAGGCCAGTCTCTCGACGGCCAAGGAAGCTCCCCAGCACGTCTTCCTTTTAAGTATATTTCAGTATCATCTAGGCTGATATATTTTTGTACGTTAAGTGTGCAGTATATGTTATGATCACAGTGGCATGAATACTGTTAAGAAAAAGGCAACATCAAGGAGATAATATGGAAACCAATTCACGTCAGAAGAGGCGTTAGAGAAGTTCCTTGGCCGAAGCGAGTATAGTACCTGGAGAAAGGCAGCTTCAGTCTGCAGTTCACTGGGTTCACGTCCAAATCACCCTTAGACCACAACAACGACTATAACAAGAACAACAGCTATAACAAGAACAAGAACAACTATAACAAGAACAACAACAATAACAACATTTTGAATATTAAAACATCAAATAAACACATCCGACGACCTCTTACCTGCTTCGTGCAGCTATAATCGTCAATCGGCATGAATGGCAGGGGAACAATGGTCGAAATGGCCTAGAATTTCATAGGAAAGAAAAAGTAAGTAATTCCTATGGTTAATTCAGCTCACATCAGGTATTGCTGCAAAACCTCATTTTAGGTCATAGTTATCAGGCATATTCAGACCCAGCCGGAATGAATGAAGGTTCATTTTTGTTGGTTAAACTGCAGTCAGGTAATTTTTGTTCTGTTAAGATAAGTTCAGAAACATTCAGGTTTAACTAGGTTCATCCTACCCCACTTTGGTCCATTCTGGTTCAGCCATGCCATTTCGGGACCAGCTAAGCCCCTTTTGGTTATTATTGTCCATACGTGTCCCAATCAGGCTCAGTCATGTCAGCCTGGGTCACGTCAGATCCACTCAGGTCCAGTCAGGTCGAAAAAGGACCTTCATTTCCACGCGGAACCAAGATCAGTTAAGATCAAGTCACGTCCATTTCAGTCAGCCTAGGTCCGTCAGTCAGTCATTCTACAGCATTCTAGCCAAATTTAAACCTAAGTAGATCAGCTTAACACTCATGTCTATCGAGGCAAAGTAAATCGATTCGGAATCAAGATGACTCAGTGCTAGTGTATTCGTCTTGTGATCTGCAGAGTATAGTGTTCCAGTCTCAACCCGCGGTGGACACGCAAAACGGATGTTGGCAGCAAGTTAATACCAAAGACATATAAAATCCCTACACTACACAAATGTATATCCATCACAATATTTCGACGTTCACATGCATCATTTTTCCAACAGACACGCCTCTCATTTGTACGTCACCAGCAGTATGGTATTTACTGCTGGCTGTTAATTTCCCTCCTACCAAAATATCTGATCCTGCAATAACCTCATGTGACCTGTTACAGTTACAGTTACAGTTATAACTGGACTGATTCAAGTCATGTTTATAAGGCGTGTGCCCTGTCGGTGCAAATGCTTTTTGAGATAGAACAGTTCAGGTTTTTCCGGTTCTTTCAGGCCCCCCTTAAGTCCATCAGATAGATTAAGGCCTTGCCTATCAAAGCAAGTGCCAAAAACTAACCAGGGTGGAAAAAAGCACATTTTCCACCAAAAAATCACAGCTTATGTGCACTGGCATAGCATGAAGATGTGTGCATTATCATGGACGAATCAGTGTTCTACTTATCAAACAAAACATCAGTAGATATAATGGTGTACATGCAAGCAAATATAATACATTAAAGGGAACTAAAATATAACAATGATTTATCTTTGCTGACCAAGTATAGCTATGTATTTTTTAACGGTTATGTTTCTGAAGAAATACTTGAACATACCTAAGACGGACGATGGTGTGTGTTACTCCTTGCCGCTGAAGGCAGAAATAAAAAAATAAAAAGAGCATGACAACAAGTACACCTTTTCACAACGTAAACAGGTTCACTTTCATCACTACTTTCCCCCGATCCAATAAAACTTTCTGCCGTCATTTTTACCCTACGGGGTGTTTCTTCTCCCTTATTCTAATACGGAATATTGTTGCCCGGCCTGGTGGAAGAAAACATACTGCTTTCCTATCCTTTTCATAAACTTCCAAAGCTAAAGTGTCAGATTTTCTAGCGATATTAAGTAATATTAAAATATGACACCTTGTAAAAACGATAGTAGGATCTTTGTAATTCTCTCTCTCTCTCTCTCTCTCTCTCTCTCTCTCTCTCTCTCTCTCTCTCTCTCTCTCTCTCTCTCTCTCTCTCTCTCTCTCTCTCTCTCTCTCTCTCTCTCAATTTACGTAACCTATTGACATACGGGCGCCCTCACCTGATGCGTTACGACAGGTGTGTAGGCCTAGGGAAGGTGCAGAGATCGAGAGCAGTTACCTGGCACGGGAAAGAGAGAGAGAGAGAGAGAGAGAGAGAGAGACAGACAGACAGACAGACAGACAGACAGACAGACAGAGAAACAGACAGACAGACAGACAGACAGAGACAGAGACAGACAGACAGACAGACAGACAGAGACAGACAGACAGACAGATAGACAGAGACAGACAGACAGCCTGAGACAGACAGACAGAAAGACAGACAGGCAGACAGAGCTTATGAGAAGAACTGGTAAATGACAAAGATAACGCGAGAGAAAAATAACTTAAAATACGAATGCATGATGTAAAATATAATTATATAATGAGGGACACACACACACACACACACACACACACACACACACACACACATACACGAGGATATAGAATTCAATTTTAGAAAAGGGTCAGAAATTATTTGAGGTAAGTACTCTGTCCACATCGTCATCAACTCCAGCATCAGTAATAAAAACAACTTGAGTCCACCCAAGGGGGGGAGGGGAATCACACTAGCCGGGAGCCGATACAATCTAGCGCGGCTCGGAACATGACCTTGACCTTGACCTACTTTCACTAATTTCGAACTTGTAAGAGATTTTCATCCCTACAACATATCTGTAAAATTTTGTGATGATATTTTGAGCGGTTGCGAAGTTATCGTGGTAACAGACAGACAGACACACAGACAGACAAGCAAACTGAAAACAATATTCGTAGATTTTCATCCTGCTACACACCTGTAAAATTTGGTAATGATATCTTGAACGGTTGCGAAGTTATCATGCAAACACGCACACACACACACACACACACACACACACACACACACACACACACACACACACTGAAAAGGGTACCGTACCTGCTTCGCTATCTAATCTGTTCAAAATACAGTCTGTGTGTGTGTAGACACGTTTGCGCTGACCTTGTAGTGTTAGGTTTTCTGGAACAATGGATAAGTTCGTGTTGTTTAAACAAATCTCTTATTAATTATAACTAGAGGCCCCCCAAGGGAGGACTCACACCAGCCACAAGCCGATACATACCTAGCGCAGCTCAGAATATGACATTGACCTTAACATACTTTCACCAATTTCGAACTCGTAGGAGATTTTCATCCCTACTACACACCTGTAAAATTTTGCGATGATATACTGAGCGGTTGCGAAGTTATTGTGCTAACAGACACACACACACACTGACAGACAAACAAACTGAAAACGATACTCGTAGGAGATTTTCATCCGTACTACACACCTGTAAAATTTGGTGATGATATCTTGAGCGGTTGCGAAGTTATCATGGTAACAGTCTGCAGACTTTGACCTACTTACACCAATTTCGAACTCGTGATCACTTTTTTTTACCTACAACACACCTGTAAAATTTTGTGATGATATCTTGACAGGTTGCGAAGTTGGCGCACACACACACACACACACACACACACACACACACACACACAAATAAAAGCAATTCCAGCTTCGCTATCCCGACTGGTAACCAGCTTAGCTATCGTGACTGATAAAAACTGCATTTTCTAAATGTATGAAGACGTTGGAATGGCAGTACCAGAAACTACAAGGACTAGGTCGAGACAATATAAGCACTTGCAACACTATATTTTTCAACTGCAGTAACTGCCACTATGGTGTAATAATGTTTTAAGCACAACTGTACCCAAGAAGGAAATGGCATTATTTTAGTATGATTGTTACTCTGTTCAACATGCAGTTCGTAAGCTTATACTATAAAAAAAAGGTCGGGATGAGGTTGGATGTGCTTGTTCTACCTCGACCTAGCTCCTGTGCATTTTGTCACTGATATTTCTACAACTTCATAAATTTCATAAACTATATATTTGCCTAACAGGTATGAGTATGAAAGGGTAATGTGATGTTTGACTCAGAGACTCAAATCAACGGGTGGCACATGATGGCCGTCCAGCGCTATGGCAATAAAACAAGCCCTCGGTCACAACACCGACCGTCTTGTAACTTTATTAATGAAAATTAATGAACATTTTCACGTGTGGACTGAGCAACTATGGTTCATAGCCGTAGTAGCTGTAGCCCTAAATTCATCTGGATGTGAACCCAGTGGACTGCAGACTGAAGTTGCCCCACTTCTGCTGTCCACTATCCTCTTCATTTTAGAAGATTGGGAGGGAGTTAAAGAAGGTTTGCATAACTGGGTAGCGGAGCCGCCCTGCTGTGTCAGTGCCACCGTTCGTAGGCGCTCCTCTACAGCAAACCCTCACCCATCTTCTGCCCAGCTCATTAATGCATGGGTTAACCCGTACGCCCAGTCCTTTATGTATGCAACAGGTCAGCTCTGAAACTGTCTTGTTCTGTCTGTATTTCCCTCTGCCTATGACCAGTCTTTTACACGCAATGTGTCCAGGCATCTCGAAATGAACGAATCTTTTTTTCCTGGAGGGGAGGGAACATTCCTGTGGGCTTCCAACTTTTGGTTCTTTCCACACTGCATTAAAAAGAAAAAAAGAAAAAAAACACCAGTCATGTATCATCATCATCATTATCATCATCATCATCCAAGCCTTTACTGCCCTATCAGGAACGTAGGAGTCTGAGGCCAGGCCACTGTTAACCTAACATTTAAGACGATGACCAGTCGCTCTTCCGTAAGTAACATTATACGAGTAATAAATCTTAGCCACCCTTCAGATGTAAACCCCTATGTGCCACACCCGGTTGAAGCACCTTAAGCCACTAGACCTCCAGGAGTTCATTTGTTTTTTTAGTGATGACCCAACGTTGTCTCCTGGACTACAAAAAAAAAAATCACCTGACTCGTCAAGCGATGTAGACTGGCCTAAATGTTTCACACTATTAAGCAAGTGGATGGTGGCGGCCCCCTTCATACTGTAAGTATTCAGCAGCAGCAGCATCACAGCAGCAACATCACAACGTTGTTTCTTACCAATAAATTCGTTGGAGACGATCCATAAATAGGAAAATAAATTGTCAACGGAATATTCAGAGGAGTGAACCGCATATCCATTCACTGATTGTTCTAGCCGCCCGAATTCTAGCCCCACTTCATAGGGAAAACCATCCACACATTCCTTAAAGTGCTTCGTAGAGTTGTAAAGAGAAAATTCTGTCGACTGCCAAGATGAAAGAGAGGTGTGGTCATGTGTTTCTCCTCACAAACACCATCCATCCATTTCTGTCCCTAATCAATCTTTATCTCTTTGCTGAACGTCCATACATCATTTTTCACACAAGCAATGGCCATCTCCACCCCTATACTTCTTGTCTTTTCACTCCTCCGTTCATCCTTAAACTCACTTTAATATACGCTTTTTACCTGCCAAACCATGTTCATTTTTCCCCATATAACCATACCTGCAAGGCGTGTCATCTTTTCCACTTTGATCGGTAAACTTTCTTCCTCCACATCTTTCACAAATCTCTATATCCCTTGTCCTATCCAACCTACTCAACCCGCAAAAACTCCTCAATAGTCGCATTTCCATTTTTCCCACTTGACTTTTCCGACTCGTGTCATACCAGTTTTATACACACCTTCAAACACTCCTCTTGAAGCCTCTCCACGCTGCCCTCTGCTTCGTATCAAAGCTTCCATTGCACCAGTCACTTTATTTCTTTGAGTCACTCTGATCCTTTTTTTCCGTTCAGTATTTACCTCTCTTTCCTATCACTCCACCTAGGCGGAGGAAGTCTTAGAAAATCGCCAATTGCTGCCTATCTCCTTTCATCACCACATGTTACAACTGGAGGCGGCGAAAAGCAATAATTTCACTAAACAATAGTCATGGTAGAAACCACCAATTTTCGAGTGCTATTTTTTTTTTTTACGGGTACTCTAAATCCAATGCCATATTAATAAAAACACTCTGTGTAACATCATGTTGTTGGCGCCATCCGTTTCTTGATTTCTTCCCTTTATTTGAAAAATGGATAACAAATTTGGCTATGAAGTGTATAGAGTTCACTCCACAGATATTCCAGCCAGCTCTTTGTTGATGCGGGCTGTGTTATATGAGGTGCAGCCTGAGGGTACTGTACAGGTGAACTGGGTTATCAAATAATAACTTGCCTTCACAACAATTCTGTCATATAAAGCCGAATAAGTATTAAAACCTTCATACTAAAATAAAATCATTATCTGCTTGCAAGAATAGATAACATACAAAACGGGAAAAAACAATTAACTATAAAAAGCTGGAGGAGGCCCTCTTCTTTCAGAAAATAAAAAATGTCAGCCAGACAGCTAGAATTCTTCCAGGCATAGAAGACAGACAGTAAGCACCATCTGTCCCCCGATACGTTTGGAGAAACCTCTGACGCGGGTCCCTCAGACTCGGGCACTCGACCAAGAAATAACGGACAGTAAACGGAACCAGGCAGTCATCATAATTCAGGCGAGCCCCGCCACACATTACAAACCCATGAGTAAGCCGCGAGTGCCCAGTGCGAGGCATGGAGGGGAGAACTCTCAGCAAAACCACCCTGTACGAAATCCCTCTTAATTTATTTTTAACAACAGCCTCACGCTGTCTCTGTCAACAGGTACGACTCGCAGACTTCAAAAAAGGAATCGTACCGGTAGCAGGAAGTAGACAGCTGGCAGTGGGTCGTTGAGTTGATATGGCTTTAGCTAATGTATCCGCCCTCTCACTGAGAAGTGGTACAAACCAAGTTTGTAACGACATTCGAGGTGCCACTAGCCAGCACAGATCCGTTCCCTGTGCACACCTGTCGCCTGGTGATAAATAAAGGAGAAAGTGGTTAACATTCCCATCATGATATTATCACGGTGTTAACCAACCTCACATCTCCGATCATCCAGCTTTTCTGTCCTTGTCTCTGACTGATATAATAGTTTTGTTAGTTATAACCTTCCCTAAGCCAAACACCGAGCAAGGATCAACAGGCCTTTTGCTGTCTGCTTGCCTTTGTATTCCTTTGTACCCCGCAAGATCTCTGGGAAATCTGCTACTTGATGCCGGAATGACCAGCTCTTGAGGTGGTGAGTGGTTGAGTGGGAGATTGAGTGGGTGAGAGAGTGAAGTGTTGGTAACGAGTGGTAAGGGCAGCATTTATTTATATACACGCTGGTGGATTCCCTGACGGGGGTGGGAATTCCCTCTCATCCTCGCTCTCGTCTCATGTCACTCCTTTAGCGTGCCACCTGTTAACCCTGTCACTACGATTAAACATTAGTTTAGTTATTTTGGGGTATCTCTGGATGATTTCGTTCAGCTAAGGGAAAGGTCTCTCGTATAGAAAGGGTTAATGAAGGTTATATCTGGATTCCCTAGTTCGAAATGTATCGCCTGAGCTGAATGAAAGAGTCTGGTAATTGCAAGACTAGAAAAAAAAAAAAAATGTCTTTGTTGCCCCCATTCACCCTCTGCCACTTCCATGTACTGTACTCTCTTCACTCCTTTATCGTCCGTCATAATTCGTCCACCTATCTTGGAGGAACTTTTCGTCATTTTTCAGCCTATTTCCTGTAGCTTAATGACAGGCAAAGGCAATACTATGACCCAACACCCTTTCCATAGTACTTTTTTGTGACTAGCAGGATCAACTAGTGCCACTCACTTGTTACTGTTCAGTATTCAAGATGACAAATGATAACTCTAGGCAAAGTTAAAGTAGACAAAGTAATTTCATCCACCACACCCAGCGCTCTTTCCTGCCAAACCCTCCACCTCATTCCTCATCTCTCATTTGTCTGCCCACCCACCTACTACTACTTTCCCTGTTCCCCAGGTCATTACTTTTTCATAGGTTATTCAACTACAGTTCCTCACAAACCTTTCCTCAAACCACCAATTCTTACTCATCTCATTTCACCCACCACCAGCCGGCCATCTCATCCATAATCCCCAACCTCCCTGTCCTCCAAATCACTGCCCACCACCACCACTAATCCCCACCACTCTCCCCCATTACATTCACCAACGTCCCTCTCCCCCGCTTCCCTCCCCCACTGATCTCCTGCACCATCTCCTCACTCTCCAACATCCCTCTCCCCCAGTTTCCCCACCACTAATCTCCACCACCCTCACCATCATAATCCTCTCCACAACCTCTTGCAACTCTCCCTCAGCTGTCTTTCCATCTGCCATTGGTCCTCAGTCCTTCACTACGACGACACAATTTATCTTACTCAGGTTACCACCTTGCGATTTTATTTAAATTAGAAACAAACTCTAACAGCAAAGGGTGTGATAAAAGCTGTACCAGACTCTTCCTACTCGAAAAGTCTCTCCTAAACTGACTAAAATTGTCGTATGGTAGCAAAATGACACTGAAGTTACAAATGACGTGCTTGAAGTGTTAAGGTGTGAAGTCCCCAGTCGTGTGTGCCATCCCCTCAGTCCCAGCATCCCATCCCCTCAGTCCCAGCATCCCATCCCCTAACTCCTAGCATCCCTTCCCCTCAGTCCCAGAGTCCCTTCCCTCCAGTCCCAGCATCTTATCCCCTCCCTTCCCCTCAGTCTCAGCATCCCAACCCCTCCGTCCCATCATCCCTTCCCCTCAGTCCCAGCACCCTTTCCCCCTCACCCTGTCCCCTCACCTCCCCTCTCACTATATTTTCCTCTTGCCCCTGAACACTCACAGGTACATTAAAAGACCTTGATTTGAAACGGTGCGGATCGTATGCTAGGGGAAAAATGGGTCTTAGAAAAAAAAAATAGTTTCTGCCTTAACACTCTTTCATATGACTCACTTTCATGGCTTAATTAACCTGACGCTGGCAAGAACAGAATACTAGAGTTGTTCCGATCAAACGAGGGTTAGTGTAGCCAGCAGGTATAAATCTAAGCCTTATCTTATTCTTCTCCTCCTCCCTCTCCCCGCCAACTTCTTCCCCAACACATGTCCAAAAATAGAGGGAATTATTGGCACATATTGAGGGTAAACATAAGTGAATGATTCTCCACAATAGTTTGACCATTTTTATTTGGTGGAGATTTTCGTCTTTTTGCGATATATTTACCGTAACTCAGTGGCAGAGGAAGACAATACGACGTCTCTACATCTTCTCCATAGCACTTCATGGTTAGCATCGTATTGTACTTTTAACCCCTGTTCCAACTCAGCTTTGAAGGTAACGGATGACAGTTTGAAGCCAAGTTAAACTGAACAGAGTATAATTACTGGATAGTCATGTTCAGATACAGACCAACATTCGAGTCCTTTCACCCCTTCACTTGGTCTGTGCTTGGTAAAAAAAATATTAATAGAGAAGGCTGGTGCAGGTAACCAAAACTATACCTTATCTATCCTGTTAAACCGCTGACTCAGGCTGGGTGTAAGACAGATATGCATTTATACTGCGACCAGGCCATGACGCAGCAATCTTAGTCGCTCGCTATCACTCTGTGCCTACCAACTAACACCCATGGCGGCGTCTATTCATGCATCACTCTGTGCCTACCAACTAACACCCATAGCAGCGTCTTTTCTCACATCATAATCCAACTGATATCAGATGATTTTATTCAGCTTAGAGTGTTGGTACTGGTACCATTTACCATCTGATTATGTCTGGCATCCTCTGCCAGATACCGCCAGACATTTTTACTCAGCTCTGAGTGAGTCTTGGGGAAATGAAAGCGTTACTACCGGTTCTGTTAATCCTCTCATGATTATTAACCCTCTAGCTGACGGCAGACAGTATTAATCAGCCGAGAGTGATTCACAGGAGCCTGAGAGCTAATAATATTTTAAACAAAAAGAACCTGGAAAATGTAACCCGCGACTCTGTTCACATGATTAATGGACACCTGTGCTTTTGTTGTATCGTGATAAAAAAAAAAATTGGCAAATATGCGTGTAGACGTGATGAACTAAAGCACCTTCCTCACTTCTAATATATTGTTTACAGCGACCTTTTCCCTTCCCTGTGTCCTTGATCTTTGACTGATTGCTCTCAATATAATATTTTCCTCCTTACCTGACCCCAGATCCGTCCTTGAAGTTTGGTACAAACTGGATTAGACGTGTTTGAACTGACCATAAACCTTCCCACCAAGTTTCGCAAATATCGCATCAAAATTATGTAAGTTGACCTTGTCCTTTTGCTATGACCTATGATATTTTTTCAGCCAAAATTAATCACCTGTTCCTCTGACGGTACTGAATCATTACACAGAATTTGGTAAATTTCCTTCCGATAATATTTTCTTAATCTTCCTAACAGACAGAGAGAAGGACAGACAAACACACAAAGTCAAATGCTTAATCCCTCGCGCTGTGAGTGCGGGTGTAACAAAATTTGGCTCATATGGCTCATTCTTATCTGAAGAAAATCGTCTGGCATTAACTAGAGCTGTTCCCACCATGAAAGGGTTAACACAGTTCCCTCTAACCTTATCACATCCACCCTGGTCAGCTTATTACAAGCGATTTCATACATTTATCTAACAAGACACCTCCTAAAGCAACTGTTTTCGCAACCCATAATTAAAGATCAAAAAAGGATATCAGACTTTCCAATATATCTGTCTTTGTCAGTCGTGTGTTTGTGTGTGTGTGTGTGTTTGTGTGTGTACCAGATATCACTTCATTTCACCTTGAGTTTTGTGGGAGGTCATTGGTGGTGCTGCAGTGTGTGTTGATGTGTGAAAAGAATCTGTGTGAAGGATAATGAGTCTGTGCTCGATTGACCCTAATCCTCCTCAGGCCAATGACGTATTTATCATTTTGTTTGGTCAGACGATTTTACTCAGCACAGGATAAATTTTTCGAGCTGGAGAGGTTAGCTTCAGTCTTCATTAATCAACTGAACACGAGAAATCTGTAGCAATAATAAACTAAGAAGACATCACCCACTTCAAGTAGTTAACTGATGAGGTCGTTGTCCTTCAGTGCCACTTGGGAGACTAGTGGCATGTTTATTTTGTCTGTCATATGTAACAAAAGTAATATAAAAGAGTGGGCAAAATTTTATGAGTTATCACCATTGCCGATCGGTCATGGTACGCCATGGTGCTTAGCTGGTAAGTCAAATGCCACAGATTTGAGTCCCTGTGTAAATTAATGTGGTGAAATTAGTGCCAGTACTCTTGCATAAACACAATAACATGCCATAAATATACTTTTACTATTGCCAATACTCTGTACTACTGTACGTGAAACTTCTCATTCGCAAGTAATATAATGGGTAACATTACCCAAGGTACAGCAGTGATTTAAGGTGATGCGCAGTAACTCATCTGCTGGCACACAGTGAAAATAAGATTTGCTGGGGCTTAAGGAATGAACTGACTACTTTATGCCCAATAAACGTCAAGAACATACTGGTGATGATCGAAAAGCATGTAATGTGAAACATGCAGGCAGGAACTTGGAGGTTATAAGTAGCGTACCCTGGTCTTAGTCCCCGGCGGCTTTATTGCTCAACACACACTTGCAAACGGTGCGTTAACACATCCATCATTGGAAAAGCTTGTCGAGCATTTGACGTAAGCTTTGTTGTGGGGAAACATATTGTCCTCACTGTATATTTTCAATCAGAGGACGCAATCCGTGTGATCGCAACTGCATCAGCTCGATCTCAAGCTGGCCTGGCAGGAGAGGCAGCCCCCACACGTGAACGATGGCCAACGCCGTGTCAGCTGGGCGGGGTCCGTGTTTGATCTTTCCTCAGCGTCATATTTTCTTTTACTTCGAGGATTTCGTATCACCTCTTACTTAGCGATTTGTTTCACCTGCTACACCTTACTATCCTCTTGTTTATTACTGATATAAAGTAAATGATACCGATATTGAAAGAATTATATAGCAAAAAACCTATAGAAATATAAAACACTAATATGAAAAAAATTGAAAGAAAACTCCTGCAGGTCTCATGGCCTTATTCTACATGGCGTAGGAGATCTTCGTGGCACCTCTTACTCAGCGATTTATTTTCCTTATTACAATTTTCCATCCTCTTTTATGCTACTGACGCAAACTATACGGGAAAACAGCAACAGATTAATAATATGAAAGATAACATTGAGGTGTACTAAGCAAAATAAATCGCCATGAAGGAAACGTTGCGAAACCCTCCATCTCAAGGAAAATCCGGTTCCCAGTATCAAAGGACCCATTTTTTGTCATGGCCTGTACTGAGTTTTTTTTTTTTTTCTTTTTTTTGTGCCTGGGATAGATAGGTAGCTTCACCCCCTGCTTACCTCCACGATTATTGCCATCGTGTACGTCATATGCCGGCCTGTGTGGGTCGAAATACACGCACGCACACACACACACACACACACACACACACACACACACACATACCAGACTCTCTCTCTCTCTCTCTCTCTCTCTCTCTCTCTCTCTCTCACACACACACACACACACACACACACACACACACACACACACGTACCAGACTCTCTCTCTCTCTCTCTCTCTCTCTCACACACACACACACACACACACACACACACACACATACTCAGATGAAGAAGGTGGAGGGTGTGCCAATGATACCAAGAATCGGGGTGCAGGAAGGGAAAAAAAGAGCGAGCGAGCGAGTGATCGAGAGAGAGAGAGAGAGAGAGAGGGGAGGGATATGTTGTAGGGTAGGGAGGAAGGGGTGTAGGGTGGCCTTGGGAGTGACTGGGAGAGTGAGGGTGAGAGTGAGAGAAGTGCCGGAGGGGAGGGGGCGGGGGGGAGGAGAGTAGTGACCCAAGGGGCGTATTCATAAAGATCTGCGGCCTTATTCACGATAAACAAACCTCCATAGAGGGCATATAACTTCATGGATCATTATATTCTGACATGTTATTACCCGTTCCCTCCCCAAGGGACTCGGGGACGGGTATTGTTTTCACTCGGTTTGTCTGTCTGTTTGTTAACAACTTGACGCGAAAACTACTAGCGCGAGTTTGACTAAAATCACTGGGTTGATAGGCTATGACCTTCAGATCACCTGATCAAATTTTGAGCTAAATTACGCCAAGGCCCAGGCTGTAGGCCCAAGAAAATTATGTAAAATGTAAAAATCGTTTTTTCACCATAACTCCATTTAGGTTCGTCACATCGACATGAAACCAAAACCTTAAAGTGCATCTTTCAAATCTCCATCCCATAGCATGCCTCATTACATCAGGATGGTCACCATCCAGTTAGCGGTAGGGGGGTCAGGCCTAAAATTTCAAAAGTGTATAAAATCGTCAATTTTCACACGGTTTACTCCAAATTTGATACATGACATCTTTGAGTAGATATCCTGTTGTGCTTATACGTCAGCACTACAATGACTGCAGGGGACGGTTTGCTGTGCCCGGCACCTCTTCTTGTTTGCTCTAGATTGGGCGTGAAGTGTTGGGGTCTGTAAAATCGAAGACAATAATAGAACAGACGCTCCTATGAATACAGCGAGAACATTACCTCTTAAACTTCCATTCTCTTGTACAAGGAATATGGTAGGTCCTTTACATTTAACCACTTCACCTTGATGACGTATTCCTAATCCACTTTGCAAGACGCCAAGTATAAAGGGCAAAGCAAGCATATACTGTTGGTGTTGGGGAACACTTTGAAATAATAGTTCACTACATTCAAACCATTTATTCTGAAGCACCCATTATCACACGACATACGCTCATGGCCTCTCCCCTCCCCAGTTACAAGTCCATGCAGTTCGTCTTACCTATGTCTTTGTCCCCCACTGCCCTATCTTTTGACCCCCGTAACACATGCTTTCCCATACTTTGACATAAACCTTCATTAAACTCAATTTTTTATTCAAGGATATCAATTTTCGTTGAATGTACTTGTCTGTCCCAGCCACCCGAAATTCCAGCGCATCCCACCCACTCCTTTGTCCACCATGCCTAGCTTGTAATCCACTTTGACGGTTTCACGCTGCCATACAGGTCACGCTGTTGACGAGTGTGTGTGTGTGTGTGTGTGTGTGTGTGTGTGTGTGTGTGTGTGTGTGTGTGTGTGTGTGTGTGTATTTTCCCGCTGCCGCCAGACTATTTCATTTACCTAAGGATAGGCTTTTCCAACTGGGTGGTTAATACGAGTACTGTATATTATATCCTTCGTTAATATCTCTGCTGGAGGTTCTGCGAAGGTAAATATAATCATCTGGAAGCTATCCATCTATCTATATACCTAGGCTGCTTCCCCGAAAGACAGAAAGGTACCCGAGGCAGGACGACACACTCCCCAGTTACTCATCCACACATACGCATTTATTCGTGTCTTAGTCAAAAGGGGAGAAGGGACAGATCATCACTGCACAACACAGCACGAGGATTAACTGCTCAGTGCAACCATCAACATCCGCAGCAGGGCCCGACAGCAGAGCTGGTTTACCCCTACCACACCATAATGGACCCATTACCTTACCCACATCTGACTTGATCAGCTGATCAGACCAAATGCAGGAGAATTTTCCCTATGGGGCATATCACCATTTATTCATTCACAATTTCTCCAATCATTCCTATCATGCTCAGCCACTCTTCCTTGCTCAACGGACATCTCTCTCGCATCTATTGCTCTCTTCACATTGTCCATCCATCCAGTTCATGGTCTTCCACTCAGCCTTACACCTCTCACCTCAGATCCAGTTGTCTTTTTCACCAGTTGCTCTTCATCCATTCTCTCCATATGTCCAAACCATCGCAACACTCTCTGTTCAACTCTATCAGCCATCTCCCGCATAACTCCAGTTCTTCGCACTTCATCATTGCTCACTCGATCCATAAGCATCACTCCACACATACTCCTCAGACACCTCATCTCCATTACATTGAAACTTTTTCTATCTGCTACACCCATCTTCCATGTTTCAGCCCCATATAACGCAGTCGCTACCACTACACCCTCATACAGCCTTCTCTTTACATCCCTTTTAAGTGAACGACATCTAAACACTTATTTCATTCCTCCCACAACCTTTCCTACTTCATTCATTCTAAATTTCACTTCTGCATCTAGTCTTCCATCACACGTAGAACAACTACCGTACGTTTACTCTCCTAGAAGAGTATTCTTTGTTTTACTCCTTGGTATTAGTACCGTGAGTAGAAACACTCCCCATGCAGAGTGCATTTACTCATGCTGGCTGTCAGCTGTGATTAAGCGCTTGCGCATCACGTTAGTATTTTTCCGGCTGTTTACGTTGGAGATTCAGTTGAAATTAGCAGCTGTGTAATACATAAATATCGGTTCACAAGTAAGGTAATTGGTAACAAATATTGTGACAGTATATTTGTAAAGGTATCATCTATATCGCGGTCTAGTTTAAAAAAAACTTATAGCTGTGTGTGTAGGTAATGCTGAGCTATATTACTGGTCAGGTGGTCATGCGTGGATTGAGGGTTTAAAAAGCGTAGGCAAATACCTAGCTGGGAGACATACAGTATGATTATTGGCTTCATAAGTTTCAGCAATAGTTTGCAATACTACTGGGTTAGGATTGACTTATATATATATATATATATATATATATATATATATATATATATATATATATATATATATATATATATATATATATATATATATATATATATGTCAAACTTTACACGTTACCCTCATCCGATTTTCGACTTTTCGTTAACATTTTCTAGTAGAACTGGACATTCTAAGAATCTTTTCTTCTATGACATTTCTCTCGCAAATTGATAATAAACGAGTTACTTCCACCAATCACAATCACAGACGAGCGCGCGCTCTGTCCGCTCACCGGCTCACATTTGAAAGTTTGTCACCGAAGACCAAACTTTACACGTACTCCTCATGCGATTTTCGGCTTTTCTTTAACATTTTCAATTGTTTTTGTTAGTGATTTTCGACTTTTCTTTAACATTTTCAATAATTTTTGGTTAGTGTTACGATCTTTTCTCTAATCGTTTCTTGAATTGTTGTTGCCGTTTACAGCTACAGACGGCTCTTCAGATGCAGACGAGGAACTGTAAACTGCTAGGTAAATGCATTATTTCTTATTTACACTCGGTTAGGTTAGGTTAGATGAGGTTTGGTTAATGTCATGGGGGGTCTGGGGGGCGAAGCCCCCCAGTTAGGAAGCACAGCTAGGGTTGGGGGGTCTGGGGGGCGAAGCCCCCCAGTTAGGAAACACGAATTCCCTAAGAAGCTTAAAATTATTTTCTTCCGAAGGATTTTGGTGTTTTTCATTTGATTTTGATAACAGTTCCAGTAGGAAATCACTCGCTTTTGCGTTTTTCCCCCATCCAACATCCCGGTTTCCCACAGGTCCCCCAGTATTCCTGGGGGAGTGGGAAGAACCGCAAAAAATTACATTTCAAGTGGTAACAAACATCCAACCTGAGTGTTTTCGGTTGTTTTTGGTGTGATTTTTGTTGATTTGGACCGGTCCTTTCCACCGGAAGTCGCTAGTGGCATTCAACAAAAACTAGCGACTTGCGATAGAAACGAAGGTCAAAATCGATCGAATCACACCAAAAACAACAGGAAACACTAAGGTTGGATGAAAAAATCGGATGAGGGCAACGTGTAAAAATGAGGAGTACGTGTAAAGTTTGGTCTTCCGGGACAAACTTTCAAATGTGAGCGGGTGAGCGGACAGAGCGCGCGCTCGTCTGTGATTGTGATTGGTGGAAGTAAATCGCGTGTAACTCGTTTATTATCAATTTGCGAGAGAAATGTCATAAAAGAAAAGATTCTTAGAATGACCAGTTCTACTAGAAAATGTTAACGAAAAGTCGAAAATCGGATGAGGGTAACGTGTAAAAATTGACCTGTATATATATATATATATATATATATATATATATATATATATATATATATCCCATGGTCAGAAATTATGGTACTTGATTGTAAGAATTGATAACAATAATGGAGGATCATAATCAAATACTTTTTCATTGTCAAAAATGAATTTATCAGGCTAGTAGATTTAAGACTTTATTAAAGCACTATACATTGGTCCATGCATTAGAGAGAGATTTCAAACTTGTTTGTGGCACAGATGGGTGTACAAGAAAATACACAAATATTCGATCTTACCAGCACCACATTATGCAGTGTCATAAGCCCTTTTCTGTTCAACACTTGTCACCCAATCATAATGAAAATATTGATGTTGGCCATGCTGTACAAGTACCAAGTATAAACAATGCTGAGGATGACATGGACTTCGATGACAATGGAGGAAATCATGCTGATGATGTGGGAAGAGCTCATGTTCCTGAATATGACTATACTAAAAGGTTAGCAAAGTTTCTCCTGACACTGCGTGAAATTCATAAAGTGACACAAGCAGCGTGTAGTGCTGTTGCTGAGGAGATTCAAAATATTGTGCAACTAAACAATGACCAATTTCTTGCAAAAATGACATTGCTACTGGAACAAGATGAACATGAAAACCTGAATAGGCTGAATAGAGAAATGAATGAAAAACATTTTCAGCAAACGCAGCTGGTAAAAGATGCTTGCAGTAGCCTTTATCATCCTCATCAGCTTCATCAATATGTCTGTGATCATATGAAGTACGTTGGTCCTGTTGAACTTGTCTTAGGGGAAGGGATTGATGGTAGATCACATAAAAATATAGTTTAAAATATGTTCATTATTAAGTATTTAGTGTTGAATAAGAATATCATTGTCACCTGACACTGAATATTTGATGTGTCCACGATGGAATTGATGGAGATTGCCTGCCAACTTGTGAAAGCTGGGCATAGATTTTGTCACCTTTTTTGTTTCGAAAGTGTAATTAGGTATAATTACTATCTTTTATTGGTTTCACTTCATGTTTTTAAAGTAATTATTGACTGGTAACTTAATGAAAAATACTTCCAAGGCATTGTGTGCAGTCTGATGTAAACTGATCAAATCAATATTGGAAAAAAATATCTGCTATGAACACTTCTGTAATTTATATTTGAATTAATCTTGATTAGTTTAGTTTCTCTTAATACAGGCAAGAAAATGCACAATTTCTTAAATAGATGCAAGTAGCCTTTGAGTTACAAGTTGATTAATTATAATCATGTGGCAAATGTGTGGCCTATAATGGACTGAATTTTATAACATGTTTTAACATGCATCTGTTACAGTATTACAGCTCATACTTTTGTGATACATTGCATTGAGATTATTTCAGATGAAATGTATTTTGCATTTATCAAGGTAAAAGACGAAAAACTGCACCATGAAATATTTCAGCTTTACAATTGTGTACAATATATTTTTGTGTTATTTCTGTATTTCTGTGTTCATTCACCAACTGAATTGAACATTTCATGAAAAGAAAAAGTTGCTTATACCGGTACATGTTCTACCATCATAGTTGTTACGTTTTGAGAAGCTGGTGTTCAGATGGATCTCTCTGGATTAATGTGTGTTTACAGGGACAGGTATTTTCATTTATGAATTCTGAACACTACCTATTTTTGTAAGGAGGGAGCTTGAGTTAGACTGATTTTGATATTGTTTTTGTAGTCATGTATATAAATGTGTTACTCTTATTCATTTAGACATATTTGCATTTATGAATTCAGAACACCTCATATTTTTGGAAGACAGTAATCTTTCTACTGATATTTTTGTACATAAATGATATACTTTTTGTATTTAAAGAATTTGATATAACCAAATTATGGCACCTGGTGGTTCAGTGGGTAATAAAGTTGCTCCAATTGATTGAGCCTGTGCAGGTTTATATCCAATGGTCGGTTGGGGTTTATTGATCTCATAATGCCACTCAGGGATGAGTGGAGCTGGTCACTCTCATCTTAAACGTCAGGACCAACTTGCCCAGCCCCGGGCTCCTACACTCCCCATGGGGCAACATAGGATTGGATGCATGCATTTAGGTATCTGTATTTAGGATTTCAAAATACTGCATATTTTGAACGAGATCAGTTTTACTATAGATATCTTTTTTAGTATGACTTTTGACATATGAAATGATATGAATTTATAAACATGTAAAATCTATCTGTGTATTTTTCTATTTCACAAAGGGCAGCTATTGTGGAAGGAATCTGTACTACAATTTCCAGCTTACTGCAAGGTGGATTGATTTACTCTTTGCAAAAGGTAATGATGCTCCTTGCTAGAGTATTTATTACTCTTTTTGAAAAGTAAATATACCCTCCTTGGAGTAAATATACTCTTTTAGGGGAGTACAGTGTCATGTCAATTTTACTCTTGAAGAGAGTAAATGTACTCTTCTAGTAAGAAATTCTCAAAAGAGTATGTTTACTCTCTCACATTTCTCAGAAGAGTAAATATTGACATAGGCGCTGTACTCCCCTAAAAAAGTAACTTTTACTCTTAAATTTTTTTCAGTGATCCACAGCAACGTGGGACCCTAAATACTTAAAACACTCTACCTCCTAAAGCAACTCACCATTCAAAACTATATTCATCCTCCTACCACCTACCATCCTTGTACACTTCATCACTTTGCCCTTATTCTCATTTACTCTCAATTTTCTTGTTTCACATACCCTTCCAAACTCCTCTTCCAACTGTCTCAATCTCTCCTCCGAATCAGCCACCACCAGTGCAGTATCATCAGCAAACAGCAGCTGATTCAGATTCCACTTTCTACCATCAGCATTCGCCAGACTCAAATCTCCACCTAACATTCTCGCATTCACCTCCCTTACATCATCCATATAAATATTAACGCTTTCGTGTTTATGGGTGCGGTGCAAATTTCATACACTCGTTACCATTTGATGCAGGCTTCATCTGCGCACATTTCAACCTTTCGTAACCATTTGACACTGGTTGCGTTGAATGAAGTGGTCCCCCACTTTTTTTTTTTTAATTTTTTTTTTAATGGAATGATTTATGGGTGAGAACAAAGCACTACTTGCATCCCCGCATATCCCTTCGCCGCGCTCAACCCACTCCACACCCAGTGTTGCCCTACTGCCCCAGTCAGTGTGATATGAACCTTGCTCGAGCTTAAGATAATTTCTTTTCGCATTCTTGTAAGTTGCCCCTACTTGACGTACAGTAATTCTTTATACACCAAAATGTAGCCAAATAAATCCTGTATAACTTTTTTTCAGTAACATTTACCATAACAATTTTATTTCTATGAGAGAAAAAACTGAAAAAAAAAAATGAAGTAAAAAAAAAAACATTAAGGCATAATTTACATTCGGCTGATCTTTTTTACAACAACATAAGCAAGTACATTTATTAGGATTACGGTGAAAAAAAAAAAAATACGGTCATCGAAGCATAAATAAGGGTGTGAAGATAAATTCTTTTATGAATTATCAAGTGCACGGGAATAACGCAGTGACATGGGGGGTCTCTCAGTGTGTGGCCTTGGGTGCCGAGGACCACATCTCAAGTACTCGCTTGCGGTAAGACGGTAGGACGCAGCCTGTGTTGAATGGTAACGAAAGGGTTAAACAACCAAGGCGACATCACACATCCCTGCCACAGCCCCACTCTCATGGGAAACCAGTCACTCACAGTATTTCCCATTCTTACACATGCTATACTATTTACATTAAAAAACTTCATTCCTTTTAACAACTTACCATCAAGTCCATATAATCTCAAAACAGTCCACAAAGCCTCCCTATCAATTCTATCGTATGCTTTTTCTAAATCCATGAACGTCCAAAACACATCTTTACCTTTCACTAAATACTTTTCACACACCTGTCTCACAGCAAACACCTGATCCATGCATCCCCTCCCTCTCCTAAAGCCACATTGCTCATCACCAATCACTCCCTCTGTACACTCTCTAACTCTCTTAATTAGCACCCTACCATAACCTTACCTACAACACTTAACAGATTTATACTCCTAAAGCTAGTATATTCGTACTTATCACCCTTACCTTTGTGTAACGGAACCACACAAGCACTTTCTCAGTCAATCGGCCCCATACCGCTAACAAAACACAGATTCAGCAATCTTACTAACCACTCAACATCAGTCGCTCCACCACCTTCCAAGCATTCCACAGTACACCCATTCATACCTGTAGCTTTTCCTGCTTTCATCTCCTTCACTGCCTCCTGCACTTCCTCCATCGTGATCAAAGAATCATTCAACTCTCCCAACACATTTATTCCTTGCACCCTTCCATCTGCCACAATCTCAGCCACCCTTTCCTCCTCTGCATTTAACAATCTTTCATAATACTCTGCCTATCTCTTCCTTACTTCATCCATCTCAGTTAACATCCACCCAACCTTTGCTTTTACTCGTTCTTCCTTCACAGACTCTCCCTTTCACACCCTTTTCACCTCCTTCCAAAACATTTTCTTGTTCTGTTGAATATTCTCTGTCAGCCGCCTACCCCACCTCTCATCTGCTGCCACTTTAGCATCACGCACAGCCCTTCTCGCCCTAGTCCTCCTTTCCTTATACCTCTCATATGACACCTCATCCTTCAACTGCAGCCACATTTCACATGCATGTCTCTTCTCAGCCACAGTCATATTTACTTCCTCGCACCACCATTCACCTCCCTTTCTTACACCACCACCCACTCATCTCACACCACACACCTCTCCCACATGCCCCACCACAGCAGTCTTAACTGTCATTCCTCCTCCACACTGCCATTTTCCTGATCTTTTACTGAGTTCCACTCATCTCTCAGCTTCTCCTGATACTCTATCATTTTCTCTTTTATCCAACCCACTCATTTTCAAAACCTCACTGCCACACCCAACTGTCCCAGCCATCACCCACCTCATACCTGCGCTCAACTTTCCCTCCACCAAGTAGTGGTCAGACATACCTCCACCCTTCCCTCTCAAAACTCTCACATCCAAAAATCTTCCTCTAACATTCCTGGACACAACCACATCGTCCATCAATGCTCTATCAACAACCCTTCCACCCTCCTGTCATACCCATGTATACTTATAAATATCTTTCGCCTCAAACAAGCTATTTCCAATCACCATCACTCGCTCAACACACACCCCTATCATTCGTTCCCCATTTTCATTTCTTCCAGCCATACCATACATACCTACTACAAATTCAACTGCTACATTTCCCACTCTAACATTCAGATCTCCCATCATAGCCGCGTTCACAATCGCTCCAAAACTCAGGAGACACTCATCAACATCATTCCAGAAAGACTCCCTCTCTTTTACATCCCTTTCACTAACAGGCCCATATGCACTCACATATACCCACAACTCACTTCCAAATTTTGCTTTCACCCACATCAGCCTTGATGACACGTCCTTCCATTCAGTTACACACTGCTGCACTTTTGAGCTCACTAACAAGGCCACACCTTCTCTCGCCCTTCCTCTATCAACACCTGACATCCTTCCTTTCACACTTCCAAACTTAGACTGACCTTTCCCTTTCATCTTTCTTTCACTCAAAGCTAACACATCCAACTTTCTTCTCACAAACATTCTCCCAATCTCCTCCCTTTTAGCCTCGATCGTACTACATCCACGCACATTCATAGACCCAATCTTCAGGGTACGGGGATAACTCCATCCCCCATCCCATTCTATGTCCGGCACAGGCTCTGCTAAAGTAAATATAATGATATGGAAACAGTAATAATAAAAGATACACTCTCTCTCTCTCTCTCTCTCTCTCTCTCTCTCTCTCTCTCTCTCTCTCTCTCTCTCTCTCTCTCTCTCACACACACACACACACACACACACACTGACACACACACACACACACACACACACACACACACACACACACACACACACACACACACAGAATGGGTTTGTAATAGCGTTCATTTACCTCTTCCCCACCAGACGTGCTCGAGGTGAAGCAGTTGAGAACAGGGAGATGAACGGAAGAAGGATAATAAACGAGAAGGAAGAGGACGGGGGGAAGAGGTATAGGAGAATGACCTGGAGAAGGAGAGTGAAGGGGAAATGGAGAATGAAAGAGAGAAGGAAGAGTGAACGTCAGAAGGAGGGAGAAGGTGAGAAGGAAAGGTGAACGTCAGAAGGAAGGAGAAGGTGAGAAGGAAAGGTGAACGTGAGATTGAACTGCAAAGGCAATGTGACCGGAAGGAATGTGAGAGGGAAAGGGGGGATGAACAGAAGTAGGATGTGGGGAAGGCAAGAGGGAAGGAAAATGGAAAGATGGAAGAAGGATGGAGCGATGAAGGGAGAAGGAACGAGTGAAGAGAGATCAGGGAAATGAGGAGGATGAATGGGAGGAGGATGAAGAGAGGAAGGAACGTGAGAGAGTTAGAGGAGGTGAAGAAAAAGAGGGATATATGATGAGAGAGAGAGAGAGAAGGTAGGGAATTAGCTTCTTACTACTGTGATGTGGTTTTGTTTTATTTTTCATTTCTCCAGACGATTTTACTCAGCTCAGGAGATACAATTGGAACAGTATGGGCTGAGAATAGATTACATTAACCCCTCCACCACCAGGACGCTCTCTATGTCGAATAAAATCGTCTGGTAACAACGACATGAGTAAGCTGAAAATGACATGACGATGAGAGAAAAATGCAGAGACGAAAGACCTGATAAGAAATCACAGAATATTAACTGCCTTACTATGACATCGTGTGTGTGTGTGTGTGTGTGTGTGTGTGTGTGTGTGTGTGTGTGTGTGTGTGTGTGCTTGAATCATGAAGGGCCTGTCAGTGTGGAAGAATCGCTGAAAGTTATAATAAATCCCACAAATCCGAATTGTCTCCTCTGAGCTAAAAAGCCGACGGAAAATGGCAAAGGAAACTAAGATTTGTACAGAACAACTAGATGCGGAAACTTCAGGGTCCATCGGTTACTGCTCTCAGTGTGTTGTAGTGTGGGAGGGTGGTATGGTGTATGGTGTGGTGTGGTGTGGTGTGAAAGGGTGGTATGGTGTTTGGTGTGGTGTGGTGTGGTGTGAGAGGGTGGTAAGATGTATGGTGTGGTGTGGTGTGACAGGGTGGTATGGTATGGTGTGGTGTGAGGGTGGTATGGTATGGTGTGGTGTGAGGGTGGTGTGGTATGGTGTGGTGTGAGGGTGGTATGGTATGGTGTGGTGTGAGGGTGGTGTGGTACGGTGTGGTGTGGTTTCGCTAAATTCGCTAAGCTCTACGAGAATGAAGTACCTAACGTTCCAAAAGCATTAGTGAGAGACAGACGTACGGAGGCTCTCCTAGAAATGCTCCTTACCTATGAATACATCTGACTGAATACGTTAAGGTGGAGAGAGAGAGAGAGAGAAGGGGGGGAGGGAGAGGGGAAGAGTACTTAAGATAGAGGGATGAAAGTGGAAAGTGAGAGCGAGTGATAAGATCGGAGGCAAGCTGAGGGACGAAAAGGTCAGACTACTAGGAGAACGGAGGTCATAGTAAGGTGGAAAGACGATGTGAAGAAAAACAGAAAAGTTGATGGAACTGGCAGAAAGAGTAAGCTAAGGCCTGAAAAAAAATGGCGCCACCTCAAACCGTACTCACCATCTGTAAGCATCCCGAAAGTTGTTCTTTGGAAACACCCCTATGATACAGCCAAGATGCACACCACACACACCTCAGACACACCCCAGACACGGCTGCTGCCGGTGTGACAAAAATAAAATCGAAGCAAAAGTGTGACGCTCATAAAACTCTACGGTTACAGTTTCACGTATTTCATCCTTCAGAAAGGTAGACTGACTCTTAGAATGAATCACACAGTCAGGGACACACACGGATTTGGCCGTCCCTGTGGATGCAGCAAAAAGATAAAATAAGAAAATATAAATTAGAGAATGAGCAGGAGGAGAATAGTAAGAGTTAGAAAATTTATTAGCGGGGAAAATATGGATGGAAGAGGCTGAACGAAAGAGAAGACATAATTTGTAAACAAAAAGGAGAGCTGAAGGAATGTGCAGAGAGGGCAAGGTAAGGGAGGCGGCAATAATGAATGAGGAGATCGCAGTGAAGAGGAGAAGAAGAAGAAAAATAAGACTAAGGGAAATCTGAAAGGAGGGCAAGGTAAGGGAGAGGATGACGAATAGAGGGGGAAGCAGGGGTGGGGCGGGAACCGTGGTTGTCGGCGAGCTTACGATAGGGACAATTCTAGTATTCTATTCCAACTAACGCCAGATTATTTTATTCTGCTTAGAGGAAAACAAGAGCCTGAGAATAACATTAACATTAACCTTCTCACCATCGAAGCAGCACTAATGTTTTATTCAAGCAGCGGACATCCGACGATTTTATTCAGCTGGGAGTGAGTCATTGGAGCAAGAGAAGGTTAACCTATTTGCAGGATAAACAAGTCCCCAGCAGCAGACTGTTATCGAATGTTCTTGGCTTTTTTTACAGTTCATTCAAATATTCTTGTTTGTGAAATGAATGGAAGTGTGAAGGAAGACAAAAACATAAACAATCTTATACATAATTAAAAGAATGCTTATAAATGCGACCCTCTAGTGTGACTGTGAGGTGTGTGATAGATATGAGTGAACACAATAGCATAAACAAGTAATCCCATACACTACTTAACCTCAAGAAACTTTGTAAATATGGACCCTGGTGTGGGAAGGGGATTGTGAAGAAGAGAGGAGGTGCGGTAGGGTGAGTGAAAGGGTAACAGGGAAGATGTATGAGGTGATAAGACAGGAAATGAATGAACTTGGTAGTAATAGTAGTAGTAGTAGCAATAGTAGTAGTAGTAGTAGTGGTGATAGTAGTAGCAGTGATAATAATAGTAGTAGTAGTAGTAGTAGTTGTAGTAGTATTCAACTATCACTTCAACACAATGACTTGGTTTCTATTTTATTCTCGCTACCTTTAGATGATTCCATTCAAGAGAGACTTCCCGAACTGAAGGGATTCCATATAGCCCATTTACTACGAGGGGGGAGGGGGATCTCTTTACAGCTTAATAATAATCATCTAGCAATAATAGAATGATAGAAAGGTGTCATCTCTGTTACTGAGCTGAGCTGGTTGTGGGGGAGGGAGAGAGCCGTAGGTAGGGTGTGGTAAGATAGGGTGGGGTAGGGAGAAGATGAGGTAGGCTAAGTAGGGTAGGTAGGACGAGATATGAAGAGGACAGTGAAGGGAGAAATGGTGTAAGTAAAACGATATTGGTAGGGTGGTATTCAACAGGAGTCGGGTAGGCAGTTTGGAGTAGGCAGAATGAAGTAGGTAATGTGGTAGGCAGGGTGAGGTAGACAGGGTGGAGTAGGCATAGAGTGGGGCAGGCAAAATGAGTTAAGCAAGGGCGTGGTAGGCAGTCTGGGATAGGCAAAATGGGATAGGTAGTGAAGTAGGTAGGGTGGGGTAGGCAGGGTGGGGTAGGCAGCGGCAGGGGGCAAGGACTGGGCAGCACCCCAAAACCAGGCAGCCTCATTCGTGGTGTGGCTTGCCTAGTGCCCACACCTACCCTGCCTCACTCCTGCCTCACCCACCTGCCTTACCCCAACACCAGTGCAGTGATACCATGTGTGTGCGAGCTACTCTGTGACACGTGTACAGCTGTGTGACATCCCATCAGCTGTGTTTACATTCTGTCAGCTGTTTTTGTGGCCATGTGATTTTCCCACAAGCATCTGTTTTTGTCAGTTCACGAAATAGAAAGTCTCGCTGTCTGCCGTTTGAACCACCAGCACACCTCGCACTAACAAGGTAAGTTGATGGCTGAGCACGAACACCCGCATACACATGCATACTACGCACATCCCATGGTCCCTACGTGGTGGTGTCTTCTCAGTATAAAATAACACAGTGTTGGATGGATAAATATGTGAAGACAGGTAATTGTAGAATATTAATGCAGTGAGTAAGGAAGCGATTCAGTGACAGATGAAG
The DNA here is from genome assembly GCF_032717465.1 of Coenobita brevimanus. NCBI lineage: Eukaryota > Metazoa > Arthropoda > Malacostraca > Decapoda > Coenobitidae > Coenobita > Coenobita brevimanus. The sequence continues at coordinate 27,532,472 of NC_137051.1, read as the reverse complement.
AAAAATTCGAGACCAGGAGATAGTCGGAAAAATAAAAAGTATAATTAATGAAAATGAATAACAATAGAGGATAATTGGAAGTAGGAGTGGAAGATTAGATGAGAGAGAGAGAGAGAGAAGGAAGATGAAGGGAGGGGGAAAGACGGAGAGAAGGAAAGGAGTGAGAGATAGAGGTTCACTGTGTCGGTGTGAAAAAGAAAGTTAGTACTGTGTTCTCTCCCGCCTACCACCACCACTCCGTCACTACTACTATTACTACTACTACTACTACTATCATTACACCATTGCTACACTACTATTACTAGTACCACTATTAGTACAACTACCACCACTACTAGTACTACAACCACCACCACTTCTAGTACGACAACCACCATTACTACACCTACTACACCACCACCACCGCCACTACTACTACTACTACTACTACTACTACTACTACTGCTGCTACTACTATTACTACTACCACCACCACCACCACCACCACTACCACCATCACCACCACCACTTCAACTACTATTGTACTATCACTACCATATCGCTTTAACCACTATCATTCTTACCACTACACTCGTTACTACTACCACTAATATTACTCCAACACTATTACAGTTATCATAAGTACCATAACCACTGTCACTACCGCCACGAAACTATCACTACCATATTATTTCTACCGCTACCATTCTTGCTTCTACACCTACTACCACTAACAGGTACTTTTACGGTACTTACAACTACCTCTACCACTAACTACGACTATCACTAACTACCACTACACCAGTACAGAATAGCTGGTTAATCTTCACCTCACGAAACTGGGCCACTGCCACCACTTGAATATATGAAATCTGATGAGTATTGGTTATGAGGTAGGAATGAGTCTCCTTGGTTCCTAGTCAAAACAACTATCCAATCCTTTGACCGAGAAAACTGGAAGATTTAAGTAAGCGCTATTTACCACCTTCATACCACTTCTACCGCTACCATTTCTGCCGTCACACCTACCACCACTACCATTACCATTAACACCACTACGACACTGTTACAACTACCACTACCGCGCTACTAGTAATATCCTATACAATTACAACTACCACCACAGCCTCTATCGCTACCATCTTTGCTAATGGGTTAACCACTATTGCTTGCGTCAGTACCATAACCAACACCATAACTACAGCTTTCAGAAGTACCATTGCCCCTCCCATCACCACAACTACCATTACAGTAACACAAAAACAACCACCATGATCACAATAGTAAGCATATAGTTACTAGAGTCATTGCAGCATTAAGGAAAGTCATGCACACACACACATAAACTCTCTCTCTCTCTCTCTCTCTCTCTCTCTCTCTCTCTCTCTCTCTCTCTCTCTCTCTCTCTCTCTCTCTCTCTCTCTCTCTCTCCCTTTCTCTCTCTCTCTCTCTCACAATAACTGTGTATCATTCTCCACCACACCAATAATGCCTCCGTGAAACCAAAACACAACAGACCTACCCAAACCACGACACCACCACAGCAACCCCACCAAAACCACCCGTACCGCGCTGTATTATGCTGAAAAGAGAGAAAGAGAGAAAGAAAGAAAAAGGATAGATGTGTGAGACCTCGCTGACGAATCTGACAGACGTGTAAGAATTCCTAACACGGTGACATTTTACTCAAGACCTGCGCAGATAATGGTAAATATAAATGTAAATGTTAAAAAAATAGTGGTGTGGGTAGCTCTCTCTTCATCACACCAACCCCTTTATTACGATGACGTGTTACATTATTTTTGTTACCTTCAGATGAGTTTTAGTTTAAGGGTATTTTTTGTAGTTGGGGGGGAGGGGGGGTTAATGTAGACTGTATATCCAACCCCTTCCGTTTGACAAATCTCTTCTTACCTGAGTAGTAATCATTTCAAGGTAGCAAGAATATATTGTGAAAGGCCTTGAAACTGCCAACATCACTACCATTGCTTTCACTGCTACCCTCATCACTGCCGTTACCATCCATGTTACTTTCATCTCACGAATACCATCATCACTAGCAAATACGGGAATCACCACACATGCCATATAAGTGGGTGTGGTATACGTAATGCATTGTGGTTGCAGTGTGGTGGTACTGAAAGTTTGGTAGTTGTGAGGTACTGTGGCAGATGTGTGGTAGCAGTGTAGTGGTAGCTCTGTTTTGAGGACGTATGATAGCTAAGTGATAATGATATAACTATGTGGTAGTAAGGTGGTAATGTGGTGGTGGTGGTATTTAGTGGTAGTGTGGTGAAAGGGTAATTTTATGGAGGTGCCATGGTAGTGTGGTAATGTGAGAGTGTGGTAGTACTGTAAGAGTGCTGTGGTGGTGGCGTCATAGTGTGGTATTGTGGCGGTGGTAGTAAGGTGGTAGTGTTGAGGTGTGGTAGTACTAAGGTGGTGATAGCGATATGATGGCACTGTGGCAGAAGTTTGGTAATGGTGTTGCGGGTTACAAGGAGAACTTATGTGCGTTTCGGGTCAACGGGCGTACAAGAAGGGGTGAGTAAAAATGCGTAAGCCTGGCACTGAAGAGGCGATCCCACGGTGCTGATACTTACCTGCGTCTCAAGGCAAGGTGAAGGAGAGCAACACGAGCTTACTTTGTTTATTAGCTTTGAGGTTAATGGCTCAGTATTAAACTCCTGTGTGTACTGTCTGACGCGCTTCTCTCTTTGATCCTTCATCGTGATTCACTTCATGTATACAACGTTTTCTTGCGTTATCGGTCAATGACCTGCCAGAGTGGGGGCGTTTTTTAGGCTTCCTGCCACGACGGAGATCTGCAGCCCACTTTTTAACTGTGGAATGTGAAGGGTATTGTCCTAGTGTACATGCTGACTATGCGAGCACGAATCACCAAAGGCGTACTTTTCTCTTATGTTGGAAATTCATTGAAAGCACATTGCTTCATCTTAATATCTGCAGCGTCCGTGTCGACTTTAATCTGTTAAAACAAACATGAGATATAAACAACAGACGTAACAAACCAACAATGTACAAGTTCTGTGCCCATGAAACAGACATTACCATTGTGGGATCTCCCTTCAGGGCCAGGTTCAGAACTTTTATCACCCTCCCTATGAATATATGTGTGTGTGTGTGTGTGTGTGTGTGTGTGTGTGTGTGTGTGTGTGTGTGTGTGTGTGTGTGTGTGTGTGTGTGTGTGTGTGTGTGTATGACTAAGTGATTGATATCTTGCAGGTGCCGGTGAGTCTCCAGGCCTTTCTCATAACAATAATATCAAGGGAAATGTGTTAATTTGCACTATTGCACAAATGTAAATTGTCGCCTTTACTCCCTCCCCGACTCATTGCCCTTTTCAAATGCTCTCCCCAAGAAACCTCCACCCTAAAAAAATCAGGAGTTATTATTTTCTAAAGACTTCAGTCACATAAAAATGACCTGAGGAAAGTAAGGCTAAAGGAATTTGACATGAAAGACATAGATCAAGGTCAAACTGTCAAAATTTCATGAAGATGGAAAAGACAGAAACTCGAGTAGCAAGGCCTTTGTTTGAACAAAAGTATTTTTCCTTATTCCAATTATAAAATGTTTTGTTGGGTGATGAGAGGACTGTGGTATAAGGGAGGTAGTTTAATGGGTGAAATGTGGTAGTGTGGTAATAAAATGGAGGTAGTGTGGTGGATGAAAGGTGGTAGTGTGGTGATAGGAAGGTGGTTATGGTGTGATGGTGTTGTGGGTTATTTGGTGACAGTAAAGTGGGACTGTGGTGGTACTATGGTGGTGTAGTAGGAGAGTGGTGATGGTGTTGTGGTAGTGTTTGGGCAATGTGGTTGTAAATGACGGCTGAGTGGCAGTGATGTGGCGACAATAAAAAAAACTGTGTTGGAGTGGTGGTGGTGGTGGTGGTGGTGGTGGTAGCAGCAGTGTGGTGGTGGCATACTGGCCACGTGGAACAGGAAATGCAGTCATATGATGTATTACGAAGGTAGCATTAAACCCAAGGTGTGGTAGTGGTGTGGTAGGTGTGGTTGTGTGGTATGTATATGGCAGTGTCGTGATGTGGTATGTATATGGCAGTGTGGTGGTGTGGTATGTATATGGCAGTGTGGTGGTGTGGTATGTATATGGCAGCGTGGTGATGATGTGGTATGTATATGGCAGTGTGGTGGTGGTGCGGTATGTATATGACAGTGCTGTGGTGGTGTGGTATGTATATGGCAGTGTGGTGGTGTGGTATGTATATGGCAGTGTGGTGGTGTGGCATGTATATGACAGTGTGGTGGTGTGGTATGTATATGGCAGTGTGGTGGTATGGTATGTATATGGCAGTGTGGTGGTGTGGTATGTATATGGCAGTGTGGTGGTGGTGTGGTATGTATATGGCAGTGTGGTGGTGTGGTATGTATATGGCAGTGTGGTGGTGGTGTGGTATGTATATGGCAGTGTGGTGGTGTGGTATGTATATGGCAGTGTGGTGGTGGTGTGGTATGTATATGGCAGTGTCGTGATGTGGTATGTATATGGCAGTGTGGTGGTGTGGTATGTACGAGCATATGGCAGTGTGGTGGTGGTGTGGTATGTATATGGCAGTGTGGTGGTGGTGTGGTATGTATATGGCAGTGTGGTGATGTGGTATGTATATGACAGTGTGGTGGTGGTGTGGTATGTATATGGCAGTGTGGTGGTGTGGTATGTATATGGGAGTGTGGTGGTGGTGTGGTATGTATATGGCAGTGTGGTGGTGGTGTAGTATGTATATGGCAGTGTGGTGGTGTGGTATGTATATGGCAGTGCTGTCGTGGTGTGGTATGTATATGGCAGTGTGGTGGTGTGGTATGTATATGGCAGTGTGGTGGTGGTGTGGTATGTATATGGCAGTGTGGTGGTGTGGTATGTATATGGCAGTGTGGTGGTGGTGTGGTTTGTATATGGCAGTGTGGTGGTGGTGTGGTATGTATATGGCAGTGTGGTGGTGTGGTATGTATATGGCAGTGTGGTGGTGGTGTGGTATGTATATGGCAGTGTCGTGATGTGGTATGTATATGACAGTGTGGTGGTGTGGTATGTATATGGCAGTGTGGTGGTGTGGTATGTATATGGCAGTGTGGAGGTGTGGTATGTATATGGCAGTGTGGTGATGATGTGGTATGTATATGGCAGTGTGGTGGTGTGGTATGTATATGGCAGTGCTGTGGTGGTGTGGTATGTATATGGCAGTGTGGTGGTGTGGTATGTATATGGCAGTGTGGTGGTGGTGTGGTATGTATATGGCAGTGTGGTGGTGGTGTGGTATGTATATGGCAGTGTGGTGGTGTGATATGTATATGGCAGTGTGGTGGTGTGGTATGTATATGGCAGTGTGGTGGTGTGGTTTGTATATGGCAGTGTGGTGGTGGTGTGGTATGTATATGGCAGTGTGGTGGTGTGGTATGTATATGGCAGTGTGGTGGTGGTGTGGTATGAATATGGCAGTGTCGTGATGTGGTATGTATATGACAGTGTGGTGGTGTGGTATGTATATGGCAGTGTGGTGGTGTGGTATGTATATGGCAGTGTGGTGGTGTGGTATGTATATGGCAGTGTGGTGATGATGTGGTATGTATATGGCAGTGTGGTGGTGTGGTATGTATATGGCAGCGTGGTGATGATGTGGTATGTATATGGCAGTGTGGTGGTGGTGCGGTATGTATATGACAGTGCTGTGGTGGTGTGGTATGTATATGGCAGTGTGGTGGTGTGGTATGTATATGGCAGCGTGGTGATGATGTGGTATGTATATGACAGTGCTGTGGTGGTGTGGTATGTATATGGCAGTGTGGTGGTGTGGTATGTATATGGCAGTGCTGTGGTGGTGTGGTATGTATATGGCAGTGTGGTGGTGTGGTATGTATATGGCAGTGTGGTGGTGATGTGGTATGTATATGGCATTGTGGTGGTGGTGTGGTATGTATATGGCAGTGTGGTGGTGTGGTATGTATATGGCAGTGTGGTGGTGTGGTATGTATATGGCAGTGTGGTGGTGTGGTTTGTATATGGCAGTGTGGTGGTGGTGTGGTATGTATATGGCAGTGTGGTGGTGTGGTATGTATATGGCAGTGTGGTGGTGTGGTATGTATATGGCAGTGTGGTGGTGTGGTATGTATATGGCAGCGTGGTGATGATGTGGTATGTATATGACAGTGCTGTGGTGGTGTGGTATGTATATGGCAGTGTAGTGGTGTGGTATGTATATGGCAGTGTGGTGGTGGTGTGGTATGTATATGGCAGTGTGGTGGTGGTGGTGTGGTATGTATATGGCAGTGTGGTGGTGGTGTGGTATGTATATAGCAGTGTGGTGGTGATGTGGTGTGGTATGTATATGGCAGTGTGGTGGTGATGTGGTGTGGTATGTATATGGCAGTGTGGTTATGATGTGGTATGTACGAGTATATGGCGGTGTGGTGGTGGTGTGGTATGTACGAGTTTATGGCGGTGTGGTGGTCGTTCAGTATCCATGTGGGATCAGATACTGGTCATGTGGACAATCCCTCAGCAGTCAGGAGGCGGTGCGGAGTCCTGACCAGCGTTAATATTAAAACTGTCCCCGCATATTACATGAGAGCATCACTGCATGAATATACATTAAGTCATCAAAGTGCTACTACCTATACGCATTTTACTTCAACTTGTCCTGAAATTGCCATGTCTCCATCCTGAATGCTGAGCTGTAGCAGTTGATTAATACTAGAATATGATGCTAGTCACAAAGACATGCTGCGGAAAGGACGTAGAGCCTTAGCAATGTCTTTCTCTGCCACTAAACTAGACGAAAATTTAAACTGCAAAAGAACTAAAATCTCGGCCAGCTTAAGGTAAAAGGACTATAATAGGTGTGTCTCAATTTTTCCCCCCGAAATTTTCCGTACTCTTATTACACAGGATTGCCCATATGTTCTACACCAGTGGTACTCAATTGGGGGGACCGCGGTGAGCTTTTGTGTGGACCCCAGCACACTAGCTGCTAGTGGAATGGGTGGTTACCTGTACTTCTAGAATAAATGTACATTCAATGATTTTTTTTTTTTCCAGAGAAATGATTTCTGTAGTTTATTTTCATCAACATTTTTAGGCAAAAAATCCATGTAGCTTGAAGTAAATTGCAACGTGTGTTCTTATACCGTATGTCTCTTATTACCACATTTTGAATTAAGACTTTCATCCGGACCCTTGCAACGTAGGAACCTGTGTGTCTGGACCTTCACACATAGTAGCTGAGTACCCCTGTTCTGCACCATAAAAATTATTCGTTTTATTTGTGTGTTTTGCCCTTACCACAGTAGCCCGTTCCCTGAGGTCCAGCAGATCCCCTACATCCCACGCATCTTCACCTATCACCACTTTGGCGCTAATACCTACCATCCATATTGAATACATCCTAGGGCTGTATCATTCAAGTTGACGTGATGGCATTAGTGGGTGTGTTTTGGTGGCTTGTTGGTCGGTCTTGTGGAAGAGTAAAGTCTGAACTGTTTCTGGGACTGAACTCGCATCTTTCACACAGCAGATCATTTCCACAGCTGACCGCCACCTAAACATTATTTTCTGCTTGGAAGAAAAAAAAAAAAAAAAAAAAAAAGGTTATTGTTAATGCTCACGAGGTGGTTTAGGTTTACTCTGGCCGATCTCAGGCTACATATGGTAGTAATTTTAACGCCAATTCTCACTAGTAAATAATCATCAGCTCTGGTGTCGTTTGTTCATAGTCCTTCCCTGTTACGTGAACTAGCACACCCTAACAGCTGCCACATCTTGCTGCATATCTATTTGGGGCGGGAGAGTGAATGTAGATTTGGAGACAGAGAGAGAGGGAGATTGTTAAACACATCCATACTTCTCCTCGTTCATTGTTTTTGTTCTATGTAATGGCGGTCGTAAGGATCTGAAGTGTGTCTGCTTACGGTGGGTTAGGGTGAGAAACACTAGGTGTGTGAAAAGTATTTAACGAAAGGTAAGGATGTGTTTTGGCCGTACATGGATTTCGAGAAAGGGTATGATAGAATTGATAGGGAGGTTTTGTGGACTGTTTTAGGAGTGTATGGACTTGACGGTAGGTTACTAAAAGAAGTGAAAAGTTTTTATGTATATAGTGGAGCTTGTGTAAGAGTGGGACATACTGTGAGTGATTGGTTTCCCGTGAGAGTGGGGCTGCGGCAGGGATGTGTGATGTTTCCTTGGTTGTTTAATATTTATATGGATGGTGTTGTAAGGGAGGTGAATGCATGAGTGTTAGGTGGAGGTCTGAGTCTGGTGAATGTTGATGGTAGAGAGTGGAATCTGAAGCAGCTGCTGTATGCAGATGATACTGCACTGATGGCTGATTCGGAGGAGAGATTGAGACAGTTGGTAGAGGAGTTTGGAAGTGTGAGTGAAAGGAGGAAATTGAAAGTAAATGAGAATAAGAGTAAAGTGATGAAGTGCATACGAGGTTGGTAGATGGTAAGAGGATGAATATAGTTTTGCATGGTTAGTTGCTTGAGGAGGTTGGGTGTTTTAAGTATTTAGGGTCACATGTTGCTGTGGATGGAAGAATAGATCTAGAAGTGAAGTTTAAAATGAATGAAGCAGGAAAGTGTGAGAGAGTGTTTAGAATGGATGTAAAGAGAAGGCTGTATGAAGGTGTAGTGGTACCGACTGCATTATATGGGGCTGAAACACGGAAGATAGGTGTAGCAGAGAGGAAAAGTTTGAATGTAATGGAGATGAGGTGTCTGAGGAGTATGTGTGGAGTGTGAAATGATGAAGTGCGAAGGAGAACTGGAGTCGTTCGGGAGATGGCTAATCGAGTTGAGCTGAGGATGTTGCGATGGTTTGGGCATATGGAGAGAATGGATAATGAGCGATTGGTGAAAAAGATAACTAGATCTGATGTGAGAGGTGTAAGGCTGAGAGGAAGACCACGAATAGGATGGATGGGCAGTGTGAAGAGAGTGTTGGGGGCGAGAGGGATGTCTGTTGAGCAAGGAAGAGTGGCTGTGCGTGACGGAAATAAATGGAGAGAAATTGTGAATAAATAAATGATGACGCAGCCATGAGGGGATATTCTCCCGCATTTGGTCTGATCAGCTGATCAGGTCAGGTGCGGGTAAGGGGATGGGTCCATTATGATGTGGCAGGAGTAAACCAGCTCTGCTGTCGGGCCCTGCTGTGGATGTCACTGATTGCACTGCGCAGTTGACCCTCGTGCGGTGTGGTGCAGTGAGGATCTGCCCCTTTTCCCCTTTGGGGCTAAGATGCGAATGAATGTGTATTGAGTGGATGAGTAAATTGGGAGTGTGTCGTCCTGTCTCGGCTACCTCCCTTTCCTTGGGGAAAGCAGCCTAGGCATATAGATATAGATAGACCTTCTATAGTCTACCTTCTCTATCTATCTATTACTTAAATCTGTATCCCATAATGCGTCCTTGCTAGAGTATCTCGAGGTATATTTGTTTCTGTTCATGATGGACACAGAAGCATCCCTCGTCATTACACTCCTCCACCTCATCTCCCCACCTTCTTCCCAGCACAATTCTCATTTCTTTTTCCAGACACCGGACCCTCACGCACGTTATACTCTGTTCATCTTAACTAGACGCAAAATTGCCATCTCTCCCTGCTGAGCTGCAACAACCGATTAACACCCGGCTATGATGCAAGTCACGAAAAAGTGCTATGGAAATGCTCTGGAACCGCACTATTGTCTCTTTATGTCACTGAGCTACTAAAAATAATAATAATAATAATAATAATAATAAATTGCGCAAGAGCGAAATTATCCGCCAACTTCAAGTGAATGAAGTATTGTAGGTCTCTCTCTCTCTCTCTCTCTCTCTCTCTCTGGGTACGGAGGCTCCGTAACACCTCTTCTTTACCTGTTTATTTCCGCATCCCGTTCGTTAATAAGTTCCGGTACGTTGTTTATGCAGTATGGCATGAAAACACAAATATCATGAAAAAGAAATATAATGTAATGTATGCAGAATGAATCGTTAATAAACAGGCGCTAGAAAGCTTGGTAAGCTGATGAAAATATTGTCCATGGTCAATTTTTCTGGTCAAGTTCTCTTTCACTTAACTCCCCGAGAGAGAGAGAGAGAGAGAGAGAGAGAGAAGCAAAATCCCCTCTCTATTTCACTCAGGCCGTCTGTGGTAGGAGGTGAGGAGAACAGTTTCATTTTCTGACCTTGACCTCTGACCTCACCCTCCCGGTTTTAGTTCAGTGCCTAGATATTTTCCCAGTCTATCAACTCCCCAAATTTGGCCAAGCTGTCTTAAGTGGTTATCCCTTTACAGTGAGCTGAAGAGGCACGAAATAGTTGTAATAGGGTCGGTGGGGTGTGGGGAGGTGAGAGAAGGGGGAGGAAGGAAAGGGAAGGATGAGGAAGAGGAAAGGAGGAGGGAGAGGAAAGGAGGAAGGGATGTGATGGAGGCTGTGAGGAAGGAGAGGCAGAAGGAAGGGAAAGAGGGGGAAGTGGGAGGTGAATGGCAACCAAGGACGGAGAGTAAAAGAACCGAGCGAGAGGGAGAGAAGAAGAGAGAGAAACTAAATAAGAGAAGCAGAAATGACTAAAAGAGAGAGTAAAGTTAAAGTGGATTGATCTGAATTACACGCGGGAGAGAAGAAAGGATGATGAAAAGAGGACGGAAGAGGATGGAAAGAAGAGAATGAGAGAAAGAGAATGAGAAAGTAAAGGCAGAGTGATGGAGGGTTAAGAGAATAGAAAACAGAAGAAAGAGGGCATGGGGAAAGCCAAAATTAATGGGAGAGAGGTAGTAAAGGGAAAAAACAATGGTTGAAAATTTGAGAGAGAGAGAGGGGGGGAGGGGGGGGGAACTGTCCTCATGGATGCTGCATATGCAATGGCTGTGAGGACAGGAAGTTTACTCATTATTATTCTCGTAAGGATTGGGTCCAAGGAGAGGAATGGGGGGAAAGAAGAGAGGGAGATGGAGGAAGAGGAGAGAGGGAAAGTAAGAGAGTGGGGGACGGAAGGAAGATAGAAGGGGGAAGAGGAAGAGATAGACAGGAACAAGAGAAAGAAGAAAGAGGAGGGGGAGAAAGAAGGGAGATAGCAGGAGGATAGAGGGGGTGATAAGAGAAGGGGAAGAAGGGAAGACGGAGAGGGGGAGAAGGAGACAACAAGGAGAGAAGGAGAAGAGTGGGAGGAAGGATGAAAAAGAGAAGAGGGAGAGAGGGATAGAAGACTCAGAGGGAGAAAAGCGATATAGAAGAAGGGAGTAGGAAGAAAAGGGAAGGAGGAGGGAGACGGGGAAAAGGGAAGGAGGAGGGAGACGGGGAAAAGGGAAGGAGGGAGTAGGGAGGGGGAGAAGGAAGAGACAAGAAGAGAGGAGGGAGGGAGAAAAGAGAGAAAGGGGGAAAGCTCAAAGGAAAGGAAAAAAGAGTCAGCAAAGGTAGAAAGCGGAAAGAGAGGGAGAACTAAGGAGCAGAGGAGAAAGTAGCAATAGAAAATGAAAGGTATTTACTGGAGGAGTGGAAGGTAAAATAAAAAGAAAATGGATAGTCAGGGAAGAGACAGAAAATGAAAAACGAAAATATAAAAACAGAGTGGATAAGGAAGCGTGAGGTGGAAGTAGCAAAGAGACAATGCAGAGGAATGGGAGAGATCTTGATTTAAGTGATGCGAAAGAGGGAAAGAAAATAAGTGGACGGGAAAGGAAATTGGCACACGTAAAGAGAGAGAGAGAGAGAGAGAGTTGGCAGGAAGAAGCAGGGAGAAATGAACATGGAGATAAGAGGTGAGTAGGTGGGTGATAAGGTAGGTGGGTGTAGGTGGGTGTGAGACTGGTTCTGGGGTGGATGATCAGTGGAGTAGAGTGGCAGGTGGTGGAAATATAAGTGGGTGTTCTTTATAAGGTCCTTGGTGGGCGTAAGTGGGTGCAAGTGGGTGTTGGTCAATGGCAGTGGGTGTAGATGGATATGAGAGGGAGTAGGTGGGTGACAGTGGGTGAGGTGAGGGTGGTATTTGTTGCTGTGGGTGGGGTAAGTGTGGTGCGGGTGGCAGTGGGTGATGTGAGGGTGGTGGGGGTGTCAGTGGGTGGTGTGAGGGTGGTGAAGGGTGGGAGTGTGGTGGTGTGAGGGTGGTATTGTGGCGCAGGTGGGACTCTGGTGGTGGAGGGGTGCCAGCTGGAGTGAGTGGACAGCATGCCTAATGACGCACTGCCGCCGCTGTGTCAAGGAGCCTCTCTTTCCCGGACCTGTGCTGGGGGTAATGGTGGAGGTTGTGGTGGTGGTAGCGATGTGGTGGTGGCAGTGGTGGTGGTAGTAGTGGTAATGTGAGTGGTGATACTAGTTGTGGTTGTGGGCTGATTGATGGGATATGTGGTGGTGGCAGTAATGGTGGAGGCTGTGGTAGTGTGAATGCTGATGGTAGTTGTGGTAATGTGTAAGGTGATGGTGGTTGTGGTAGTGGGATGATGGTGGCTGTTGTGGTGATGGCAGTGATGATGGTAGTTGATATAGTGAGAGGTGATGGTAGCTGTGGTAATGGGTTGAGGGTAGTAGTTGTGGTGGTGGCAGGATGGTGGTAGTTGTAGTGTGAGTGGTGATGGTAGCTGTGGTAGTGAGTTGATGATGGCAATGGTGGTGGTGGTAATGATAGTGGTAGTTGTGACAGTGGGATGATGGTGGTAGCTGTGTCACTGTGAGTGGTGGTAGTAATAGTGGCATTGAGAGAGACAGTAAAAGTATTGATGAGGGTGATAGTGTTGTGATGGTGGTAGATATCAGTAATTATGGTAGTGGTAGTGGTGTAAGGGTGATGAATTTCAGGTTAACGATGGTAGTGCTTTGAGTGACGGTGGTATGTGTAGTAGAGATGGTAGTAGTTGTGATGGCAGGAATGATTGAAGCTAATGGTACGTACTGTGGGTTTTTTTTCTTGCTATTTCTTTCACACAGAGAGGAGTGTCTTTCTCCTTAAACACCAAATCATCAAGAATAGACGTAAACACAGCTAAGAAAAGAAACATTGTCTCTACTTTGCAAATCACCAGGTTGATGATGATTAGGCCGTCGGTGTGAGATACTTAGATGAAGGGCATTAAGAGCAAACTAGGAAGGTTTATACGTTTGTGTGTGTGTGTGTGTGTGTGTGTGTGTGTGTGTGTGTGTGTGTGTGTGTGTGTGTGTGTGTGTGTGTGTGTGTGTGTGTGTGTGTGTGTGTGTGTGTGTGTGTGTGTGTGAAAAAACAGAAATCTCGCTTATATTTCTGCTAGACGGAAAGGAGTGAGAGCAAATACATAAAATAATGAGTGGAGAAAAATCACCAGAGACAGACAGACAGAGACAGACACAGAAAGAGACTGTAAAGGGATAAAATAAGAGAAGAGAATCTGCTGGTACGAAAAACTCTGCTTCCACTCTGTCAAGTAGAGTTGTAGGAGTGTGTGGAAGGTCCCCGTGTAAACAATGATACACATTCACATGAAAAAAGACAACTCTACACAATCAGTACTTGTGGGAATAGGAGGAGCCAGGAGTTACCGTAATTACTGTGGTAACTGGAGTAACGGGGGTGGTTTTGTGCTAGTAGTAACAGTAGTAATAGTAGTAGCAGTGTTTGGGTGAGAAGTGATTGCGTAGACAGGGAACTAATGGTTAATTTGGTATTAGCAGCAAACTAAGGTAAAGACAGTAGTTGTGGAATTAGCGGTCAGTGAGGCGTGAGTGATAACACTGTGGTGGTGGAGATGTTTGTAGTTGTAATGGCAGCTGCTGTAATAATGGAAGTAGGAGCAGCAGTAGTAATAGTAGTAGCAGTAGTTATGACTGTTAAAGCAGAAGCAATAGTCACTGTAATAGTAGTAGTGGTGATGGGTAAGGTAATAATAACAATTTACAGCTACTGAAAGCTGTAGTTTGTACTTATTTTTGGATCCTACCTCACCCTGTCCTTGAGTGAGATAAAGTTCAGGATTGTGACCATAATGATAATGAGATGAGGATGAGCATGAGGATGAGGATAATTGTGGCTGTAGTGGTATAGGATAGTTGCGGTGGTAGTAGCAGTACTTACAGGATTGCGGTGGTATTAGTAGTAGCAGTGATAGGGTGGCTGTGGTACTGGTGGTAGCAGTGCTAGGATAGGTGTGGTAGTAGTGGTGACCTTGCCTCACCTGCAGAAGTGGCATTCCTCTTCCGATAATCGCCTGGCCACACCTACACCTGACCAAAACACATTTACGCCTGGGTATACTCACATCCGACCTGCCTACACCCACATCTAGCCAATGCACTCCTACACCTGTCCAAAACACATCAAACACCTGGGTACACTTACACCTGCCTACACCCACACCTGGCCAAAACACATATACACCTGACCAAAACACATCTGCACCTGGCTAAGTGTACACATGTTAATTCCTGCACCTGGCTTCAACAACATCTGACTCACTCGACTGACAACGTAATCCATCCCACATATGTCACACATATCCAAACACCTGTCACATATTAACCCACACCTGTCACATAATAGCCCACACCTGTCACATATTAACCAACACCTATCACATTTCCACTCACATCCTTCACACATGCACCTAAACCTGTCACATTTCCTACCACATAGTCATATTTACACCCACACCTGTCATTGTTTCACACACATTTACACACATCTATATCACACCTCCACCGACCCTCACACACACCAACACCCATAGTCTGATCCACACATTTCATCCCTACGCTCATACCCATTCATGCTGCACTCAACTACGTCCCACCCATCCACACCAACACATACAGTACATCTACCAAAGTCACATCCACACGGACACTCACACCTACACCCATCACAATCGTAGATGTAAGTATACCCACATCCACACCCATACCTACCTATATCACAGCCACACCCACACTCATATTCACACAGACTCTCATACCCACACACACTCAGCACCCACACCATACCCACACTCACACTCGCACTCACACCCCCACTCAGCTCTATTGTACACGCATCGACACCTACACCCACACGCAAAGCCACCCCCTTTGCACTCACACCCACCCACACATATACCCACCCACACCCACACCCACACGCAAAGCCACCCCCTTTACACTCACACCCACCGACACACATCCACCTATCACACCAACATCCACACAGATACCCACCCACACCCACACCCACACGCAAAGCCATCCCCTTTACACCCACACCCACCCACAAACATCCACCTGTCACACCAACATCCACACATATACCCACCCACACCCACACCCACACGTACACCCACACCCACACGTACACCCAGCGAATTAGCCAGCATGTCAGCGTGGGTGTTCCATTTTCCGGCAAGGAGCATCACAGTGTAACATTTCCCTCACCCCAGCCCGCATTCCTCAGTGACTTGTGCTTACCGCTGTCACACTCACACTCGCGGGTTGGGGGGGGGGGGCTGCCTGTCACAATGAAAGGCTGGGGGGGGGGAGAAAGAGCTGCGAGGTTGGGTGGGGTGGGTGACGAATTGAGGAGCTGGGCAGGACGGGTGTGGAGTTGGATACAGTACGTGGCTGTGAGACGAATTGAAAGATGGATGAAATGGGTGAGGGACTGGAATGAGTACGTTGTGGGGGATGGGTGAAGGATTCGAGGTTGACTGGTATGGGTGAGGAACTGGCTGGTGTATGTGGGAGTGACAGTGGATGAAGAGTTGGAGGTTAGACAGAAGTAAACAACTGGATGGTATTCGGTATGTGTGAGTGACAGAGGGACTGGGGTTGGGTGGAATGAGAGTGGAATTTGATGGAGTACGTGAGTGTGACGACGGGTAAGGGACTGAGTGGGATTTAGTGAGGGACTGGGTTGACAACGTGGGAGTGACAGCGAGTGGTAGGTTGGGGCTGAATGGGGTGGGTAAGGAAGTGGATGGCTTACGTCTGACAGTGAGTGAAGGGTTGGGTAATGGGTAGGATGGGT
Source organism: Coenobita brevimanus (assembly GCF_032717465.1). Lineage (NCBI taxonomy): Eukaryota > Metazoa > Arthropoda > Malacostraca > Decapoda > Coenobitidae > Coenobita > Coenobita brevimanus. The sequence goes on along the minus strand of NC_137051.1, from coordinate 27,516,510 downwards.
AAAGCATTATTTGGTGATATGCGTGGGAGTGATAGTGGGTGGGGGGTAGGGGTTAAGCTGGATGGGAGAGGATGGTGCACGTGGGTATAGGAGTGGATGAAGATTTGGAGATCAGATGACGTGGGCTGAGTACTTGGATACGACAATGGGTGAGGGGATGGAAGGTGTGCGTGAGTGTGACCGTGAGTAAAAAGCTGGTGGTTGGGTGTGATTCGGAGAGGACTGGATTGAGTACGTGGGAGTGGGAGTGGGTTGGATTGGTGGGAGATTGGATGGTGTACGTCGATATAACAGTGATGAGGGGTTGGAAATTGAGTGAGATATGAAGGGACTGGATGATGATGATGATGTGTGTGTGTGTGTGTGTGTGTGTGTGTGTGTGTGTGTGTGAGTGAGTGTATGAAGAGTTGATATATGAGACTACGAGGATTTGGCAATAGGCGAGTGGGTAAGCGACGTGCTGGTGTATGGTGTACGTAGGAAATCTGCTGAGCCTCAGAGAACGGGCTCGTAAGACTATTTATGCCCAGATTCGGACACACATTAGAGAAAGAGAGAGAGAGAGAGTGGACTTATGGATATGACTCGGTGGGTTGAGTGGCTGAGTGGCTGAGTGGATAAAGATGAAATTGTGTAGACTGTGAGAGTGGATGACTAGATGAAATGGGGTGGAAAATAGACGTAGAACTTTACCCTTATGCCTGTTGACTACCCGAGGATCATTAAGGCAGACAATAATTTTTTGCTGAGTTCCCATCGTCTCCTAGGATACGTCAAGTAATAATCGAATTTATATCTAGAGACCCAGCTACATTGATGGGTGAACCGGGGCAAAGGGAAAGCAGATTTTGGTGAGAGAGAAGAAGGTTTTGGAAGACTGCATATCCACTGTTCAAGGGTCACTTTGGCAGGATATCAATATTTGTCATGTCCCAGCGCCACTCTAGAGCCTGAAATAGTCGATGTTACAGCCAGGTCCCCAATTATACTGCTGGGTGAAGAGGAAGATGCGAGAGATGGAAGAAAAGAAGCATGGGGGAAGCAAGAGGGATGGGGGAGAGTGGTAGCAAGCATGAACACAAGGGTGGGGGGACTGGAGGGGCGCGGGGGGGGGGGATCCAGCAAGAAGATGAGTAGAGGGGGAGGGGAGAGCCAGTGGTGTCAAATGGAAAGCCAAAATTCCAGAATGACGTGTAAAAACCCAAGAATTAATTACCCTCTCACTAAGCTGCCACATCCGCCTCTTTCCACCCGGTCAAGTCCTCCATTTTGGGTCTAGATACAGGGCTCTTTACACAACTCACAGCTACAGTTTTGGGGGTGTGATTCTGGACTATAGTAGCAGCCAATGAGCTTTTTTCCGCATAGCCTAAGTAATCGTTAACTAGCCTCATTTTTTATACAAGCCTGTGGAAACTGGCTGCAACTTAATCCAGTATAGCGACCGTGACCACTGAGATATGGCACGAGTAAGGCTCTAGATTTACAACTTTCTTTGAGTTTATAGACACTATTTCTTGCATGTACTCAAAACGTCATTCATAGTTACGTACACCTCACAATCAATCTTTCGCTAATGAAAATATAGTAAAATACGAAAACAAAACAGTTTATGATGGTAAACTGCTAGGTCTGAATGATGGTGAGGAGGAGGTGCTAGGGAAGAAGGGCTCATATTAATACCTATAGACTACAAGACGGTCATTAAAACAGTAAACTTTTAGAGAAGTCCCAGTTTTCCCCTTGAATATCATCTACAACAATCGAATTTATATCCAGATTAATATTTTCTTATGGAGACTTGTTTACCCTGCAAAATGGTTAAGCTCCTTGGTAAATACGGACCCAGGACTCGTGGTTGTCTCCACATCAACGCAAAAAACATTACATCAACGGTGCTTTCCCTTCCCCCGTGACTCACTGCGCAAACTCGCATGCGTAATGGCCGCTGGGGGTAGGTGTCCGCTTCTCAATTATTTTGTTATTTTCTCCCTTCTCCTTCGGCTGCGTAACTATAATTTCCCTTTGGCTCGATAATTCGCAAGTTCTTATTCGGGATTAGTGAAAATTCGCGTTGAAGGCCGAGCTGGGAAGAGTTAGTTGACTGTATCACTGTTTTCTGTTACGGGGAAATTTCGGCACTTGTCAACCACATCGGAATGTCGCCTTCTGCCCCCTCCCGCCTCTTTCCCCTCCCCTTCTCTCTTTCCCCCCCTCCCTCCCTCCCTTTCCCCCCCCTCTTTCCCCTTCCTTCTTTCCCCTCCTCTCTCTTTTCCCCCCTCCCCTTCACCCCTTCCCCCTTCCCCGCAACCCCCCATCGCCAGTTTTCCATCGCATTCCTCCTGGTCGTGGTGTGGAACCGCCTCGCTCATAGGTAAGAGAAACACCTCGTGGCAAATGCCTCCCCCCACAAACCCCCCTCCTTTCCCCCTGCTCTCTCTCTCTCTCTCTCTCTCTCTCTCTCTCTCTCTCTCTCTCCATTTACTGTACGAAGGTAAATGGAGTTGCAGAACCTCCCTTCCCTTTAATTATCTGTCTTCATGATTCCTGTGCAGTCGATATTTTACCTAATTACTTCCTCTTTTTTATTTCTTCCGCCTTTTACTCCCTCACTTCCTTACTGTCATCTCTCCTATCCTATCTCTTCTTTTCTCTTTTTTTATCTCTCTCTCACCTCATTCTCTTCGTTCCTTCATTGTTTTTCCTGTCTCTTCCACCTTTGTCCTCTGTGCCTCCTTCTTTCCACCACCTCATCCTCATCCTCCACATAGCATCTCTTTTCCTTCTCCTTCAGTCTCCCTTCATCTTTTCTTTCACCCTTCCCTTTCCTCCCTACTCACCTCTCACTCGCTGTCCCATCGTATCTCTCTCTCCCTACCCTCTTTCCTTCTCTGCCTCTCCCTTCCACCCTCTTCTTCCTCTCACCTCCTTTTCGCCTTTGCCCACCTCCCTGTTCTTCTCCTATTCATTGTCCTGTTAAATATTACAAACCTGAACATTTACCAGTTTCCATATCCCCTCCCTTATTTCTCTCTCTCTCTCTCTCTCTCTCTCTCTCTCTCTCTCTCTCTCTCTCTCTCTCTCTCTCTCTCCTCTTACCCATTCCTCTCCATAGCGTCTACTCTCTTTTCCATCCCTCTCTCTCTCTCTCTCTCTCTCTCTCTCTCTCTCTCTCTCTTACCCATTCCTCTCCATAGCGTCTACTCTCTTTTCCATCCCTCTCTCTCTCTCTCTCTCTCTCTCTCTCTCTCTCTCTCTCTCTCTCTCTCTCTCCTCTTACCCATTCCTCTCCATAGCGTCTACTCTCTTTTCCATCCCTCCCCTCCTCTCTCTCCCCTCCCTCCCCCCTTCCACCCCCTCCCTCATGATGTCAACAAACTGGGAACAACAACAACAACACGAAGTAAACAAAACATTCCCGGCATTCTTGTGGTGAGAGAGAGAACCGGACCTGCGTAAGTCGTGTCACTGGGGGGAGGGGGGCTGTGTGCGTGCGTGCGTGAGCGTGCGTGAGTGAGTGTGCGTGGGGGAGTATGTAGGTGAGTGGACGTGTGTGAATGGGTGAGTGATGTGTACGAGGGTGTGTGAATGTAGGAGATATATGTAGGTGTGTGTGTGTGTGTACAGCAGTAAGCCACGGCAGAGTACGAGCAGGAATGTTAATGACGCGCCCTCAATAATTGTCTCCTGTAGGTGCGGTACTACAGGGCTACACACACACACACACACACACACACACACACACACACACACACACACACACAATCTTTTCCTATCCTCAGTTGTTACTCTTCATTTTTCTGTTGTCAGTCTTTCCCATTCATACTTTCTTTTTCTTTTCTTTTTTTTCCTCTCTTCCTTTTCTACGTTTCTCTTAGTCATATCAGTTCCCTTTTCCCTATCTCGTTCGTAGTAGCTTTCTCTTCAGTTTACTCTGTTTTTCCCTCTTCTACCTCCATCTTTCCTTATCTTTGCCTCTCTGCTTTCCCCCCACATCTATTTCTCATAAAGTGCGCTCTCTTTTCTCCATTCTTTCTTGCTTTTCCTTCCCTCCTCCTTTCCTTTCCCCAGCGTTAGTCTTCCCTTTGCCCTTCTCCCCCTACCCAACTACTGTATATGTTGTCTTACCCCACGACTAGCTTTCCCTGCCTCACCCTTCCTTAGCCTGCCTTACACCTCTTGATAGCTGACCTTTTGACCCTTATCATGCTCTTTCCATACCATTTCCTGTTTCATCATACTGTCTACCCTTCCTGCCTCACTATACCCTGCTTACCCTTCCCTGCCTCACTGTATATTTGCCTTACCCTTCCTTGCATTACCACACACTGCCTTACCCTTCCTTACCTCGCCATACCCTACCTACCCTTCCCCCCCTCGGTATACACTGTGTTACCCTACCCTACCTTGTCAGATCCTGCCTGCCTCTCTCTGCATCATTATACACTACTTTAACCTTCCCTGCTTCGCCATACCCTACCAACCCTTCCCTGCCTCATTATACACTGCCTTAACTTACCCGTCCTCGCCATACCCTGCTTTAACCTTCCCTGCCTCAGATACCCTACCTTTCTTTTCCTTGCCCCACCGTACTGTAATCTACCTTTATGTGCCTTATGCCATTGCTATGTTACCTTTCCCAAGCTGCATCACCCTCAACAGCTACCTTGTTTAACCTTATATGCCTTAATCTTTTTTACACATTGCCTTATTCAACTCCCTACCTAACATCTTCACTACCTTACCTTGCCTACCCTGCCCTTCCCCATCCTGCCTGCCATGCGATAACTCTTTCTTCCTTGTCTTTCCCCAGCCTTCGGTAAGGGGCACTCCTAATAAGGCTGCCTGAAAAAAGGTTCACTCCCGTTAAGGCATAGTCAAGTACACGAACCGCATAACGCCTTCACCAACCACTACACTTGACAACACGCACATCAAAAATGTGTGTCGAGGTGTACGTATGAATAAAAAAAATAAGTTAAGGACTACATGCAGAACGAAAGACCTGTGGTAATTTTTATGCGTCTGACATTGAGCAGACTTGATAATTCGTTCCTTGTGGCCCTGCAGTCCTCCAACCTTTCATACACCTTCACTTGTCCCCACTTCGGGCCTGATACCTACTGTCCATACTGAAAACATGCTAAGGCCGTTCTGTTGTGGACTGGTTGTGATGGTAGAGAGACAGTGGTTACAAACGATCTCCATGAGTGAAGGACGGGTTAGAGACAGTGTTCATTAATGCGGTTTTTGAACAAGCACGGAATAGTGTAACGATGAGTTGATTTAATGCAATAATGAGTTCGTAGTGTAGCCTTCATATGAGACCCTTAGAAAAGCAGTGACCTCTCAACCAGTCACTTGTTCTTTTTCAAGTATTACGATGTTCCCATATATTACCGTACAATAACTAGTCTATTTTAACGACTGTCTGGATCAAACCTGAGTTGATCACCCCTCCTAAAAAAATAAAAAAAAATAAAAAAAAAATCTATATTCCTGTATGTTATTTTTGCAATTTGTCAGTAGTACAAAGACACAAATAACATACCGTAGAATAGTAAGGTTTAATAAGCAACACAAATCTCTAAGGATGAGATGCCACAAGTTCTCCCCATCTGATAACACTGCACAACACTGCACCCAGCAACATCCTTGACAACTTGGCAGTGGAGTGCAGCATGGTTGTATATGAAGACTTTTATTACATTACCTTTGACATGTTTTCACATATATATTCAGGTACTGGGCTCACACTATCATCATATTCCATTAGGGCCTCCTTCACACTATCTCGACCTCGTCATCAGCAATATTTTACGGCAATAACCTTGACATTCCTTAAAGCTGCAAATCTCGTCTCTCTCAGTATCAAGAAGTTCCAATACGGCTGCATTTCTTACGACTACATTCCTCGTCTCTCTCAATGTCAGAGCATTCCATCAACTCCTTCAGTAGAAAATAGAATATATGATGAACGTGGCTGTCCGACCTCACAGTACAGTAAAGCAGAAAGCTACCAATGCATTCCTGATACAAAAAAAAAAAATCTTGTTGGCAGTAGTTTTATATATTGAATTTCCTGGGCTCTTATTCTCGTCGGTTAAGGAAGCTCCCTAGCACTTCTTCCTTTGCGGTTTATTTTGTTAGTGTCCCTAACTATAGTCTTTTGTGTTATTTAAATCATTCTAATATGCCATTACTCAACATATATAACGTATAAAACTAAATCAGTTGGCCGTATACTAAAATAAAGCGCTGAGGAAGATTTTAGGGAGCCCCCTTAACCGACGACAATATGCGCCCTGGTTTTATCCATTTCGGGTGCGAAATGATGAAGTGCGAAGGAGAACTGGAGTTGTTCGGGAGATGGCTGGTAGAGTTGAGCAGAGGGTGTTGCAATGGTTTGGACATATGGAGAGAATGGATAATGAGCGATTGGTGAAAAAGATAACTAGATCTGATGTGAGAGGTGTAAGGCTGAGAGGAAGACCACGAATAGGATGGATGGACAGTGTGAAGAGAGCGCTGGATGCGAGAGGGATGTCTGTTGAGCAAGGAAGAGTGGCTGTGCGTGACAGAAATAAATGGAGAGAAATTGTGAATAAATAAGTGATGACGCAGCCCTGAGGGGATATTCTCCCGCATTTGGTCTGATCAGCTAGTCAGGTCAGGTGCGGGTAAGGGGATGGGTCTGTTATGATGTGGCAGGGGTAAACCAGTTCTGCTGTCGGGCCCTGCTGCGGATGTCACTGATTGCATTGCCCAGTTGACCCTTGTGCGGTGTGGTGCGGTGAGGATCTGTCCGTTCTCCCCTTTGGGGCTAAGATGCAAATGAATATGTTTGAATGGATGAGTAAATGGGGAGTGTGTCGTCCTGTCTCGGCTACCTCCCTTTCCTTGGGGGAAGCAGCCTAGGTATATAGATAGATAGATAGATAGACATTTTTATTTTTTCCGCTACATAATTTTATTCAGGTTAGGACAGGCTCCGGGTAGTGAAGGGGTTCGTGAGGGCTACGCTTAACTCCCCCAGTTCATAAAGTCTCCCCTTAGATAAAGAAAATCGTCTGTAGGTAGCAACAATAAAAAATGGTACGTCATCTTCACGCATCCTACCCTCACCTGCCCTGCCTCCACCTGTCCTACCCTCACCTGTCCTACCCTCACCTGCCCTACATGCACTGAGCAACGCAGTCTAAAAGTATTCCTTTCTCGATCCCCGCGCCATCACCGCTTTCCATTACCTCGACCTTCACAATAACGCTGCCTACTCGTCTGTGTTAGTTTAGTGCATTCACCTCTGCAGTGTTTAAATATTCCCCTCACATTATACGCGGGATTCCAGGAGCGCGATTCTCACAGCAAGCGGCCTTCCCATGTGCATTATTTTAACACAATGACCTTTGCAGTCTTACCATTTAGACCTCTCTCTCTCTCTCTCTCTCTCTCTCTCTCTCTCTCTCTCTCTCTCTCTCTCTCTCTCTCTCTCTCTCTCTCTCTCTCTCTCTCTCTCTCTCTCTCTCTCAGCATCGTACCAGCTTCTGGTCCTTTCATCACAAGGGCCATTTTCCTGCTTTAGTGTGGTTACCGCTGCACGACTTATACAGGTCGCAAGGCCTTCTCGGACTTTCTGGAAGGGTTAGAGGCGGTCTCCAGTAACCCTGTCAGCCTGGGTCTTCTTCAATAGGCGGCAGCTGGAATACACTCCCCAAGCGTCGCATAACCCCTTCACTACGGTGACCACTTTCCACGTCGTATCTGTTGTAAAAAGTGATTTTTTGTGTAAATGACCCTCGTACTGTAGAAAGGCATTAATTCTAAGCCTTCTTGTGGATACCGATCCAAGAGAGGGATGTCTTCATGTATGGCGCTGATATAACCAGCCGGCTCCACCATCTGATTATCGAAATGTCCATCAATCTCTCCCTTATCTCCCAAAAGGAGAATAACGGAGTGCAATAGGGCAACTTAAGCCTGCAGTCCACTGGGTTCACGTTTATATGGGCCTGGGATTGCAACTGTTACTACTGCTGCTGCTGCTGCTTGCAGATAGCGACATACGATTTTGTTCAGATAAGAAGAGAGTTGAGGTAGTTCAAGGTGGTGGTGCTTGGCCTTGACACTATGAAGAGCACCGCGGCCTTCACAGCACAGCACACCCCCAACATGACCATCTTCCTTCCCCTCCCCTTCCGCACCCCTCCTCCTTCTCTTCCCCCACCGGACGTCATTCTGGGCCGGTGAAAATGCGGATGTTTGAGGCTCCGGCGTCCGTGCGTCCGTCCCGCGGCGTCCTACTGAGCCCGTTATGTCGGCCGTGAGGGGGGGTGCTGGCGGCCTTCACAGCTGGACACCAAGAGGACCGTATTTACAATGCCTCCCAAGCTTAAGCAGTGCACAGGATTGCTTGTGGATATATTTGTCATCACTCATACACCTGCCATACATTTCATAACAAGCTATGCTGAATTTATCATGTGAATCAATACCAAAAGATGAACTATGCGCGATGATAATAAATTGCACTGGATACCTGAATCATGCAGGTTGGCTCAAATACTTCATAAATACAATCAATGGCCGCGCCGGGACCATCTTGTGGGTGATACGTGACACATGCGGACGTGATGCCTTGACCCCTTCACTCCCATAACGTGTTAGTCTGTTTCTCCCATGGTGCCGGAGAGGGACGCCTTCACGTGGTTGCATGGATATTACTAAGCAACTCTTCTGCCCGGTTAATGAGAACGTACCGTACCTCAGCTCCCTCCCTATCTCCTGACAACTTTAGCCTGCAGTCCATGGGGTTCACGTTTCAGATGAACCTGGCATTGCAACTGTTACTGCACTACGACAATTATTTCCATCTCCAGGTGATTTTAGTCAGCTTTTGAGAGACTCCTTGAGCCTGAGTGGTTAGATGTAGCTTTCATTAATCCTTTCGCTACGACGCGTCTCCCCTAAGCTGCATGAAACCATCTGCAACAGCAAGGATACTCAAAAAATGCAAAATACGTTACGGCATTGAGGGGATTGCGGAAGAGGATGCGTTGTGAGGCTGCTGAACATGCTGAGAAGGAAATAAGATTAAACGTCATCCTACGGACACAGGGTTGAGGGTGTAATGCGGCTCAATACGGACGTGTGGTGAGAGCTGCGTTTATCATGTAGGGTTTATGGACGGATCAGCGAGATTGATGATGTCACACGGCTCTTGCCAACGTATTCTGAGGCTTGAAGACGTATTAAGGTGTGCATTCCAATTTTTCTTTCGTATTTTCATTCTCGCCTTGTGTTCTTCTTTCACTCTTTTTCCTCCACCACCACCTTCACTTCCGTCACCTCTCTCTCTCTCTCTCTCTCTCTCTCTCTCTCTCTCTCTCTCTCTCTCTCTCTCTCTCTCTCTCGTGACCATTTTGCCGCTCCATCACCTCCATTTGAGCTATCTCACATTTGCTCTATACGGACCAGAGTCACTTACTTCTGACTCCCTCCTCACTTTCACTCACTCACTATCATTTCTCACGCACAGTCTCCCTCACTCACTCTCCACATTCACTGCTCATAGACTCACTGTTGTACTCAACCTCGCTCACTCACTCATATCTCAACACAATCACTCTATTCTCACCTCATCTTCAATATCATTTTACGTTCTCACACTTCCACACTCAGTCTTACACTCTTCTCCTACGCTCACACTTATTCTTCCTCACTACCTATTTCTCTCTCTCTCTCTCTCTCTCTCTCTCTCTCTCTCTCTCACCCCTACACTTCAGCCCAGTCCAAACACACTCTCTCTCCATCTATAAACACACTTAGCTGTGCCTACGGAACCCATACAAACTGTCCTATATTCACTGTCCAAACACACACGGTACCTCACATTTCACACACACACACACACACACACACACACACACACACACACACACACACACACACACACACACACACACACACGTCCTCCATTCAGCCTTCTCACTACCCCAGTACCCTGTTTCCCTTTTTCATCATCCTTTTTCCATTTCTTTTCCCTCCTTTTCCTTCTTGCAACCCTCCTATGCTCGGAACAACTCTAGTTTTCTACTCCAGACGATTTTATTCAGCCGAGAGCAATGGAACCTGAGTGTTAATTCATCCTTTACTCTTTAATTAGACTCACCTGACTTATGATCCTTAAATATTTACTAGAACATCTTAAAGGACTCCTTGTACAAGCACTTCCTTAACAATTATCTTTATTTATTTATTTATTTCTGTATTCATATTATTATTTATTTACATCATTCTACTTGTTTTTAAACAGGGCTTAAACGCTCTTATGAGAAATTCTGTACTAACTTACCTATCGTGAGCTTGTGCCGATGTGACGTCAGTTGGAGCCAGTGCCAGCGTGAGGCAGGGAGTGGATTGTGGCTGGGGAAGAGAGAGAGAGAGAGAGGGGGGGGGGAAGGGAGGGGAAATAAATAGAATAAGACAGACGGGGTCAGGGAGGAGGTGAAGTGGCGTGAGGCAGGAAGGAGGGAGACAGGGTAAGGCAGGGTAGGAATGAACCAGAGTGAGGCAGAGTAAAGCAGGCTCGTTTCTGTGTCACTGAGATTGCGTCACGAGAGCTATATTTGAGAGCAGAGCATCCTCCCCTGCTTATCTGGTGGAGCGAGGGCAGACTGGGGCCGAGAGGGAGAGGAGAGAGGGATGGAGGAGGGGAGGAGGGAGTGAAGGGAAAGGGGGAGAGCAGAGAGGGTAAGAGAAGAGAATGAAAGAGGCCGATGTCTGAGAAGGAAAGAGGGAGGGGAAGAAAGGAGAGGGGGACGTAGGAGGGAAAAAAAAGAAGAGGGATGGGATGGGAAGAAAGGGATATAGATGGGGATGTAAGAGAGAAAGAGAGAGAGAGAGGGAGGGAGGGAGGGGGAGGAGAAGATAAAAGAGGGACGGAGAAGAGAGGGAAACGGGAAAGGGAAGAAGAGAGTGGGAAAGCAAAGTAAAACAAGAGATGTGGAGGACGTGAAGAGGAGAGATGGATTGAGAAGATCAGAAAAGGAAAGATAAAGGAAGGAGAGTTAAACAAAAGAAAAGAGAGCAAGATAGAAGAGGATGAGAAAGAATAACAGACATCAGACAGGAAGGAGAGAAACAAGAAGAAAAGAGGAGAGACGGAAAGAGAAGACGAGACGTGGGAGGAGGAGAGGAAGAGCGAAGAAGGAAGTGAGGGAAAGAGAAAATGGTGAAGAAGAAAAAAGGAGGAAGAAAGCAGGACAGATGCAGACGGGAGAAAAGACAGAGAAAGAGGGAAAAATGACGAACCTAAAAATAGCATTGAGATTAATTATTTTTGAAACATTACACATAAAAGAACTACAGCAAATTCTCGGTGTAATATATTTTTGCTATTAAAGCCACAATAAACTTCTGAGTTGTTACCCATTACCGTTCCATTGCTGCCTATTTAGATGATTGGACAGCTTCCCCCAGTTTACTATACCAATTGTGTGGGGGGAAAAGTTGTCGTATTTTGAAAAGCATACCTCGCATACAATGAATACTGTCCATAAGTGCAACATACAATATATTAGTATCTCCGTATTACAGTAATCTCCTTCCTTCTCCCCCTCCCCCTCTCTCTCTCTCTCTCCTTTTCCCTCCCTTCCTCTTCTCCCTCCCTCTCTTCGCCTCATCCTCTGCCACTTTATCCCTCCACTTTCGTCTGTTTCTCCCTCCCTTCCTTCAAGAAGTGTAAAAAAAAAAAAAATCTAGGGGAAGGCAAGGAGAGAGGGCACTGGTGGGAAAGGCTTGTCGCTGACCATACTGCTCTCTCTCTCTCTCTCTCTCTCTCTCTCTCTCTCTCTCTCTCTCTCTCTCTCTCTCTCTCTCTCTCTCTCTCTCTCTCTCTCTCTCTCTCTCTCTCTCTCTCCTATTTCTTCTTCTTCTCTGCTACTACCATTACTACTACTACTACTACTACTACTGCTGCTGCTGCTGCTGCTACTACTGCTTCTTCTACTACTACTGCTACTACTTCCACTTGTACTACTACTACTACTGTTACTACTACTACTACTACTACTACTACTATTACTACCACCACCACTACAAATCTCCCAAGCCGACTTAAGACATCTTCCGACAATCCAACACAACTTGAGACGTCCTCGTACTGAAGGGATTAGCGGATACAGTCTATTGGCCGTCATAACGATTAGTAATAATGAGATCTGAGAGAGGAAGAACGCAGGGAAATCTAAGAAAAGGCATAACAATACAAGAGAGAGCGAAAGAGAACAGATGGAGGCAGCAGACGAAGGAAGTGCGGAGGAATGATGAACAGAGAACAAGAGAACGACGGAGAACAGGAAGCCGCACGAAAAATGATGTCAGCAGAGAACATATATAACCAGGAGATGGGGAGGAGCGATGAAGAACAGAAAGGCACTGAGGAAATAACACGACAGAACAAATAATGAGGAAGTGTTTGGGAAGAGACACAAGGAAGTAAAGAAGAGAATTAAGAAGAGAGGAAGGCAACAAGGAAGCATAACAAAAAGGAACAAAACTGGCGAAATCAAGGATAAGGAAGAAAGCAGAGAAAACATATCATTATTATTATTATTATTATTATTATTATCATCATTATTTTCATCATTACCATTATTATCATCATTATCATTGCTATTGCTGTTATCATCCTCATTCCTATCATCGTTATCATCATCATCAAAATAAAAATAATCTTCATCGTCATCTAAACCAAACAATAAAACTAGTGGATAGGAATTGAAAATAGGGTAAGGGAGTGAATGAAAGGAAGATAACCACAGAGGAAAGAGAAGTGAAGGAAAAATATCAAAGTGTAAGAAGTGACAGGGTGTGACGATGGGGGTAGGGGTGGGAGAGGGTGTTGGAGGGGATGGGGAGGATGGGGGTGTGAGGGAGGGTGAGGGGGGATGAAGGGGCAGGGGTGAGGGACGTCCTTGCTGCGAGGGGAGGACACAAGAGGGGCAGTGTGGCGATTTGATGATGCAACTATGGCACGGCATTCTTCAGGTGTGTGTGTGTGTGTGTGTGTGTGTGTGTGTGTGTGTGTGTGTGTGTGTGTGTGTGTGTGTGTGTGTGTGAGAGAGAGAGAGAGAGAGAGAGAGAGAGAGAGAGAGAAGGTATAAATGGTAAGGAAATGATATGCATGGATGAGAGAAAGGAGTGTAGGGACGGGTGGAATAGGGTAGGATAGATACAAAGAGGAGGCAAGGAAAGGGTGAGAAAGAGTAGAAAGGATAGGGTAGGGTAGGAAATGGAAGGTGAAGGAAGACGTGGGGTGAGGTAGGAGGTGTATGTGTAACCTAGAGAAGGACGTGGGAAGTGTGTGTGTGTGTGTGTGTGTGTGTGTGTGTGTGTGTGTGTGTGTGTGTGTGTGTGTGTGTGTGTGTGTGTGTGTGTGTCATAGGGCAAGGTGTATGAGAGGGAAAGGCGTATGTGTAGTATGAGATGGAATGTTTACGATATCGAGAAACAGATCTATGTATACTAAGAATGAGTGCATGAAAGAATGTGCTGGAGGGGGGAAAGGGTAAAGAGGGGCTTGTGAGTTAAAGGCATATGAGTAGTTGTGTTAAATAGGGAAGCATATACGAAGGGTGCATTACGCAAAGGAGGCGGAGTACGTATGGAGACCTGTGTAGGATGAAGGAGAGATTCACAAGAGGTGAGAGCGCCATGATAAGATGGGTGAGGGGCATATGTGAGGCAGAGGGAGACAGGCTGAGGAATGGAACTTTGATAGATGTACCTAGAGGAACAAAATTTCGCTTCATTGTACAGCATACGGGTCTACTTCGCACTTTGGAAATATGTCACCGTCCTCTCTGGCGTATCATAACAGTCATCTATGGGTAGAGACACATATCAAGCCTTTCTCAGCTTAAGTTTTTAACCTTTCAGCCAACAGAGGAAAGTGAGCATGTATTTAGAAGAAACCCTGACTCTGCCTACAGGGATGAGGTTGTTGGAATACGGTTATGATGGTATTAACAGTTTAAGGCATAATGATTTTGTGGCTGTATTATCAAAACTGATTCTCGAAGATGTCAGCAAGCTCTTACTTTGTGATAATCAGTTCTAAAACACCCATGAAGAAATGAAGTGGCTAGATTGTATTTCACGTCGTGTAATATAGTTAGCAATGAGAAAAAAAGAGAATTTATTTTATTTCTTGACTTGTGTTGCAATAATGTAAAAGATTATGGGTTTGCCTTCCCCCCGATATGTCAGGTTTAATAATGCAACCCTAAAACGTCGACGAGGAACTGGGCTATGATAGGAATGTGTGGGAGGAAGAGAGGCAAAGAATGGGGGCTTTTATATCACCACTGACTGCTTGGCCATGGGAGCGGGTGAGGCGCTCTTAGGAATGGGGTTATTGTGAGCAAGCACGTATGAAGAGAGGCGATTGTAAGCTTCCTTTTGTGAGTATAGGGCCAAACGGAACTGATCTGTTATTCGAGTATGGTGTGAAGTGAAAGTAAAGTGTTAGAGGAATAGTGAGGAGGCGAAGAATTGAAGTATTGATCAGTTAATAGAATTTGTGTTGGAGTCGTGATGATGAGGCTGTTACGGGGAAGACTGTACTTTTATGTCGTTCACGGGATAAGGGTTAAGTATAGTGTTGGCAGGATGTGAACTTATGAAAATATAAAAAGACAACTGTAGGCAGCCAAGATAGAGCTGTTTTGAGGGTCTGTGTTACTAGGGAAATGAGTATTGAACTAAGAAGAACTTTTCCAAGAATCGAGTTTCTGAAATTATGAATACGTTAAGAGGAGAACTTCAACGAGGCGCCATAAAACTGGTGTAAGAGAGGTGATTCGGCGACGCTGTGAAGATGCTACGAGGAAGGCTGCGGGAGAGGTCGCTTATGACCCTGTTGCTTTGAGGCCAGTGACGCAACACACACACACACACACCACAGCCTCTGTGTGTGTGTGTGTGTGTGTGTGTGTGTGTGTGGCACGCAGGAAGTGACCAAGGAGGAGGGTGAAAGGGGTGAGGACTGTGGAGGGGATGGGAGAATAAGAAGGGTAAGGAGAGAGGAAGAGGTGGGGAGAGAGAGAGGTGGTGGGGAGACAGAGGGTGGGAGAGTAGAAGGGATGGGAAGAGAGAAGAGGGTGGGAGGAGTAAAGGGAGTGGGGATAGTGATGGGCATGGTGACAAAGGAGAGTGCAGACGGTGGGGGGTGGAGGGGGTAGGGGGGAGAAGGGAGAGTGGAAGGGGGGAGGGAGGAGTAGGGAGAGTGGAGGGGAGGGGAGGAAGGGGCATGAGAAGTGCAGGAGAGGGAGGGAGGTAATTTTTTCCACCGACGACTGTGGTGGGCACTGTGACCAATACTGCAGCAAGAACGGAACAGTTTTCTTAAGCCAGCACTGACTGACGCACGGAAACGCACTTGCTGTTAATTCTGTGAACTGTGGTGAGATGCTAACGAGGATCTGTAAGCGGGTTGGGAGGCTTAGATAATAACACTGATCAGCATTACAAAGAGGCATCTGTAGCTCATTCTGAAAGCTTCAAGGAAACACTTAGATAGACTGGAGGTTTATTTAATCGAGCGGTGATGCAATGCTCTAGACCTGAGAGGATAAAATAAAAACATATACACTGAGTTGCCAGTTACGCCAGACTGGTTCTTGTAGACCAGTTAGAGACACTCACACAGTTATTAAAAGTTGTACCAAGGGATTATGAAAATTTATTAATATTGGCTCGTTCAGTGAGAGGACGTAGCTTATGTTGTATTGTTGCCGCAACCAGACGATTTTCTTCAGCACAGGAGAGAGCCCAACTGGTGTAACGGTTAATGAAGGCTGTAACCCACCCACTTCGCAAAAAGTCTCTCCTGAGCTTATTATAAATCACCTCATAACAACAACAACAGAAAAGAAAAAAAAGAAAAATTAGTACGTCCTTAGGTTGAAGAGGTTAAGGTTGTTTAGGGGTGACTACAACATTTATTACTATTTTCGTTTACCTAACAGGGAGACTGACCTTTTTTCTGTCACTTGTAAATGTTAACAAAGGTAATGTAATTCCCCGGATTTCAGCATTCAGGCGGCAGTTTTTAGCCACCTAGCTGTCAATTAACGGAGCAGAGGCAAGTGGTGAGGGGATGGGAGTGAGAGGGAAGTGAGGAGGGGAAGTGAGAGGATGATGTGAGAGTGTGAGGATGGGGATAGCGTGAGAGAATGAGAGTGAGGGTGTTGCGAGAGGGATGGTGTGGGTAGTGTGAGTGAGGCTGAGGATGGTGTGAGAGTGTAAGAGTGAGGATAGTGTGAGTGAAGGTGAGAATGTTGTTACAGGGATGCTGTGGATAGTGTGAGAGAGTGAGTGTGAGAGCAAGGATGGTGTGAGAGGGAGGGTGAAGGGGAAGTGAGTGAAGAAGGAGTACAAAGGAAGAGTGAGAAAGGGAGAGTAAACCTGACGTGAGAAAGGAAGGATCAGGGAGGGAGAGGGAAAAGGATGAGGGTGAAGACGATGTGATGGGGGAAGGAAGGGAAGGATGGAATAAGAGAGTGAGATAAAAAAAAGAAAGAAAGTGGGGATGGTGAGAATGAGAGAGAGAGAGAGAGAGAGAGAGAGGTGAGGGGTAGAAAGAAATGAGAGAGAGAGGACTGGGTAAGGGTGATAAGAGTGGGAAAAAGGGAGAGGAAGTGCAAGAGGAAAGATTCAGAGTGAGAAAGCATTGTGAGGAAAGAGTGAGGTGAGGGAGGAAGAGGGAAAAGAATGAGAGAATGAAAGTGAGAGAGTGAGTAAGACAGGTAAGAGTGGGGTAGATGAGAACGAGAGAGAAAGCAAGAGAAGAAAGGTGAAGTGAGAAAAGAAAGAGTGAGGTTAGTGAGAACGGAGTGAGAGAGGAAAGGGTGCTGGTGATGAGAGGGAGAGTATAGGAAGGGAGATGCAGTGAGGGGAGGAGCGGAGTGAGAGCGGGAGGGGGAGTAGGGGGGAAAGGGAGGGGTTGAGAGGGTAGAGGGTAGATGAGGAAAGGGGTGAGAGTGAAGGGTGAGGAGAGGAGGTGAGGGGGAAGGGAGGGAAGGGGGTGAAGAGAGCATTGAAAGAGAAGGGTGGAGAAAGAAGGAAGGGAGGTGGGTGAGGGGAGAGAGGTGAGGAGGGGGGATGGGACTGAGGTGACATTTCTGAACGCATTCTCGGCATTCCAGCGGTGGGAACCTTTATGAGGGAAACTTGGACACGCTGAGTGGCCCAGTCAGGAGGCACGGTGGTGAGTCAGTATGGTGGTGAGTCAGTGTGGTGGTGGTGGTGAGTTAGCGTGATGGTGATAGTGGTGACAGTGTGGTTATGGTGGTAAGTGTAGTGGTGGTGGTGGTGGTGTGGTGGTGGTGGTGGTTGTGGTGGTGGTAGTGGTAATGGTGGTAATGAGTCAGCGTGGTGGTGGTGATGGTAGTCAATGAGGTGGTGGTGATTCACTGTGGTGGTGATGGTACTGGTGGTGGTTGTGGTGGTGAGTCAGTGAGGTGGTGGTGAATCACTGTTGTGGTGGTAGGTCAGTGAAGTTGTGTTGAGTCAATGTGGTGGCGGTGGTGGTGGTGGTGGTGGTGCTGATGATGGTGAGTGTGGTTGTGGTGGTGGTTATGGTGAGTGTTTGTGGTGTTGGAGGTGGTAGTGGCAGTGATGGTGATTATGATAGTGGTGGTGATGGTGGTGATTGCCATTGTTGTTGTTTTGGTGGTGGTAGTGGTGGCAAGTTTATGTGTGGTGGTGGCGGTGGTGGTGATTATGATAGTGGTGGTGATGGTGGTGATTGTTGTTGTTGTTGTTGTTTTGGTGGCGGTAGAGGTGATGGTAGCGGTGGTAAGTCTGTGTGGTGGTGTTGGTAATGATGAGTCAGCGGTTGCCATAGTGAACAAGATGCTTTACTACAGACGCAGGTATCGTGAATCAGGCTTGCAACGGTGAGTCAGAGGACATGGTAAAACTTCCACCACGGCGCTGAGTCAGAGAGCAGTGAATCAGCCACTACAAAGGGCAATTATAGTGAGTCAGCCAGGTCGGTCAGCCCCTACTGCAGTGCGTCAGCGAGGGAGACTTGCGGTTCAAAGCTTACAGTTTAAGATGCATGGCTGACGACTCATGATTCAAGATTTATATTACAAGTTCCGTGCTCCAGAATTTTTGGCTCCAGATTGATGGTTCAAGGCCCATGGTTCAAGACTTATGGTTCGACACTCCAGGTTTAAAAATCGTGGTTCAAAACCCAAGGCTCAAGACTCAGGGTTCACTTCTCATGGTTCGACACTCAAGATTCAACATTCATTGCTCGACACTCAGGATTCAACACTCATGGTTCGGCACTCAGAGTTCAACACTCATGGTTCAACACCGAAGGTTTAAGACTCATGGTTCAACATTCACGGTTCGACACAAAGAGATCAACACTCGTGGTTCAAGACTCATGGCTCAGCATTCATGGTTCGACACTCAGGGTTCAAGACTCATGGTTCAACACTCATAATTCAAGGTTTGTGACTCAGCACTCATTGTTCTTTGGGCGACGATTCAATTCTGGTTTCAAGGAACTTTGCGTCGTTGCTTTGCCGTCATTCTCAGTCCATTAGTATTTCCTTGGCGTCGTTCTATACACGTCAGGATTTTTTTCGGCCTTATTCTGTCTATTTCAGTATTTTTGTCATCGTTCTCTGCTGATCAGGACTCTTCATTTTGGCGCTGTTCTCTGCGTCAGGGCTTTTGGCGTCGTTGTGCGTGCGTCCGTGCGATATGGGGTTATTAACACTTGACGTCATGGTGGTGGTGATGCTAGGAATGTGATGCCACCCTGCTCCTCACTCTCACTCTCTCATTACCATCTGTCATCACCATCATTACCACCCTGGCTCACTCATCACCACCAGTATCATCAGCATCATCGCCATCATTACCACCTTGACTCATCACCACTATCATGGCCATCATCATCATCACCATTGCCATCATCACTTCCATTATCACCCTCTCTCATCACCACCACTCATGGGCATCATCACCATTATCATCATCACTGCCAACTACCATTAACACATCATCATCACTCACTAATATCATCACTATTATCATTACCACCACTTCCATAATTACCATCACCATCATTTTAGCCATCACTACCAGCATTTTCATCATTACCATCATCACCGTCACTATAATACCAACACCATTATCACTATCACCATCATACCATACCATTATCGTCACCATCACTATCACCATCATTATCTTTCCCATCATCACCATCACCACGTTAGGCACCACTACCATATTCATCACCATCAGTCATCACCTATCATCACCATCAGCATTTTCACCATTACTGCCATCATCACCACGTCATCTTTAGCATGATCACAGTCACTCCTCTCATCACCTTCCCTAACTCCATCATCATCTTCACCACCATATTTCATCTCTGGCTACTACTATCTCCCCAGGACGCTATCATCATCATCATCATCATCATCACATCACCACACAATCTCTGCTGTAAATAATATCGCACAAACAGTATCATCATCAGCCCCGAGAAACTATCACCACTAATCATCACCACCATTATCACCACTATCACCACCACTCACCACACACACTGCTACCACCTTCATTTCCATCACTACATCATCATTGCCACCTTTAACATACAGATCATCATCATCATCATCATCATCATCATCATCATCATCAGGAACATCATGACCACTATCATCACAATCACCATCATCATCGTCGTCATCATTAACCATTATTACTGCTCACCACACGCCACTGTCATCATCATCACCATCATCATCATCACACCTCATCATAAACACTGATCGAGAATTTCCATGTCAATCGAATCACTTTCAGTAAAATCACAAATCTCGTAAAATGTCAAAGTTTTCCCATTTCCCATCATAAGAAAACTGGTTACTACATCACGTGTGTGTGTGTGTGTGTGTGTGAGAGAGAGAGAGAGAGAGACAGTTGCACCACCCAAAGTTAAATGCAAGAGCACACACACACACACACACACACACACACACACACACACACACACACACACACACACACACACACACATCTTAATACAAACATGCGGCACTAAAACCCACACCCTTAGCCATGACTGCACGCACACCCACACCCTCACCAACACCCACACCCATATCCACATTGCACCCACATCTGCACCTCCACCCACACCTGCACTTATAGTCACATTCACTCCAGCACCTGCATCCACACACACACCCGCACCTACACCCACACCCACATCCACACCCACATAAACTCACATCCACACTCTTATCCATTCTAACCTGAACATACACCTACGCCTACACCCACACACACACCCACACCCACACCGGATCCTGGGTCGGGGCTCAACAGTTTTCCAATGCATGTGACCAGTTAACAGCCTTAGTTATATGAGGTACTTTGCATTTTATTTTATCCTATTTATTTTTTTTATTTATTTGCTGTTTTCAGGCGTTTTTATTAACCTTCGCAGAGACACCTTCAGTACTAAATGCCTCTCCTAAGTTAAATCAAATCACCTCCACGTACCAAGAATTTCAGAAAAAAGGAAGTCAGGTAATTTGGGGGACTATTAAAAGAAATCTGCGTACATTAGTAGTGCTGAAGATGGTGTTAGCGTTGGTGATGGTGCTCTGCTGGTGATGGTGGGGATGTTGTGATGGCTTTGATGGTGGTGATGATAGTGTTAATGATAAGTGAACTGCTCTCTCTCTCTCTCTCTCTCTCTCTCTCTCTCTCTCTCTCTCTCTCTCTCTCTCTCTCTCTCTCTTATACCTGTCCCTGCCTAATGAAGCGGGTCTGGTGTCAGGGTTGCAAATGATGGTGTCTTGTTGCGGGGGGTTCATCTGTCATAAGGAGGGAGGGTTGAGAGGATAGGAGGAGGGGATGTATGTGAGGCAGCAAGGGAGGGGATAGGGAAGAGGGGGACAGCGATAGGACAGGTAGAGAGACTATGGGGTATGCAAATGAAAGGAGAGAGTCAGGGAATACGAAGGACAGTCATCAGTAACAGACCTACCTGTCCCATCGGGGCTGTTGATTATAGAACCGACTGACCGTGACATCTAATTCTATGAGATGAAGATAAGGATAGCAAAGCAACAGGACTCCCCTCCCCCACCAAGCCCTCCGGCCGAAGCCAGCAGGAAAAAGTGAGAACACACTAGTTCTGAACGAGTTACTAAAGGCTTTATTTGACCCTTACAATTCGACAAGTCCTTCCTGACCTGAAACGACTCGTGCGGTGATAACAAGCATGAAATGAACAAAACATTATCGTATTAAATGGGTTAAGGCACAAAGTTAGATTAGGTAGTTGTGATTATGCAAGAGAGTACGGTCAGGTAATAAGAGTCCGAGTGAGAGAGGAATCAGTAAGGAAGGCTGAGGTAGGGCAGGGTATGGTTAAGGGCTGGGCAGGGCTGGTGTGGGCAAGGGTCAGGAGTTGGTAAGGGCTAAACAGGGCAGATGTAGGACAGGTCAGTCAGATGTGTGGGTTGGTGTCAGTAATATGCTGGTTAGGGTTAGGTGAGGCAGATGGCTGGATGAAGGACAAGACTCAGAGCAGGCCAGGACTAGGTGAAGGTAGGCAGGTGGAGTTGTACGGAGTGTAATAAGCAGGGTGAACACAGAGTTGACAGGAAAGGCAGGCAGGGTGAAGAGGACGAAAGGTAGGGTGAGAAGAGGCAGAGATGGTGAAAGTAGGCAGGGTGAGGAGAAGCAAGGTTAAGAGAATACGGAGGAGGCAGACTTAATGAATGGTGGGCGGAGTGGAAGCTGAGGCATAGAAAGGGATAGATAGGCTGGGATTCGGCAGGGTAAAGGTAGTTACGAGAAGACAGAATAAAGAAGGGAACAGATAGAGTAGGGGAAAAAATAAGTGATGGTAATACAGTGGAAATAAATATAAGAGAGAGGCAAGGATGAAGGAGGGGTGAGACAGAGTTGAGACAAGAGGTGAAGCAAAGGTGAAGCAACTGTGAAGAAAGTGAAATCAAAAGTGAGACAGAGTGACACAAGGATATGGCAGAGGAAAGACAGGAAGATGAAACAAAGAGCGTGGAGGAGACAAGACAAGGCTGGCGTGAGACTTGGTTGAAGTAGGGGTGAGGCAAAGGTAGGCACGGATGAGGTAGGGAGACGAAGGTGAAGGAAATAGAACAGAATATGACAGGGGCAGCAACAGGGGAAGACAGAAAAAAACAGTAAGGACGGAGTGAGGCAGAGATGAACAGAGTAAAGAAAAAATAGGAGGTAGAGCGCAACAGACATGGGCAGCACAAAGGAGAGGAAAATGCTAGGCAAGGGTGAAGAAAGGGTAAGGCAAGGGTAGCAGAAGGGAGGCGAAAAGACAGGACAAGGGAGGGATGCTAAGGACACAAAGGCAGATATGGAATAGTCGTGAGGGGGGGGGGGTGTTGGAAAAAAAAGGCGGGGGAGGGGCAGACAAAAAATCGAGATAACACAGTAGAGACACAGACAACACAAGTAGGGCAGAAAGAGACTAGAACAGCAGGGTGCGACAGGGAAGTGCAGAGAAAAGGCGAGAAGAAGAGAGTAGGACGGGGCACGGCAGGGCAAAGAAGAACAGGACAGGGCAGGACAGGGAGAGGAGGGATGGACAGAGTAGGACAAGGCAAAGAAGAGAATGGCAGGGCAAGGCAGGTCAGGATAGGCTACAGTAGAGAAGTGCATTACAGGATAGGTCAGCATATGGCAAAGAATAGAAGAACAGAACATGACAGGACAAACAAGAGAACGACAAAGCAGGAGAGACAAGAAACAGCAGAGTGACACAGAGCACAGCAGGATAAAGAAGAGAAGATCACAGAGGAAGGAGTCAAGCTGAGGTCGAAGAGCCTCAAAAATAAAATAGTATAGAGAAGAGAAGGGCAAGGTATTATATAGAGACAGTAATACTATGCTATAACGGTACTGTTTCATATTCCCTCATATCACTCAACCCTCACTACCACGACGCCCTTTTCCCCTTTATCTCTGAAACCTCTTAATGTTTTTATTCAGATTAGAGGAGCCATCGTGTTGTGAGGGGATAAGAAACAAACTTCAATAGCCTATCTGTATAGTAATATCCAATCTGTTTTATATTTGGTACTGAAATAGTTAAGGGGCCTGTGTTTCTCCCCCCAAATCCCAGCATGTGGCTAATAATGGAAATAGCTCCCCTAACAGTGGCTTCGTCTCCCGTACCCCTTCCCCTCACCACTCATCCTATGGTGCTTCTCTTCTAAAATACGAAACAGAAGCAGGATTCACTTGCCACACACCTTGCTAGGATTCTTTGTCTCAGGTCTGGTAGAACAGTCTGAGGCTTCTAGTGACTGGAAAGTCCACTAGTCAGAGGCACACGCAGTGCAAAAAAGACAATCTGGATTCATTTCCCTGGCAGGACAGGTTGAGCAGGACACACCGAAGTATTACCTCTCCCAGTCGGAGGAAAAGATTCGTTCCATAGGTATAACTGAGAAAAGGAATAATATGACAGGACAGGAAAGAGTGGAATGGAACTTGATGGTGCAGGGCAAGGCAGGACAGAGCAAGACAGGGTAAGGCATAGCCGAAAGGAAAGAAGATATAAGAACGGTGGGCAATACAGAGCAATGTTGAGCAGAGCAGATGGACAAAGAGGAGGGCAGCAAGACGAAGTGAGATAAAGGGAATGTGTGATAAGAGAAGGTACGGGTGGAAGCAGAACAGGAACGAAATTCGGATATAAAAAGCAGATGCAGTGGCGTGAGAGGAGGAGCAGGAAGACTACAGGACACAGGACCAGAGGAGACAAACAAGCTTACGATCGATTCCCCGTGGTTCCTCCGATTTGTTTTTGTACGAAGAAAGGAAGGCACTGGGAGATTCAGCGGTGTTTTTTCCTTGTCCTTCCCGCAATATAAGTATACAGTACAAACAAACAAGCGAATAAACAAAAGAATATGATGTGCACCAATTTTGCTCTAGTAAAGAGATCTTGTTTTTGTAAGAGAGCCAAGAGACATGGAAAGACTCTACACGCTCCCTTCCCTTTCATTGCTACAAAAACAGTTCACACCTACAACAGTGAACAGATCGGTAGGATATTAGTAAATTCAGCCCCAGGGCCTGTATTCTGCATAGTGCTTATGGTCGACCCTAGCTAACCGTCATAGCTAAGCAAATTTATGACAGTCAGTCTTATGGCCGTCGGAAGTCGTCGGCCATACCTCACTAATCCAACAACACCGTCAGCTGCTAGAACGCACCGCTCACAATTTGTCAACTTTAAATTTATGGAATAAAATAGGTTCTTGGCATTATTTTCTTGGACTTAAATTGTTTTAACTTCATATTACGACTTTTGGGGAAGTTAGACAGAGTAAAATAGGAATTCGTTTGTGAGAAAATGCGCTGAAACGTATTCCCGTTGAAAAGTGTGTAACCAAAAACACTGACTAGTGTAAACTTAACCTACCTTATTAATTTCATCTAATTTCATATTAGTATTTTTTTGTTGGCTAGGCTAAACTTGGTTAGGTTAAATTTTATTATATATATATATTTTTTATTTTTTTATTCATATAATTATTTATTATAATATACTTAACCTACATTACAAATATTTTCTTAAGTCCAAAGAAAGTTAAAGAAAATGTTCATTGCTATGGACAGCAATGGGACAATAACCAGTTCATCTGGGTTAGGTTGAGTTATATATTTCTATAATTTGTTTCTGGTTTATTTAATATTTTCATATTTTTTTACACTAACCTTAACCTAAAGTATTATTTTTTCGACCAGTCTAAACTTTACCTATCCCATTATTATTATTTTATTATATTTAATTATTTATTATTTAATATTTTTTAGACGTCCATAATTAACCTAACCTGCTGGGCTACATGTAAGCCCAAATTTCTGCACATTGGCATTTTCCGGTAGCAAGATAACGTAGTGTTATGATGACCTTAAGCTCCGGGGTGAGTGGGTTTCTCCTCTTGGTGTCATTCGATAAGGCGTCTCTCACAAGATTGGTGACATACAAAATACCGTCCCTGTCTAGCCGGTATCTCTTGATAAGCTCAGCATCACTGAGCTCGTTAAGCACGTCCCTTCTTCGGAAAATATTCCTCGGCTGGGATCTGCTTGCTGTGGTGCGGCCATGTTGACACACTTCTGACGGTCATAGGCGGCGTTAAGACAGGGTGAACCCGAACATACCATCGCGCGTCTTATTATGGTCGTCCATAGGAGTTTATGGTCGACCATACGAGTTTCTGACGGAGTTATGTCTAAATTGCGCCATTTTGTTTAGATATGTACGACGGACTTAGCTATGACGGTTTGTAGAATCTGGGCCCTGGGCCCAGATTCTACAAACCGTCATAGCTAAGTCCGTCGTACATATCTAAACAAAATGGCGCAATTTAGACATAACTCCGTCAGAAACTCGTATGGTCGACCATAAACTCCTATGGACGACCATAATAAGACGCGCGATGGTATGTTCGGGTTCACCCTGTCTTAACGCCGCCTATGACCGTCAGAAGTGTGTCAACATGGCCGCACCACAGCAAGCAGATCCCCAGCCGAGGAATATTTTCCGAAGAAGGGACGTGCTTAACGAGCTCAGTGATGCTGAGCTTATCAAGAGATACCGGCTAGACAGGGACGGTATTTTGTATGTCACCAATCTTGTGAGAGACGCCTTATCGAATGACACCAAGAGGAGAAACCCACTCACCCCGGAGCTTAAGGTCATCATAACACTACGTTATCTTGCTACCGGAAAAATGCCAATGTGCAGAGTTTGGGCTTTACAGTACTTGTAGGGCTAGCCCCAGCAGGTTAGGTTAATTATGGACGTCTAAAAAATATTAAATAATAAATAATTAAATATAATAAAATAATAATAATGGGATAGGTAAAGTTTAGACTGGTCGAAAAAATAATACTTTAGGTTAAGGTTAGTGTAAAAAAATATGAAAATATTAAATAAACCAGAAACAAATTATAGAAATATATAACTCAACCTAACCCAGATGAACTGGTTATTGTCCCATTGCTGTCCATAGCATTGAACATTTTCTTTAACTTTCTTTGGACTTAAGAAAATATTTGTAATGTAGGTTAAGTATATTATAATAAATAATGATATGAATATAATACAATATATATATATATATATATATATAGATATATATATATATATATATATATATCCTAACCAAGTTTAGCCTAGCCAACAAAAAAATACTAATATGAAATTAGATGAAATTAATAAGGTAGGTTAAGTTTACACTAGTCAGTGTTTTTGGTTACACACTTTTCAACGGGAATACGTTTCAGCGCATTTTCTCACAAACGAATTCCTATTTTACTATGTCTAACTTCCCCAAAAGTCGTAATATGAAGTTAAAACAATTTAAATCCAAGAAAATAATGCCAAGAACCTATTTTATTCCATAAATTTAAAGTTGACAAATTGTGAGCGGTGCGTTCTAGCAGCTGACGGTGTTGTTGGATTAGTGAGGTATGGCCGACGACTTCCGACGGCCATAAGACTGACTGTCATAAATTTGCTTAGCTATGACGGTTAGCTAGGGTCGACCATAAGCACTATGCAGAATACAGGCCCTGGAGTATACACAACAGGCGAACACAGGATTTGAGGGCAAAGCTGACTTAAGTAGATCATCAAAGTAGAATTAATATCAGGTCAGACCAGCGCGGGGCAGAGAAGGTGAGGAGGAAAAAGCAGACTGACCGCACGCCGTGGCAGAAGAGATCAGGGCAGAGCAGACTGCTTGGGGCCGGACACAGCAGGAAGGCAGAGAGCAGATTGGAGGAAAAATGAAGCTACTTAAGTCGGTTCGTTTGTACATGACAGAACTAAGCTAAGTCCATAACATGAATCCTATGTCGTTTTTGCATGAAATTCGATGTGATATGAATGAGTTTCCTTGATTACAGGTCAAATTGGCGCTCGGATCTCACTACTCTTTGCCATCAACTGAGCTGAAAGAAGTTAGCCGTTTTCTCCAGGTTAGCACAGAAGCGCCATCCCGGGACGATTTTACTCAGCACAGGAAAGCCCCTAGTGACAGATAGGTTAGTGATGGATGTCCGTAACCCCTCCAGCTTGGAAAATATATCCTAAGCTGAGTAAAATCGTCTGGAAACAGCTGGATTAAAAAAAAAAAATGGTAAATACAAAAAAAAATACATTAGGGATTTCATTACAAGGAAGGATTTTTTTTTTTTCATTTAATTTTTGCTGCCTCCAAACGATTTTATTCAGCCAAGGAGGGACTCTTCTAGCTGGATGGGTTAGATACATCAACCCATTCAGCACGAGCGATCTTTCCAACGCTGAATATAACGGTCTGGGGGAGCAATAATGAAGTATTTTATCTCATCGTGATGAAGATGTTAATGGAAATGATGTACCGGAGACCAGAGGAAGAAAAATGAAGAGAGAGAGAGAGAGAGAGAGAGAGAGAGAGAGAGAGACAGACAGACAGAGACAGAGACAGACAGACAGACAGAGGAATAATAAGACACAGTAGAATCACAAAGCCAGTATCCTTGAGCATAAAATGTGTAAAAAATTGCTGGTTCATGTTTTTCCTTTACACTCCCGCGGCTGCCAGACACTTCACAGCCAGAGCAGAGTGATTCTCAGAGTGCAGGGCGAGGCAAAGCAAAATGATTCCCGACCATGATTCACCACTAAAGATACGACCCCAGGGCAGACCAGACGAGGAGGAGGAGGAGGAGGAGGAGGAGGATACGGCCGAGCAGACTGGATGACGCCGGGGTAAAGGGAGGAGGGGCAATGTACAGCGGAGGAAGGCAGAGAGCGTGGAGAATATGAGAGAAAGAGAGAGAGAGAGAGAGAGAGAGAGAGAGAGAGAGAATCTAACCGTGGGAAGTAAAGGAGACAGAAACAGACAAGCAGACAACAATAAGGAGTGAAGGGACGGGGAGGAGGTGACAAGGGGCAGTAAAGAAGAAACGAAATTAGTCTGGGTTGGGAAGAAAGAGTAGGCAGGGGGAAGCGAGATTAGTATGTGGCGAAGAATGGAGAGAAAAGCAGAAAGCGAGGATGAGAGGAGAGAGGACAAGGCAGAACAGGGAGGAGAGAAGAGAAGTGCAAACAGGGATGAAAGGAGAGGACAGCTGACAGTGGGGAGAAATGGAGAAGAGACGAACGCGAGGCAGACAGCGTGGGGCCAGGGTAGGGCAGGGCAGGGGCGAGACGGGGAGGGTAGGGCAAGGGAAGGGAAGAGAGGGCAGGGCAGGGCAGGAGAGGACTGGGGAGGGGGTGAGTGTGAGTGTCGGGGTTGCACAATGGAGAACCCAAATGGCAAGGAGAGCCCCCGGACACACCACCTGCCGGACGGGGGTTCTGCCGCAGAGCTGAGACGGGGGTGAGGGGATGATGTGGTGAGGGAGTCGTCAGAAGGGTGGATAGGGGTGTGATATGGTGGGAGGGTCAGGGATGTGGATGAGGGTGAAGTGGTGGGGGGGTTATAGGGGTGATGAGGTGGTGAGAGACTGTGGTAGTGGATGGTGGTGTGATCGTGAGAGTGAGAGGGAAGGTGCGGTATGGTGGTGTGGAGTAAAAGTGGTGAGTTAACTAGTAGAATGTGGTGATATGAGCAGTGAAAGACCATGGATGGTGAGTAGGCAGAGAAGGGTGGTGGATAGGTGGTGAATCGTGTTGGTGGTGTGTGGTGGTAGACTGTGCTGGTGTGTGATGAGGTGTGGTGATGTCGTGGTGAGTGGTGAGGGAGTGTAGACAATGGTGTAAGTCACAGTACATAGCGGGTGGAAAGAGGTGGTGAATCATTGTGGTGGTACCGGGGTGAACTGAGGTAGGTGTGGAGGGTGGTGGTGGCGGTGGCGGTGGGTGGCGAGAGGGTGGTCGGGGGTGGAATGTGGTCGTACAGGTGGGTGAAGTGGTCGGTCCTATTGCGTGCGTGTCGGGCGAGTGAGGTGGTAGATACCTGGCGCACCTGATTCTCCTCATACCTATTCTCTGGACAGGTGTTGGTGGTGATGCTAGTGGTGATAGTGGCTTGATGGTGGCGGCGGAGAATGATGGTGGTGGGGTGCAGATGGTGGTAGTTGTGGTAGCTGCTGGTTGTTCTTATACTGTCGGGTCACTAGCCTTTGCATAAGGGGCGTGGAGAAGGTGTCCAAAATGTTAGTTATGGCCCGACCGACTTGAAAGAAGGCTGTGGACTGAGTTACTGGATGGGGGTGGTGGGTGAGGCGGGAACAAGGGCTGAGAGCTGGAGGAAGGACCGAGGGCTGGAGCAAAGGCTAATAATTCTAGGAAAGGCTGAGAATCAGAAAAAGGGATTGGGGTAGGAGGGAAATTGATGGGGAAAAGGGGGCTAGAGCCATTGTTGAGGACATGGCCTTTGGAAAAGATGTGAAAGATGAAGGAAGTTAAATAAACAAAGAGGTGGTCGGAAAGTAGGAAAAAATATAAGAGAAGCAGTAAGAAATGTGGGAGGGAGACGGCTGGAATACAAAAGAAGCAGAGGAGAGGGAAGCAGCTGAGGGTAGGTAAGGGAGAAGAGGCTAAGAGTGGGAACCAAATGGTCTCTTAAGGTAAGTAGGGAACACAGGGGAACTTTCTAAGGAAGTAAATGAAGACACGGAACAATCAGGGAATCAGATAACAGCCGAAGGGGAGCAGAAGGAATCTAGAGAGGGGGAAGCAAGGGAGGGAGGGAAGGAGAGAGCCAGAGGGAGGGAAGAAGGGAGGGGAGGGCCCGAGGTCTAAGCCACTCCAGACTCACCTCCGCTAGCCAGTGTGGATCCAGCCGCCTTGCTGAAAACGCGGCTCTCTAACTTGCTCCTCATCCCAGCTCACACACACGCTGGGAGTTCGTATGTGTTAGCGCGCGAGTGGGTGTATTTTCGAACAGACCTCAGAATCAGATAGTGCCTACGGGAGGATAAAGTGCCAATCAAACATACAGGTGCATGCGAACAGTAAGCCTAATAAGTGTCGACGAACACAGTGACTTCAAAGTGCAAACCCGGATTTTTCGCAGGCCAACAGCCGAACCTGCCTACTGTCAGTAAAAGGATGTGCCTGAAGGATGTTGCTCTCCCCCCAGTATACCTTCAACTCCACACAGTCGCTCCACCACCCCAACCGCCGCTCTATTAACTGTGGAATGTCCTGCATGTGTGTCATAACTTGTAAACTGTGCACGTAAGATCCGAGTAAGAGTGGTGTCGGTGGTTGTACAGTTATGTGAGTGGTCTACTGTGGTTGAGTGCCCCTGCCTACCACCAAATCTTGACGTGGTCGCTATATATACGGATATATATGTAAGTTAACGCCACGAAATACTTGGGAAGGAAAAAAAAAAAACATTAGAAGGACAACAAGCAACGGTGCTTTTTCTGTGCGCCAGAGTGGAAGATTAAAGGACACATTGCCGAGTGAGTTTCTTGTTCACTGTAACCAGCCTCTAACACCACCACCTGCCGCTTCCAGCACTAACACCACTGACAACACTAACACCACTGACAACACTAACACCACTAACACCACTGACAACACTAACACCACTTACTCTCATTGACAACCACAACTACCAGCCTACTACCACAACTATCATCCCACTACCACAACAGCCACCCTATTACTACAACTACCAACCTAATACCACGATTATCAGCCTGCCCCCATAACTACCACAACAACCAACCTGCTACCACAACTACCAGCCTACTACCACAACTACCAGCCTACTACCACAACAGTACCTTACTACCACAATTACCAGCCTGCTACCACAACTACCACCACCCGTCAAGTGAGGGAGTGATGGACGGGACATCCAGGGAAGGTAAGACAGGGAGAAGGAAGAGGCTGGGGAGGGGGAGGGGGAGAAGGGGAAGAGGGAGGGGAGGCAAAGGGTGTGGTAGGGAGAGAGAGAGAGAGAGAGAGGAGGGAATGAGAGGGGAGGAGGAGGGGGAAAAGTAGGGGAGGGGGTAAGAAGAGAGTGCTATAGGTAGGGCAGAGAAGGGAACCAACGAGGAAGGGGGAGGGGGAAGGGAGGTGACGGGAGAGGTAAAGGGTGTGGTGAATAGGGGAGGAGAGAGGGAGGGAAAGGGGAAGGCTGGAAGGGAGAAGAAAAGGAATAGATAAGACAGACTGGAGGAAGGGAAGGGAAGAGACAAAGGGATGTGGAATGAGAGAGAAAGAGAGAGAGAGAGAATGGAGGGAAGGAGAAATGTGAAGGAGAAAAGAATGGGGTCAGGAGGCAGAGGTAAGGGGTATGCGGCCTTCTTCATCTTCTCCCCTTCTTCATCGATTATCCTTTACCCTTATTCTTTACACTTCCTCTTGACTTTCGTCACATATTCCTTAAGCTTTCCCTTCTCAACCACATCTCCATTTATTCTTTAGCCATTTTCTTATTGGCTATTTATTTTTTTTAACCTCTCCCATGTTGGCTATTCCTTGATATATTCTTCTCCTTTCTTCTCTGGTGTGAAGGGGTCAACTCTCTCCAAATATAAAGATGGAAGTGAAATGTAAGCACTTTTGTTACGGCATAGACGCCCAGAGAAAATTCCAAAAATATTTCTTACTGTAAAAAGCTGTGAAAAAAAAAAAAATGCCAGCAAAAAAGATCCCTCAAAGCGAAGAGGCTTGGAACTATCACCATTAGTTAACCCTTTTATCAGCAACACAGCATTTTTTTTTTTTCCTTTTACTGGATTTCCATACCACAGAATCGAGACCTACTGTGCTTGCTCCGTTTCTTTCTTCTTTCTTCCAAGTGTTTCTCAGTCTGGTGCCATTCTTTTATTTCTTCACCATTTAGCATCAACCTTGGTATAATTGTCACCTTGGGCAAACACACCCAGACACCTCTTTTGTATATTTTTAAAAGATCTGTTTAAGGGTATTGATGTCGAAGGTCAAGCTACACAGGCACATAAACTTGAGAATCCTATGTTTTTGTATGTTTATCAATCATGATGGCAATTTGTACAGGAGTATGTTAGTGTACTGAGACTGCGTGGAGACCATCTTGGCTTCCCTTGACAGTGTTGGCTATCTTTAATTTTACCCTTCTCTACGCCAAAGGATTTCATGCAGTTTAGATGGGGCTAGATATGTACTCTTGTTGGATCACTTTCTCACCCCACACCCTCAAAGTCTTCCACACCTAAATTCACGCCTGAAGCACTGGGTGGGGGTGGGTCACTTCTCCGGTCACAGAAAGTAGTGTTCCTCAGCCCTGCGGATCACTTGCTTTTCAGTCCTTGTAAAATACAGCTTGAACGGGTATAGCGTAGATGTAAGGGATGTGGAAGCCGACATACATATAAACATACATACTTGCATATCCGGTACGCACATACATACATACATACATACATAAATACATACATAAATACATACATAGGACGAGGTGAACGTATGGTATCAGTTAAGCACCTCATCACTGCCATGTTATTCAGTTTAATCAGGGTACCCACAGACGATTTTATTCAAGGCTGGAAGGACCCGTAACACTGGAGGAGTTAATGATGCCTGTACCTGCCTCCTCCAGCCCGGCAAACCTCTCTCAGCCTGAATAACATGATTTGGAAAGAGAAAGAAAAATATTAAATGTCATCGGATTTACTCCTTCAGTACCATGAAGAATTTTATTTATTTTTGTTCTCTAGACGATTTTATTCAACCTGGGAGAGATTTTTTCGAGCAGGAGGGGTTCAGATACAGCCTTCATTAACCCCTTCGCTGCTTGAAGCCTGTTAGTTAATTAGTCTGGTGGTAAGAAGACTAATAAAAAAAAATACGGTATCGGAGTGAAGGGGTTAAGGTCTAAAATAGTTCCTCATAAATAAGAAGAAAAGAAAAACTCGATGTCCTTATAAACAGGTGCCATATCTTTCCCTGGCTATAAATGGGTGGTGGTGTGCTGAGGTGAGGACTCCAGTGCTTTTAATGATGTGTCTGAGGCCGTGTTCTTGTGCTCTGATAAGCCATAGGCCGGGCGAGGTAGGCCTGAGTTCCCTTTCTCGTCGGCGAAGGAGGCTACCCACTACTTCTTCCTGACTAATTTATTTCTGTTTCTGGTAAGCTAGGTTAGTTAAGTAAGTTAGGTTAGTTCTTTACAATATATTTCGATATTAAAACGACAGAAATAACATGCAGGAGGATAAATTGTGATATGAAAATTTAAATCCCCTAGGAAACGGTGCCAGAAAGTTTCCAGAGTTGCGAAGAATAAGGGCCTTGGTATGGATGGTGGGTGTTGGAGCTTTATGGGCGCGGCCTACTAGTTGATGTGGCCTTTATCACTGCCCCGTTCCCTATCCCCCCCCCCCTCCCCGGCTGCGTCTCACGACTTTATCTCCGCTAGGCTGCACTGTACGGGATATCGAATTCAAAGGCGTTGACCCTTCTCGGCAAACTGCTTTATACCTGATGCCGCCAGACAGCTTCATTCAGCTTAGGGGAGACCACATCGTTGTTTAGAGTTAAAGGTAATATTAAAGCAGTCAGTGGGATGATATATTTTTACTTTATTGTAATGAACGCCAGACGATTTTATTCAGTTTACGTGAAATCTTTCGCACACTATTGGTTAAGAAGACCATTCATTGGATTATATTTAGCAGAAGCCACAGGTGGAATTCAAATATTTTCTTGTATGACGCTTCCCTCGCAAATGACCCTTGGGGTTATTAATGACCCCCAAGGGGGTATTAATGATCTCAAGGAAGGAAAGGAGTTAATCAAAGACGGAAGTTTCGTGGAAGAAAGTGTCAACAAATGGTGAGATAAAGGCACTTCAAGCTACTTTCATTCTAGTTGTGGCTCCTGACAAACACTTACCCATTCATTACCCTCTTTGGTACGCCTTTCCCCCCCCCCCTTATTAACGACAGACAATTTCATTCATGTGAGGTAGTAGAGGGATTAAAGAAGTACCTGTACATGGAGGGAGTGGGGGTGTGGAGGTGGTAGGGGAGGAGGGGGAATCCCCCACTGTCACCTTCATCTGCTAGTGTGGTGGTTGTCAGTGGCTAAATTAGACTTGGATGAATGTATTGACAACCATATATCTTGGCTACCTTGAGGGCAATGACGTAGAGCACTATATTCTATAGTTCTTTTACCTTAAATTGGCCTGGATTTTTGTCCATATGCAGTTTATCTCACGCAGCTCAGTGACTGAACGGAACAATACAACAGCTTTGTATCCTTTCCATAGCACCTTATGGCTAGCATCATATTCATGTGTTAACATACTGCAACAACACAGCATTCAAGCAACAGAGATAACAATTATTGGCCAAATTAGAGTGAAACGAGTATAGTTGACGTGGATGATTTCGTGATGCATCTTTCTCAGCTATTACCTCCGTATTTTGCATCTAAATGATTCTAAGGTACCTTGCTGATGTACACTATGTCGTTATTAAAGGGTCATAAATAAAATGCAACAGATTATTAATTACTCTTCACATTAATAGGTGAGAAAGAGTTGCCTCCTGTATCAAAGAAATTACCACCCCAGCTCTTCAGATTCGTGAAAACATTTATTGTGAATATAATCAATTCATATAATAAACGCTTCTCCATAACAGCCACCTTTCCTCACAGATCGTTTTTTTTTTTTTTATCACTTTAATATTCACTCTGAGTTTTCTGTAAAATGTCTGGAAATTACACGAGAGAAGGCGAGCGTATGGACAAGCGATTTTATTTATACA
Source organism: Coenobita brevimanus (assembly GCF_032717465.1). Classification (NCBI taxonomy): domain Eukaryota; kingdom Metazoa; phylum Arthropoda; class Malacostraca; order Decapoda; family Coenobitidae; genus Coenobita; species Coenobita brevimanus. The sequence goes on along the minus strand of NC_137051.1, from coordinate 27,481,671 downwards.
CACCTAACGGCTTCAATTTAGTCACGTATCTGTGTTTCATGCTTGCTCTTTGGGGGCGGTTTTATTCAACTTAGGGGAGATTCAAGGAGCTGGGAGGGATTAGATATGGCCTTCTTTAGCTCGTTCACCATTAGATTTCCTTTTTAACTTGAATATTGTCAGGTGGAAGCCTCAGTGAAATGAAAAATACGTCGTTGGATTAAAGGGGTTAAGCTTAGGGACTTTATGAATGCTGATTACTCTCTCTCTCTCTCTCTCTCTCTCTCTCTCTCTCTCTCTCTCTCTAGCAGGCGAGGTGATGGTGTTCGCAGCAGCAGAAGGCGCAGAAGAAGGTACTAAAGTAATTCAGCTGACCGGAGTTAATGAAGGTCGTGTCGGAAGCAGCTTTATAGATTTCCAAACACCTCTTCCTCAATGAATTATTCTGCACATTATACCTCAACATCTTCCTGTATGCTGCTGATGCCACTTGACCACGTGTGAGTGTTGGGCTACAAGGAAGTTGAAAATGTCGACACATATCATATTTTTAGTATTAACAAGTATCGCCATCACAGCAGAAAAACAGCGCATAATAATAGTTTTGGCGCTATATCAGACACTAGCTGAATAATGTTATGCTTCCATTTTACCGTAAATAAAGAAAGTACGATATCGAAGACCGTCCATTTTTTCACAGTGTTTACGAAATTGCATATTAGTTCCCTTATTCATGGTCTAATTGAAGCATAACATTTTCCAACAAGTACATGATATTTTGTCAAAGCTAATTTCACACAGTATTTATCCATTTTACTTACGAGTTATCAGTGTCAATCTTTTCAGCTTCCGTGTAGCCTTAAACATGCGAGTGGCCGATTATACTAATGCGATACTAACCCCTTCACAACGATGACAACTTTGCTTAGCTTATTCGTTGTCTTTTGATCGTTTGACTTCAGGGAAGACCTGCAGCGAACGGGGTAAAACAATATAAACAGCACACAGCACAAAGCTTTGGTGTAATGTGCAAGTAAATCACTGAGAGAGAGGTGTTACAAGTCCTCCTATGGCACTTAGAATACGGTTCATTGTAAATGCTCAAAAATCTCTCTAACCTTCGTCTCTCTGTCTCTCCCCCAGCAGGCGTGGTGATGGTGGCCGTGGGCGTGGAGGGGCTGGGTGCTTGGGCGTGGGGCGTGGTGTGGACCCTTCTGCTGATCTTTGTGTTCATCGTGTCCTCCGTACTCAACACTATCTTCCTCGTCATCTTCTGCAGGAGGCCGGCGTTACGGAGCATCTCTAACAAGTAGGTTGGATGAGTTTTTTTTTGGTCTCTAGTCCTCTCCTGCCTCCGTTGTTCCTCTCCCTTTTCTGTCGTGTGTCTGTGCTCCCTTCTCGTTTTTCCTCTTCCTTCTCATCTTTTGCTCTTCCTTCTCAGTCTTCCTCGTCATCTTCTGCAGAATACCAGAACGAAGGAGCATCTCTAAAGGGTATAGTGGATGGCTGTAATTTCTCCCACCTTAACTATACGGAAATTTTCATGTAACATATATCCCGTGGCTCAATAGCGGAATTAGACAGTACCGCGACTCTACATCCCTTCCATAACACTTTTTCGTAATTAGCACCGTGTTTCATTATCAGTATCTCGTTACAGCTCTGAACTCAAGATAGAAAGATGGAAATTCTAGGCCATGTTTTAATGGACAGAGTAAATTGCTTTGTCTCTACTCTCCATCTTCCTCACACTTGTCTTTCCTCTCCCATCTGTGTCTTGTCATTGTTCTTCTCTTTGTTCTCACGTTTCTTCCTATGTCGCATCTCTAAAGGTTAAATGAATATCGGTGGTTTAATTATGGCAAGTATTTGGTATCAAAAACCCTCGCCCTTTGATCAAATCTCTGTCTTTCTTCTTTTTTCCTTTCTTCTCTTCACTCCCCGCCTTCTCCTACTGTTTATACTGTCTCTCCTCTTCACACCAGCGGAAGGACCGGGTCGAATTGAACCTATTTTATCCCCATAGCAGACGCATGTTTCAGTATAAGAAGAAACCTTAACCATTGAAGTCTTGAAGAGTCATTTGTTGTGGTCGTGTAATCACTGAAAATATCTTCAGTGGCGCAGCATCGTATCAGTAATTTTAATGTTACGATCCTCAGCACGCTCCGGTTTGCGGTTCTGAATATATTTCAGCTGCCAGTTTGTTCTCGTATTATTACAATTTTTGTCTTATTTACTTTCTTATTCCAATTTTCCTTCCTCTTTACCTCATTCCTCACTTTTCTCTTCTTCGTCCTCTATCGTCTGGAATAAAATAAACATTTGTTCCTATACTATTCCTGCCACCAATGTTAACAGGTTTTGCCTTCGTATGCCCTTCGTTTTCATCTCTAACATTTATTCTCCCTCCAAAAGGCTTGAAGTGAATTACTGCCCGTGTTTATTGTTCGGCCACCATTTTCGCCAGCTATTTTCTCCCCAGCCAGCTGTTCCTGTCTGGCACCGTCGTTACGAAAGCAGAAAGCAGAATTCCAATGCTAAGACAGTCATTTTCCTCTCAGTTTCTGCATTCTCTTTCCCTAACGATCAGCGGTATTTTCTCCCCAAAAGCCACGAGCAAAGTCCCGTCCAAACCTGGCCCCATATAGGGTTTCAGCATTCTCTTTCTCTAACGATCAGCGAATTTTCTGTCTAAAACCCGTCAGCTACATCCCGTCCACACCTGACCCTATCCCGTTCTGTCGTCACGAAAGCACAGCCCCAACACTAAAATTGTTACAGTATTTTCCTGTCACTTGATGGATTCTATTTCTTAAACAATCACGAAATTTGTTATCCAAAGCGGTCGAGAAAACACCTCACTCAGTGCCTGAAATGCTAAGGTACTTGGCGACAACCAACAGTCTTCCTTTTCCATTCTACATTTCACTGACCCTGAGTGTATATCACTGCCTTGAAACTGAAGTGTTTATTTTCTTCATCTTCATTATGGGATCCCACTCTCAAGTCAAACCTATTCCGATAAATATCAAAAGCCTTCAGAGGGAGTGAGAGTACACGTCTGGAGGGTGGCTTATTTGGTGATGGCAAACTTTTCACCAAATACCAACCAGGTCCACTTTCTTCAACGTTTTATATTAAGCATACTGTTATCCTATATTCTTTACCGTGCGGCGAACATACTCTTTCAACCAGGGGACGTCAGTATTGTTTATTCTTGTTACCTACAGACGAATATGTCCTTGTTAGGGGTCTTCCCAAAGTGAAGGGGTTAATGAAGGTTATTTCTGCCTTCACCAGTTCAAAAAGAAAATCCTAAAGTGAGAAAAAGTGTCTGGAAATAGGAATAAATTACAAAACACGTGAAGCGATTGAAGAACTTAACATCATTACCTATCCCATGTCGCCTTATAAACGTATCCTGAACTATGCTCCAGTAAGGATGAAAACGCGTGTATGTCACCTCCAGCTTCCCTCCAACAGTTACACGAACATTAAACCCGTCTGTGCCTAGCCCCCACCTACCCACCCGCCCCGCCACGCACCGCCAACCACACTGCCTCTCCTTGCCGCTTTTCCCACTTCTATATTTGTCTTTATGTGTGGGGGTCGTGTGTCTTGTGGGGGTCGCCTGCCTAGGCCTTGGAGTCGGGTTACAGTATCGAGGAAGCTTTACGACAATCTGGGTCATAAATCTTTATTTCTTAACTTAGGAAGAATGGAGACGATGGTGGAAGAATGAGGAAAGGAAGACTGAGAAAGAGGTGAAAGGACAGAGTTGACGAATACATGATGGAGGGCTCCTTGGTGTGGCGGGAAGGAGTGCTAAGGAATTGTGACAGAGGGACGTATTCTAAGTGGACAGGAAGCCTCATAGCACCTGTTCTCTAGTGATTTATTCTGCACATCACCCCCTCAATATCCTTTTGTTGTTGAGGCAAACCATGTCGAAGGTATATCTATAGATGACATAAATGAGAACATCAGGTGGTAACAGGTGTAATAAGTCGCCATGAAAAAGGTGTTAAGACTCCTACAGCATCACCTAGAATACGGATCAGAGATGTCTTACTTACAATGCAGTGAATTGTGCAAATGGGAAAAAATATACCTATGAGAACGAAAGAAAATGTTGCTTATATAGAAAAACCCAACAGTTTCTGCCCGACCTGAGTCAGTTATGAATGGAGGGGTAGAGGGGGCGGGGGGAGAACCTTTTTTTTTTTTTTTTTTTTTTCATATGTGTGTGCAATTTCTCCACTTGTCAAAGAGAGGCTTGAGAGAAATTTCCTCACGACTACCCTGGATGAACTTGACTGGAGCTACCGTGGAAGTAAGAGATACCTAGGAGAATGGTTCCAACACTAATGGTTATGTGCGATTACTACCTCCACTACAGCTCCATCTATTTTGCATCTCTGTTGCTACAAAAGACGCAGTTACCACAAAGACTTTCATACCAATAGCTCCACTACAGCTATAACCACCATCCCAATAACCACAACCATCACTCCAGCAAACACAACCATCGCCCCTACAACCACCACCTCCACAACCACAACCACCAGTCCAACAACCATTCCTCCCCCTTTCAAGTCTTCAACACATCCTTTTTCCAGTCCTTTGGCGACTTCAATGCGAGAGGTGACATGATCCAATCAGAAAAAATCTAAAAGGTCCTGAGAATCCTATAACAAAATACTGAGGCTTTAAGCCTAGTCCGGTCCACAAAGAGCCCTACAGCCCTCAAAAGCCATACATTCAGCCCTTTCCTCAGCTGTCAGTGCGTCATCTCAACTCTTTTTCAGTTGCCCCTTTCCCGTGCATCACACCCTATTCACCAGGCCTCAGTTCTGTATAGCCATTTCAAGGCCTCTTCAACTCTACACTCTAACCCCACTCTTTTTCAACAGTCCCACAGCCCTCAATAGATACTTCAGCCTTTCCCACCCCTTTCCTGCACTCAGTGCCTCCTTTCCCACACTCCCCTCCCTTTCAAACCTCCTGCAATATTTTTTCTTCTCTTTCATTCCCTTTACATTTGGTTCAGTAGTCTTTCATTGGATCTCCCTCATCCGCGCTAAAACGTCCACCAGTCTTTCCATAGCCTTTAATAACGCCCATACAGTCATCACTCACACTCATACCTAACACCCACACTCACATCTATACCCTTGTCCACACCCTCACCCACAAACACATCCATACCCCCACACCCACAGGCACACCTACACTTCCTCGACCCTCACCCACACCCACACCTACAGGTACACTTCCTCAACCCTCACCCACACCCACGCCTACACTTCCTCAACCCTCACCCACACCCACACCCACCAAAAGAGAGCAGCTCTCACACACAGGCAGGGCAGGTCAGGGGGAGTCATTAACTTCAGCCTCACTCAAGCCTGTCTTATGGCCTAACCTGGATCGGAATTTACCAAGCATCTTTAACACCCAGGCTCCCGTGACGCACCCAACTGAATTAAATAATCTAGCATGAACAGGAATGGAAGACGCGAGTTTCCCCGATCATGAGAGGATTGATGGAACCAGTAACAACTCTCCAAGGTTTCTGTGCTCACTCTCAGCTGAATATAATCGTCTGGAGATAGTTGTAGCTTAATATAAGAGAGTTAACCAATCAGCAGGTATAAGAAATTAGGATAGCAGTTTTCCATTATAAGAAGCTTTTTTTTTTTTTCTTATTTAACATGCACTCCAGTGTGGCAATGAAGTGAAATGTATGTGTATGAAGGAAGACATAAAAATCAGCAGTTTTATTCACAAGTTAAGGTTAAGAATGTATTTAAGTATAGAGGCTGAGTCTGGATGAAGGCTGTCCGTCTGTCTGTCTGTCTTTGTATCTGTGTACTTTAGTCATCGTGGGTAATAACGTGCCTCAGGTGTGTGTGTGTGTGTGTGTGTGTGTGTGTGTGTGTGTGTGATTATCAATGCATGTGCCTGTGGCTCAGACCTAACTCACATGGCCAGGAGTGTTGGGGACTGTTGCTATACCGGAGACACCAGAAGCAGGGAGAGAGAGAGAGAGAGAGAGAGAAAGAGAGAGAGAGGTGGAAGAAGAAAGAAAGAAGCAGTAGAGGAAAGAGAGGAGAGATTAAAGAGGACGACGGAAGAGAGTGTAGAATGCAAGGAAGATAAGAGGGAGGAGAGAAGACTTGAAGTGAGAGGGGAAGGGAAAAAAAGAAAAACAAGAGAGAAGAGGAAGGGGTGAAAGAGGGAGGGAAGAGAAAGCATGGAAGGAGAAAAGAAGAAAGCGGAAAGGAGAGAAAGCCGAAAGGAGGAGGAAGAGGAAAGGGAGGAGAGAAAGCAAGAAGGTGAAATGAGAGAGGACAAGGAGTAAGAAGAGAGGAAGGAGAGAAAAAGGGAGAGGAAAGAAAATTGAAGCATATAAGAGAGAGAAAGGAAAAGGAAAAAGGCTACTAAAAATGGACTGCTACACACACACACACACACACACACACACACACACACACACACACACACACACACACACACACACACAACTCTGCGGAACTACAATACCCATTTTCATCTTTTCACTCCTTATGCCTTGTGGGTCAGTCAGTCGTCGCCTCTCGCCACCTTCTTACTGGTTCATTCTGGTCACGAGGATTTTTATTTTGAGATGATAGGCTTAAATGGAACCTCCTCTAACCCCCTCAGTACTATGGCGGTTCTCTGAGGTTATTGAGACTGTCTGGATACTAGAAATATATAAGCAAATGTCACCTTCAGTTCAGAAATGCCCTCTTGTCAATTTTCATCACTTTATTCGCCCTGTTCTCTCTTATTTTTGTTTTTCCTTCTGTCTTTAGTTTTCCTCTTTATTTTACTTTACTTACAATTGTCTTTACTCTGTCTTTGCTTCCTCCTTATGTTTTTGTATCTAGTTTCTTCCCTTTCTTCAGTTTCTCTCCTTGTATCTTCATTTTTCTTCCTCCCTCCCCTCTTTATCTCTCCCTTCCCTCCATTTTTTCTTCTCTGATCTCCCCTCCCTATCTCTCTCATTTTTCCTCCTGCTTCCTCTTTCGTCTCCTCTCCCTTTTCCCACTTTTTTTTCCACTGTCTCCTTACTTTTTCCTTCCCTCCCCACCTCTCCTCTCTTCTCTCCCTCTCTTCCCCTTCGCCTTTAACTTTCCTCGAACTTTCACTCTCCCCTCTCCCCTCTCTCTCCCCTCCTTCTCTCCCCCATTTCCTTATCCCCTTCAACCCGAGGATAATTTAAAGTCATATTTATCAGCTTAGACTAGACGTGTTGACCCAGGAGTGTTAGATATGACTGAGGGAGGAAGGGAGGGAAGGGAGGGAGAGTTGGAGGGAGGGAGGGAAGGAGAAAGCGAAGGGTAGGTGGGGGGAGAGGAGGGAAGGATAGGCGGAGGGAGGGAGGAAAAGAAGGATAAGTTGAAGGGAGGAAAGGATAAGGAATGGGACGGAGGGAGCGAAGGATGGGTGGGTAGAGGGAGGGTGGAGGGGAGGGAAGGAGGGAGGGAGCGAAGGATAGGTAGAGGGAGGGAGAGAAGATTTCGGCACTCCTTAAAATGCCTCTCTCTCTCTCTCTCTCTCTCTCTCTCTCTCTCTCTCTCACACACACACACACACACACACACACACACACACACACACACACACACACACACACAGGCTAATAACTTCCCAGCTTAACCATTCACTAGACAAACATCAAGTCACCTGGCAAGAACAGGAAGGTAACTACTTTTTTTTTATATAATTGACAAGTGTTTTTATTTTATTTATTTTTTTTTGGGGGGGCGTGTCTCTGTCTCTTCTTTTTGGTTAATTATTTTTTTCATTTTTCTGGATTACATTTTTTCTCTGTGTCTTTCTCAGTCGTCATTTTGAGCCATCCATGTTTTTTTTTCTCTCTCTTTGTTTGTTTTTTTTTAATTCATCTTTCCTCTCTCTCCTATAAAACTTCCTCCTCCTCCTTCTCCTCTCTCTCTCTCTCTCTCTCTCTCTCTCTCTCTCTCTCTCTGTATGTATATATAGGTAATCATTTTTGTCCTCACTGCCTCTCGTGTTTTCTTTTACCCAGCCCTTCCTTCCCACTTTTCAAGCCTCTTCCCCATTCCTTCCATCTCCATCCCTCCCCCTCTTCTCCCTCCCCTTTACCCTCCCTTCTCACTCCCTTTCTCCTCCCTTTCCTTCCCTCCGTCTCCACTCACTCTCTCTCCCTTTCCTCCCCTCCTCCCCTTTCATTCTCCCTCTCCTCCCTCTCCCCCTCCCTCTTCCTCCGCTCCCTCAGTGTTCCGGTAGTCCATTCATCTGTCTACACCTCATCATAAATCTTAACCCCACCCTCCGCCCACTGTCCGCCCTCTTCCTTACCCTCCCACCCACCTCACACCTCCCCGCCCTCTACTTTATCCTGCCGCCCACCTGACACCCGCCTCCTCTCCTCCCCCACCCATCAAGGCATATTGCTCCCACCCACATCAACTTCCAAGCCATTAATGTCTCTCCCACCCATTTCCCTCCATATTAAATCTCTCCGCCCACCTCCCACCCCCCTCCCACTCCTCTGCTCTACCCTCCCACCCTCTTCCGTTTCTCCTCCCACCCATCGAAGCATCTTTCTCCCACCCATGTCTTGTTCTAGCCATTTGTTTCTCTCTCCCACCCACTCCCATATTCCCACCCACAGCTACTCTCCCTTCTCTCTCTCTCTCTCTCTCTCTCTCTCTCTCTCTCTCTCTCTCTCTCTCTCTCTCCGCCCCTTTCATCTCCCTGTGTCACACTCCTCCCACCCATTTTTTCCTCCCGCCTCTCTCCCTCCCACCCACTCAGCCACTCCCACCCACCTCTCGAATTGCTTAATCTTTCAGTGGGCACATAACTCACTGTCATTCATCCCCCCACGTGTACATGCTATCTCTCTCTCTCTCTCTCTCTCTCTCTCTCTCTCTCTCTCTCTCTCTCTCTCTCTCTCTCTCTCTCTCTCTCTCTCTCTCTCTCTCTCTCCTCTCCTTCACTACTGGCACCTGGCTTGTTTACATTTGGATGAGATGTGTGTGTGTGTGTGTGTGTGTGTGTGTGTGTGTGTGTGTGTGTGTGTGTGTGTGTGTACTGATTTTTTTTCATATTTTCATCTGAAGATTTTTTTAGTTAATATGTACGTCGGTAAGTATGTATGAACTCAGTGTATGTATGTACGTATGAATGTATATATGTATGTATGTAGGAATGTCAACCCCTTCAGTAGGATGAAGCCATTTTTATTATATTCTTTTTACCTCCAGAGTTTTAAGCAGATTAAGTCTCTCTCTCTCTCTCTCTCTCTCTCTCTCTCTCTCTCTCTCTCTCTCTCTCTCTCTCTCTCTCTCTCTCTCTCTCTCTCTCTCTCTCTCTCCAGCCCCTTCACTACGAGTTTTCCCAAAGCAGAATAAACCCTCGAGGCGGTAATAAGAACGACAGAAAATGCATCATCGTCCTGAAGGGTCTAGTATGTGTGTATGTATCCATGTACGTATGTATGTATGTATGGGTGGATAAATGGATGGATGTGTGTGTATGTATGCAATCATGTATATATATGTATGTATGTATGTATGTGTGGATTTGTGTGTGTTTTCCGAATGCAACAAGAAACCGTCTTTAATAATACAGTTCATTCTTGCCAGCCAAAGACGATTTTACTCAGCTTAAGAGAGATTTTGAAATGAAGGGCTTAGATCAAATACAGCTTTCGTTCCTCCATCACTACAAAGCTGAGAATAAATCGCCTCTGGAATGGAATACAAACTACGGTGCCGGAGGCCAAGTGGGTCAGTGTCTGTTCGTTTGTTTATATGTATGTATACCTGAGTGTGTGTCCTGCATCCACGGCCTTGCATACGAGGTCATGTAGGTTGCTGTGTACCTTGGTGTGTGTGTGTGTGTGTGTGTGTGTGTGTGTGTGTGTGTGTGTGTGTGTGTGTGTGTGTGTGGTATTTGGTTGTGCGTTTGTGTTTTCGTGCCCGTGTGTGCTTCTCTGTCTCTGTCTATATTTGAGTGTGCATGTGTGTGTGTGTGTGTGTGTGTGTGTGTGTGTAAAACCATTATGGACGTCAGTTTGTGTATATCTGTGTACGTAAGATCATTATATATGGAACAGTTTACAACATTTATTTTCTCTAAGTCTACACTATTGGGGGTGTACATGAGATGCTGTGTGCGTGTATAGGGCATGTGTACCTGTATGTATGTGTGTGCGTGTGCATATGCAAGTGTGTATATCCTGAGGTGTTGCCCGGCTCACCTGTGCACGCGTGGGTTGCACAAGGCCGCTGTCCTCACCTGGTGCACACACACACACACACACACACACACACACACACACACACACACACACACACACACACACACACACACACACACACACACACACACACACACACACACACACATTCCGGTTCTTACAAGCACTTTCAAAAAACTCATTACCTTACCTAATCACGTACACTTTGTTCTCTCTCTCTCTCTCTCTCTCTCTCTCTCTCTCTCTCTCTCTCTCTCTCTCTCTCTCTCTCTCACCCCAAAATACCGTTCATAAATTGAAGGTATGGTCCCCTTCTCCCTACCCTCGCTCTCTATCTCTCTTTTTTTCTCCCCACCCTCTCTCTTTACCCACCCTCTCTTCCCACCCTCTCTCTACCCACCCTCTCTACCCATCCCTTCTACCTACCCACCCTCTCAACCTACCCACCCTCTCTGCCTACCCACCCTCTCTGCCTACCCACCCTCTCTACCCACCCTTTCTCCCCATCCTCTCTACCCACCCATCCCCTCTACCTACCCTCTCTGCCTACCCATCCCCTCTACCTACCCTCTATACCCACCCACCCTCTCTACCTACCCACCCTCTCTACCTACCCACCCTTTCTACCTACCCACACCCTCTACCTACCCATCCTCACTACCCACCCTCTCTACCTACACATCCTCACTACCCACCCTCTCTACCTACCCATTCTCACTACACACCCTCTCTACCTACCCATCCCCTCTGCCTACCCACCCTCTCTACCTACCCACACCCTCTACTTACCCATCCTCTCTACTTACCCAACCTCTCTACCCAGCCCGTCTACCAACCCTCTCTATCCATCCCGTCTACCCACCCTCTCTACCCACCCCGTCTACCCACCCTCTCTACCCACCCTCTCTACCCACCCCGTCTACCCACTCCGTACTATATTTACTTCTGACGGTGGGAAGAGATCACAGGGCGGTGGCTCAGGACCTCAAACGCTTATATACATGTCGTCAGGGCTACACACACACACACACACACACACACACACACACACACACACACACACACACACACACACACACATTCTTCCCACGTACACATGTGAGCTATGAAGGAGAGGAGAGTAGTTGTATGTGTCTTAAGAAGAACCATGGATATGTATATGTAGGGACAGGTTGTGTGTGTGTGTGTGTGTGTGTGTGTGTGTGTGTGTGTGTGTGTGTGTGTGTGTGTGTGTGTGTGTGTGTGTGTGTGTGTGCTCGCTAGTTAGGCAGAGTAAACGATATAATACATTCAAGCCCTGCATCACAAAACACAAGATGGGCCAAGATTTACACAGTTATACCCACTAAGTCACCCTTTCGTCCAGCTTTCAACCACCACACCTAACAACCCCTCTAACCACTCAGCTGTTAACCACCCTTCGTCAAACCAGTCACAATTTACTACCATATAAAATGAAGGGAAAATTTAGTTATATATTGCCTAGTTGTTCCCTGCTTCTCCTTGACTTTAATCTTCCTCACCATCTCTCATTCTCCCTCGTAAAGAAATATTGGGTAAAAGTGGATGATGTGTATTTTGGCAAAGGTGGGGAGAGTAGGTTAATATATACAGTATGTGTATATCCGGGGGATATGTGGGACGAGTACACACTTATATAAACACACACACACACAGACATACGTGCGTCTGCAGTTCAGGCAATTTACGTAAGCAGATATGTGCGTTTATGTCCACGGGCATACGTAAAGGGAGATTTATATGCTCACACACCTTACATCAACACACACACACACACACACACACACACACGGAGGAAAGAGGACACAGATGCATAAACATATTCCATATCAGCTCCCCTTATTTGTTTATATATACAGAAACCAAGGCATACTCACTGACATTTTCATTAAAACACACACTGTCATACCTACAGTCAGGGCGTTCACACACACACACACACACACACACACACACACACACACACACACACACACACACACACACACACACACACACACACACACACACACACACACACACACACACAAGCTAATCACGTGGCTCTCATGCAGGTACACTTATATATAGGTCTGAAGGTTGGTCGTTGTGCTCATTTCCCACCACAAGCATAGCAACCAGGTCGAGGTTCATGCCTCTGCCCATCTGTCCTGCCCCCACCTTGCCCCTCCATACCATCTCACCCCCACCTTACCTCACCCTATCCCATACTACCCCACACCGTCTTACCCCTACGCAACCCTTCATACACTGTCCTTACCACACCTTGCCCTTCTGCAGTATTTTCTCCTCTACCCCTGCCCTGAATCTGCTTCAATTTTCCCTTCCTCCCCTACCGTACCTTACATCCCTCCTTAATTATCCTTCCCTACCTTTCCCCACCTCCACTCAGCCTCTACCTTACGTCTGCTTTCCTTTCCCCTTCCTCCCCCACTATCCTACATCCTTCATTCTCTACCCCACCTCAACCCTGCCTTGGCCCTGTCCCTCCCTGCCCCTTTACTCTCTGTCCTTCCCCACCTCACTCTGTCCTTCACACATGGCACAAGTGACCCTTTTTGCTCCAGTTCATCTGCATGCTCTGCTTGCCCTACTTCATCACAATCACTGATCCCACCACACCCAATATCATACTATTTTAGTTTTATTTGTTTTACTCACAGAATGTATACCACAGTCTCATCCTACTCTTAAAAACAAAAAACAAAAATAAAACAAGGGTCAGGAAATACTGAGGTTTTTATTCTCTGATATTTACTGGTACCCTAACCCCACCTGCTGCCACACCCACTACATGGGATGTGTTCCAAAATATCACAGCTTTTTTCATACACCCGGTACTGTAAACTGGGGGATGGTAAATACGGCATATGTAGTAGTGACGCTTTTATTAGGCAGTTAATCTATACCTCACTCTGGAGTTACAAGTAAGAATACTTGAAATAAGTTGGCACGTAATGAGGGAAGGGTTTTTACCATTTGTTTGCCACAAGTATGTGGAATCTAATATTTCCCATTCATCGTAACTTAAATAAGTTTCTGTTCTTGTTTTCTAGATCAACTCTGGAGTTGTTCTTACTTTCTCACCTTACGGTGTGAAATACTCAGAAGAAGGCCTTCCTGTGTTTCTCTTCTCCATACACACGAACTTTAGATATTTGTGACTAGTTTTTAACCTCGTCATAGATCAACAGACTGCCTGATTTTTGCTGAAGTTACACTTGACTCTTCTGTACCTTGCTCCTATCCACAAGCTCCGACTTCACCCTCAACCCCCACCGCATTCACTAATACTCCACCTCCGTACTCCATCATCACCCTCGATACTCCTCAACTCACTGGTGCCCGCCCATACCCCGCCCAAACACTCCTCCCCGCCCAAATGCTCGCGTGTGCCGGGAAAGTGGCTGAGGATAGGCAGTTACGTCAGTTTCCCGCCGCGTTACGACCACAGGTGAAGGTTACAGACTGGGTACACCTCCCCTGATACCCTCCCTCACCTCTCACTTCCCTCATCCCTCACCTCCCTCACCTCTCACTTCCCTCATCCCTCACCTCCCTCACCTCTCACTTCCCTCATCCCTCACCTCCCTCACCTCTCACTTCCCTCATCCCTCACCTCCCTCACCTCTCACTTCCCTCATCCCTCACCTCCCTCACCTCTCACTTCCCTCATCCCTCACCTCCCTCACCTCTCACTTCCCGCATCCCTCACCTCCCTCACCTCTCACTTCCCTCATCCCTCACCTCCCTCACCTCTCACTTCCCTCATCCCTCACCTCCCTCACCTCTCACTTCCCTCATCCCTCACCTCCCTCATCCCTTACTTCCCTCATCCCTCACCTCCCTCACCTCTCACTTCCCTCATCCCTCACCTCCCTCACCTCTCACTTCCCTCATCCCTCACCTCCCTCATCCCTTACTTCCCTCATCCCTCACCTCCCTCACCTCTCACTTCCCTCATCCCTCACCTCCCTCATCCCTTACTTCCCTCATCCCTCACCTCCCTCACCTCTCACTTCCCTCATCCCTCACCTCCCTCATCCCTTACTTCCCTCATCCCTCACCTCCCTCACCTCTCACTTCCCTCATCCCTCACCTCCCTCACCTCTCACTTCCCTCATCCCTCACCTCCCTCATCCCTCACTTCTCTCATCTCTCACCTCCCTCACCTCTCACTTCCCTCATCCCTCACCTCCCTCACCTTTCACTTCCCTCATCTCTCACTTCCTTCATTCCTCGCCTCCCTCACCTCTCACTTCCCTCATCTCTCACTTCCTTCATTCCTCGCCTCCCTCACCTCTCACTTCCCTCATCTCTCACTTCCTTCATTCCTCGCCTCCCTCACCTCTCACTTCCATCATTCCTCGCCTCCCTCACCTCTCACTTCCCTCACCTCTGACTTCCCTTAACTTTCACTTCCCTCACCTCCTTCACCTCTCACTTCCCTCACCTCCTTCACCTCTCACTTCCCCCACCTCCCTCGCCTCCCTCATCCAGCACCTCCATCACCTCTCTCACCTTCTCCCTCAATTCATCTTCTTCATGTCTCTCACGTTTTCCCTAACCTCTCTCATCTTCTCCCGCAAGTCCCTCTCCTTCTTCCTCATTGTCCCCTCATCTCCGGTACTCCCCTGACCCGCAGTGTGTGTACCCTGCCAGACGTGACCTGTGTTGTAGCGCCTAGATAATGAACATAAACATTCCTGAGTCCTGCTTTAATTTAATAATACAACTATACCCTCTTTACTGTAACTTGGTCTGAAACTGCCACCTCTTCATCTTGACTACTGAGTTGTGGCAAGAGATTAACGCCGGAATGTGAAAGCAGTCACGTAGAAATGCAATGGGAAGGATGTAAAGTCGTAGTATTGTCTTATTCTGCCTTTGAACTGCGTGAATTTAGCTGAAAAGGTAAAGAAAATACTGGGTCTACTTAAGGCAGAAGGACTGTAGTTATTCCCCTCCCTCGATTCCTCTGTAAACACCCTAACCATGGATCGTATTCTCTTAGACTCAGGTAGCTCCAAAGCGTCTCTCCCTGCAGTAGTTAGTTGATACATCACAGTATATTATTTGGTATGCTAGTAGTGTCTTATATATATCGACATATTTACATGAGGATATACAGTAAATGTGGCGTAGGCAGAAGTAAATCAGTTAGGAAATGGTTCTGGGGAGCCTCCTTACATCACAAGAATACGCCCTTTTATATTTGACTTCCGTGACCCATTTTGACCCCTTGACTCTTTGTTGAACCTTTGGCCCCCTCGTTGACCCTTTGACCCTCCCTCCCCCCATCCCCTGTACCCTCCTCCCCTTGTATCGCTGGGGTGCAGGAAGCGGGCCCTTACCTCACTTCCTACCACTTCCATAAAAGACTGGCCAGGGACAGGCAGGGGAGAGGGTGGAGGGAAGGGAGGGGATGCGAGTGTTGTGTAGGAAAGGAAAGCTAAGGGAAGGGGGAGATGATGGGAAAGGAAAGGGAGAGGAGAGCGCTACAAGGAAGACAGGAAGGTATAGAAAGGTGAAGAGTGGTGAAGAGAGAGAGAAAAGAGGAAAGGAGTGATGAAGTACAACAATATTCCTTTATATCTATATGTGTATCAGTCTGTATAAGGGCAACTGCAGTACCCGGCCTTCTTCTCGCACGGTGAGTTATGGCCAGATTGTCCTTTCCCCGTGCTGACCAAGTACGGATCGGGAAGGAGAATCTGTAGTGAGAATAGATGATGTGAAAATGACTGTATTTGGCCGTGCTTATGTGTACAAAAGATAAGCAGCAATAAGCCCAGTAATCCTTTCTAAGCTATTTGTTGTTACAAAAGATACTGTAACTATGGTATCTGTTCTGAGTCTAGGATAGCAAATGCGGAAGGCTCAGCCAACCCAAACTGAAAAGCTGTCATGAAAGTTCAGCTGGAAAGGACGAACGGAATATACAGTATAATAATTATATAGTACACAAACTTATCTGTTAGGGAAAAGTAACATTAAGTGCATAACGTTGGTGCTCTATTTTATTATCCTATCTGTTTTTTATTAGTAGAAACATTTAGCCAGAAACTTGAATTACGCAGCCGAAAATTTGTCAAGCTAGGAATTAAACGATAAATACTCATTCAAACAACTTCCAACTGCTGTTTCTACGTCGTTAATTTACAACTGCAAGATAATTTTCAATATGGACTGGAACATTACCATAACCTCTATCAGCGTGTGTGAGAATGTTTATATATGCTATCAGTATGAATCGACAGGGTACACCATATGCTAACACATGAAAGGACACAGGACTAGTACCATCCACTTCATATATCGTCCGCCAAGGCTTGGTGTCAACCTAGACTCAGGGTACACGCAAACTGTGAGCCGAATGCATTGCCATTCAGCCACCTTGGCGTCACAGAGGAGCATGACAAAATAAATAAAACACACAACACATTAGTCCTTTTGAGGCCGTATGTTGCACAGTGAAGGTTGTAGCCAATGTATCTGTTGCACGGGACAAAGAAAGAGATGGGAGGGTGTCAATAGCCCCATCAGTCCCGTGAGGTGTTGGGTGATTTATTCTTAGCATCTCCAATATTCTTATTTCTTCGCCTTCTGACAGACCTCTCTTAATGAAGGGGTAGATGAAAAAGGGTAAAGAGAAATGGGTATATAAAGAGAAATACGAAAACATGAAAGCAGGGAGCGATGAAGCATAATAGATGAAGGGGAAAGGCAGAGGGTGAGGTGATGGCAAGGAGGATGTGGGTGGTGTGGCGTGGGTTTGGATGGAGGTTGAAGTGGTGTGGTGTGGGATGGAGGTTGAATTGGTGTGGTGTGGGATGGGGTGGTGTGGGATGGTGTGGGATGGGGTGGGATGGAGTTGGAGTGGTGTGGTGTGGTGTGGGGTGGGGGTTGAAGGTGAAGGGAAGGGTAGAGGTGCATAATCCAAGTGGGGTATTTGTCAGGGATAGTGTGTTGTGTTGTGGTGTACCTGTGGTTAATATACATGATGATACGTACACAAACATTCATACATACATAAACACACATACATACACATACATTCACACAGAGCCCTACACACACATACATAAATGTACAAACATGTATATACGCGCTCGTGCGAGCGAGCGCATACACACACACACACACACACACACACACACACACACACACACACACACACACACACACACACACACACACAATATACAACATATAAACACATTCACAAAATCTCTCTCTCTCTCTCTCTCTCTCTCTCTCTCTCTCTCTCTCTCTCTCTCTCTCACACACACACACACACACACACACACACACACACACAGCTATCCGTCTATTCAATGCCAATCTCACAGTTCATTCTGGGAGACGGTAGCAAAAATACCTCCAAGGCTCTCAGTCACACTCCCTCCCCTCCCCCCTGCATGTATTCTCTCTCTCTCTCTCTCTCTCTCTCTCTCTCTCTCTCTCTCTCTCTCTCTCTCTCTCTCTCTCTCTCTCTCTCTCTCTCTCTCTCTCTTGCGTTGGGTGTGCTCAGATCGCCTCTATACATTCCTTATGATCACGTCACTACTTTCACTCCACTCTTCTTGCACACTCAGTAATCCTCTTACTTATTCCTGTAACTCCACATGCCTGGTGGTCTAGCGATTCGGGCACTCCACTCGGGTGTATTCGTAGTGACACAGGAGGCTTCGTATCACATTTTCCTCAGCGATCTATTCTGCACCTTATACCTCAGCATGTTCTTGTGTCCTACCGAGTTAAACTATGTCGATATTAGAATGAGAGAGAGAGAGAGAGATGTAAATGTAATATGTAAAATAAATCGGTTAGAGAGAGATACTACGAACCTCCATATCTCACCTAGAATACAGCCATAAATCCGGAAAGTGGCTGGAGTACTTCTCACATAATGCCTCCGTTGTAACTGTTGAACTACTGGTTATTCCTGTTCAGTATCAGGCCCGAGTAGACTAGCCCCAGACCCCGACGCTCCTAGTGGGACGGTAAAGGACAAACAGTATAAAAATAGACATCTACGTGCATTGCCCAGGTAACTTGTCCCTCCCACCCTCGGCCTCCACTTCTGTCCTTTTAGCTCTGTCCACGTCTCGCTCCCGTACGTCAAAGCTGACAACAAGACTCCTCCATGAATAGCAAGTAACCCAGGGGCAGAAAAACTACATAACAGTCAGCATAGAGACGGCAGTATGGTGTCAGAATGTCACAGTACGTGGAATTCTGCGTCATTTGGGAAGAAGATGAAGGCTTTTGTGTTTCACTGAGTACGCAAGCTGACTGAATCCTCTCGTAGTGAGAAGTTTCGTTTAATATTCCCGGTAATTGCCAGGGGATCATGTCCAGCTAAGAGTGAGTCATAGGAGCCTGATATGCTGATACTACCGCCATTAACCTAAGTCATAATTTTAACGCATAACCAGACTAATTTAATTCAGCTTAACACAAACTAACTGAAGTAAGCTGTTGTCTAAAGCACTTCTCTCATGAAATTACTAAGCCCTCCTGAGTCCCATTACCTAACATAATTTCAGTAAATGGACATCGATAGTGGTTCTCTGACTAAATGACGTTTGTGCAGTCAATTGGCATAGATCATTTTCAATTAATTAAAGAATACAGTCTAACTCAACCTAATTTAATTCGAAATAACTTTAGATCTGAAAGCATATCCAAGTAAAACACACACACACACACACACACACACACACACACACACACACACACACACACACACACACACACACACACACACACACACACACACACACACACAGATAAGGTCGCAAAACAAATACCTTTCAAAGTCGTTCTGCAAAAAAAAAAAAAAAAAATCTCTCCATGAAGGCATTATATAAAAAGCGTGTTAGGCTGGACTCCATATGGTTGGACGGTCGGCTATGGTCTGGTTACGAGGAGGAAGGGACGCGGAGGCCTGTGTGTGTCTGTGGTTCCGCATCCGAGAGGGAAAGTGGCGCTACTGGGTTCCGCCATGTCGCAAGGTTCCCGCAGCCCACCTCTTTACCCCCAAGACCTCATTTGTATTGGATTCCTGCTACACTGCTTTTGCACTAACCTGGCCTAACATTGCCATCGTTCCATCTTCAGTGCTGAGATGTAACAAGAGATTAGCAGTTAATTATGGCACTAGTTACGAAGGAGTGCTAAGGAAAGAATGTAGCGCCGTAGTGCTATCATTACCTCCATCGACCTATGTGAAATAAGCTCCAAAAGGAGGGAAATCTGGGCCAAGCTAAGGTAAAAACGGTATACCAGTCAGTCTTATTCAGCTTAAAAGAACCGCCTTGTACAGCAGGCAATGATAAAGGCACCGTTTAAACCCTTCTGCCCATGGACGTCATTTCTGGCTTGCTTCTGCTGTTACTGGACGATTTCATTCAGTTGAAAAATCCCATCATAAAATAACAGTAGAGGCCATAGATCTAAACCCTTCCATTCGAAAGGAGGCTCGTCAGCTGAGAAAAATCGTCTGTAAGTAGCAAGAGCACGACAAAGAGAAGACGTCCTGGGGGTGAAGGGAGCAAAGCAATTCTGGTACTGACAGTGGGTCAAGAGTAGCGGGAAAATTATTCTGCTTCAGCATGACGTCAGCGAGAGAAAGTGATAGGTTTTCCCAGAGGGCGTATCTAATTTTAGCAACGTCTTCTTTCGTAACGTTCAGGTGCTGATGAGGAAAGTTTTGATGCTCTTACCTGCGGGCAGTGGCTCCAAACTGGCTGAACATATTTTTGGCTCGAGTGTGACGTCAGTGGGAAAAGTGATCAGTTCTGTTCCCGGAATGGCTATATTAATCATTTCTTACATCGGACGTTGCCTGAAATATCCTCTTACGACTATGATTTTTTCTTTTTAATTCTCGTATTGCTGATGGCTGTGGCTGATAGATAAGTTACTTGATTCTGGCCTATTCACTATTTTTTTTTTTTTCCCTCGGTTTCCAATAGACGGTCTGCAACTTTGGAGAATCCGCTAATACCGAAGGGATTATTAAAGTTTGTCTCTAACCCTTCCATTAAAAAAAAAATATATATCTCTCCTAAGTTCCATAAAGTCGTCTAGTGGCAACAAGAACGAAATACAGACGACGTCACCGTACTGAAGAGACCCAATACCAACGCAGGTGGAGACAGAGACTTGTTTTCTCAGAATTTCTTTTTTTTTTTTTTTCACTGAACTGGGTACGTATAAAAAAAAAAAATAACCAATTCCTATGATACACAGTTCTCCGTATCAGCTGCTTAAAACAAGAAGCTATTTTGCCTTTTTATATCATTACTCACTCTAGTTTGAAGTATTGGGTGGCTTTACTGAGTTAGGATAAAAGTAGGTAGTAAGAATAAGCGAGTGTATGCGCAATTAAAGCTCAGGAAATGTTAACAATATGATACATTTCCCACAGCTTTCTCAATACCCATACCGTTCATCACCCCCCTCGTCCCTTTCCCCCTCCCCACTCCTTACCCATCCCTCCCCCACTCCATACTGCTACCCCCCGCCTCCTTCTCATTGCCTACGCCCCCTACTTTCCCCGTCACCTTGTATTTTCTTCCCCTCCCACTGCTACTCCCCTCTCTCTCTCTCTCTCTCTCTCTCTCTCTCTCTCTCTCTCTCTCTCATTTTGCTTTCCACCTTGTCTCTATTCATCCAGCAAAAAATTAGGGATCTGGATATAAATTCGATTGTTGCGGGTCATATTCTTGGGGAAAACTAGTAGTTGCAAAAATTGATTGTCTTAATGACTCGTACTGTGGATGGCATTAAATATCCTCCTCCTCCTTCTCCTCCTCCTCCTCCTTCTCCTTCTTCTTCTTCCCATTTCCTCATCATTCTTTCCTTCCTCTGCTCCTTCACACTACCATTGTTACTGTCGCCACACACACACACACACACACACACACACACACACACACACACACACACACACACACACACACACACACACACACACACACACACACACTGCCTTTCTTTACCACTCAGGGCAGGTAATGAGGGTCGTGTCCTCAGCATAAGATGACTGTAAATGGCAAAGCTGTGAATTCCGGGGTTTTTGTGTGGTGCGGGAGGGAATAATTAGCTCAAGTCACCCATCCAATCCCCTATCTTACCCCTACCTCCTCTCTTCATCCAGCAGTACGAGTGGGGACCTGCAT
The DNA here is from genome assembly GCF_032717465.1 of Coenobita brevimanus. Lineage (NCBI taxonomy): Eukaryota > Metazoa > Arthropoda > Malacostraca > Decapoda > Coenobitidae > Coenobita > Coenobita brevimanus. The sequence goes on along the minus strand of NC_137051.1, from coordinate 27,460,197 downwards.
GTAATTTTGACGGTTGCATGTAGTATTTTAAGAACTGTGACTTGGGAAAACATTACTGCTAGCCTTAAGCACCGCCTTGCCATCGGTAGCCATTCTAAGCTTTCCTCTTTCCCTCTGCTAATTCCTCATCTCATGCGGATTTTATGAGCTGTAATTTGGACTCAATCTACACCCATTACATGTTTGAATCGTTTCGCAGCGACATCAGGGGAACACCATGAAGAAGAACGGCTTGCAATGCTTTAAAACCTGTGAGAGTGTGTGTGGTGTTCACGTGACAAGAAGGACAAGAATAAATCTGCAGTTTTTATGCTGTTGTATGCTTACTTTCTCGATTTAAGTATTTTATTACTCAGTATTTCCAGATACTAAAATTCATATAGGGCTACAGTATGTCACATATACAGGAGAAGCTTATGGGGCTAATGAATTGGTTCTGGGAGTTGATGCTTAGAATGGTTTACGCTTCATGAATCTGTTTTGAGAGTGCTAGACATTTCTCACTAATCAGCGCAACCCGGTAGTGGCACTGTGCCCTGTCTTTCCTCCTCCCTACCTTCCCACCCCCCACCCATCTGGCTTTAGTGTGATGCCCCACCATCCCTCGCCTACCGTATCACCTCTCCCATCCCATATACCCATCACCCCAACTCTCTCTTCAGTTCATTACCATCCCATAAACTTCTCTCATCAATTCCTCTACCCTTACTCCCACAGAGACATACTGCCCTAACGACTTCCATAGTTTCCGTCTCTCCCACAAAACACACACACACACACACACACACACACACACACACATGAAACCTGATTCAACTCATACCTCCCTTGAAGGTTCACTTGCCCTCTCACTTCCCCCAGTCATCATCATAGTCCACCTCACTCCCAGCGCCTGTCTTCCACTCCATGTCCACACTAAGCTTCTCCACCTTCTCCCATCCTTTCCTGTTACTCTCTCCCCACTCTCTCAGTCATTTCCCTTCTCATCAGTCTCTCTACCAGCTCACCCTCCACAATCTTCCCTCCTCACATTCACTGCCTCTCTTGCACTACCCCTCTTCTTGCTCAGACATTTCCACCCTTCTCAGTCCCGTTCCTCCCTTGCTCCACCCTCGCTAACAAGCTCCTACCTCATTCACACTCCTACCCACCCACCTGTACTCGTCAGGACCCTGTACTTTCGTTCCCTGTCTAGTGGGTGGTTGCGGTGGTGGTGGTGGTGGTGGTGTGGTCAGTGGTATATCTGGTAACGCAGGTGGGTGTGCAGTCTAGACGGTGTACATGGATGTTGTAGTAATGTGCAGACAGAGACACAAGCATCTTCCCAAATTTATATGAATACATAGAGGAAAAACCGAACCATCTGAAACAAGCACTGGTAGAGATAGTGTTTTTCATTGTATTTCGCCGGTTGTACATTTTCTTCAGATGGAACTGGGAAATTAGTTGTTGCTTTGACTGTACAATTTGCTTAAAACTGATGAACGACACTGAGATCACATCGAGTGAAAATACCGGGAACTGGAGGTGAAAACATTTGACCCTGGAATCGTCTTAGAGGTCTGGATATACGGAAAGAGGAAATCATGTGACAATGAGTGTGATGTATGTTAGTGTAGTGTAGTGTGCAGCAGTGTAGTGTGTAGCAATTCAGTGTGAGCAGTGACGTGTGTAGCAGCGTAGTATGTAGAAGCGTAGAGTGCAACAGTATGGTATGTGGCAATGCGGTGTTTGGCAGTGTGGTGTGTAGCAGTGTGGGGCGTGGCAGCGTGGTGTGGTGTGGTGTCGCAGTGAGTGTGGTGGGTGTGTGAGTAGGCGGTGGTGATGGAAACAGGGCGAATGTTGTCTCTTAATACAAAGTGGACCCATTCTCTGCCTGACTGTATAATTTTCTTGGCAGTGTTTACAAACCTGCCTTCCATCAGTTCCGCAAGAACAGATTATCAGTTACACGCATATTTATCCACGACTCTCGGCCAGCTTACGTACTAGTGAAAACATTGGTCTCTTCTGTGCTTATATATTGCTAACATTAACATTGAGCCTTTGTACTGCAGCGGCTTAACACAGATTGATGATGATGATGATGATGATGAACTCTTAGCCTTGGCCATTTTCATCCATTATGTCGCACTTTACTTTTTCCTTAATTACACATAAAGATATTAAAATTCTTCTCAAAATTATGCAAACGTGGGGGAGACTGAAATGAACTGACTAAATACATATCGAGTTTTATTTTTTTCAACACTTGCGTATTCCTTCGTTTATTCTCGCCTGCCCCAGAAAGCTTTATTTAGAGGTGTTTCGACATGGAGGGGTGAAAGAGGCCCAATATTAACACCTTAGCTGTAATTTATCTCCTTTAAGCTGAAATAAATTGCTTGGAAGTAACGAGAAGAAAGTTAGAGAATACGTCACCATACTAAAGGGGTTGCGAGGAAAAGTAAAGAAAGCGAGGAATGAGTGAGGAGGTGACTGAGTGAGAGAGTGGGCGTTTGGATGGGAGTAACGTTGGGCAGGAAAGAGAGAGAGAGAGAGAGAGAGGTGGGGGGTAATGGGAAGAGAGCCAAAGACATTAGCTGGGTTTATCCACACTCACCCTCCCAGTTACTTGCATAATATTTACAAAGCCTTACATTCTATATTTCCCTACCTCGCTGCACAATGTCCTCTTTATGAACCGTCTTGTATCACGACCGTTTTGCTCTCAAGTCCGCAGTAAATCACATAACAAGCATCACAGGAAAAATCGCCAAAGGAAAGGTGTGGAGATTTGGGCGTTGTGAGGAAGGGAGAAAGAGGGATGGGATGGAATTTTGGAAGGCGGAGGGGTTGGGGCAGATCATACGCTGTGAAATTAGGTGTCACAGGTGTAGTGGTTTGCGTGTAGTGAGGATTTATTTCGAGATGCCTTCCAAGAATAAGTGTCAGGGAAGATAAAGATATGGGTGTGGGGAACGAAGAAATGAGATGAAGTTGTTATAGGGTGCGGTGAGGCGCGATGAGAATATGCTCTGTGAAGAAGGATCTTGTGTGATGGAGAGTGTGAGTGTAGTGAAGGTTTATTTTAGTCTTTTCTCCAAGAAGAAGAACAAGAACGAGACAAACTTGCTTTCATTCATAAACCTGGCGTCTTGCGAATATCCTTTATCGGCCGAATCGTTTCTCGGGCCAATCGGGCTCGTAGATTAAGCTTGTTTCCCTCTTGTCTCTGTTCATCCAGCAGTACAAGTTGGAACCTGGATATACAGTCAAAGAAACAACTATTTTCTCAGTTCCAATTGAAGGAAATTTACAACTGGCGTAATACAATGAAAACTCTGTTAGTGTGTCTCAGATGGTTCGATTTCCACGTCTTCGTCAAAGTCTGGGAAGAGAACTCATTTCAAATGCGGGTCGTTTTCTATAGAGGAAGAGGAAGCTTTACTCTCTGCCTTAATGAATTACCCAAGT